>NW_019725008.1:404488-475846 GCF_002891405.2 Cryptotermes secundus | reverse complement strand
ACTACTACTACTCCTACTACTACTACTCCTCCATCACAACTGTTGTTTCGTAGCGATGTAAAATATGGCTTCTTACTTTCAGGGAAGATAGGAACAAAACTAGAAGAGGAAAGCAGTTGAGGAATGGCTTGCATTCTGAAAATCCTAAATGCAGGGATCAGACGTGTACGAACTAGTTGTATTTTTCTCTTTTTATACAACAAGCAATTTGTTTCCTTGCCTATAGTTCTGTGTAATTACTTACCTTACACATGCAAGAAACGTCTGGCTAAACAACACATCACTCTTAGTGACGTCACAAGTTGATATCAGGATGCTGCGTAACATCCCAGTGGAGGTGGCTTTTTTTTTTAGTAAGCACCCATTATGTGGTCTTTTATTATGTATTGTTATATTTCTTGTGTCCGTTGACGTCCTGCCATATCGAGTGACGTCGGGATAAATATTGTAATAATTTATTAGTTGTTTGCGTGTGTCGGTAAGACCAGCTTCAGTTGCAGTTCACTTTGGGTCGCTTTCATATTGCGTAGCACTGTTTGCCTATGCTCGCATAAGGCAGCAACTTATGCGTAAGGGAAATTACTTCTTGTGTGTTATTATTATCCCATGAATAGACATTTTATAATGGAGTAGAGCTTAACACTGTGTCGCTTTACGAACGACACAGTTCTCCAGCGATTAGTCAGTACAGGTGCAAGTGACAGACCATTTCCAGGAAAACAACGCTTAAGGCGAAAAAATGCGTGAATCGAACAAATTTCCCTACAGAACAAATGTTGAAATCGAGAGGTATATTTTTCGATAGCGAATTTTTTGGCTGTCATGGTTTATTCTTTAAAGCGGAATAAAAGACATTTATAATTAAATAGGTCATCATATAATGAGATTACCATAAGAAGATTGTTTATAAGCTGAGATTAAATTCGGTGAATGCTTGCTATCCTGAAGATCAGAATCTCTTCTCTTCTTGTCTTTTGTGAAACATCCTAAATATTAAAATACGCCAAATTATGTTACCTGTCTCCTGTCTAAAGAAAACATATTGATTGTGGGAGTGAAGTGAGATAAGAAAGTGCTGCGGAAACCATTGGATGTACGTAAGAGAGAGGAAGTTACAGAAAGGTGGAAAAAATTAGGTGGTCAAATCAAAGAGGGTGCAATGAACTGAATATATAGCACGCATGGGGGAGATGAGAAATTAATAAATTTTCGTTGGAAAGGGTCTGACGGGAAGAGACTATTTTGGAATAAAGGCCGGGAACGAAGGATAATATTAAAATTGGTCATATGGAACTAGGAAATGTGGGTAGATACTTCATTAAGTTGCTGTAAGATAGAGTCGGCCGGTCACGGTAGCCGAGCGGTCTAAGGCATGCACTGTCTTCGATCGCTTGGAAACCGGGATCATGGGTTCGAATCCCACTCAGGGCATGGATGTTTAGTTTGTGTGTGTACGTTTTTCTGTGTTTGTGTACAGGTAGAGGCCTTGAGACGAGCTGATCACCCGCCCAAGGAGTCCTACCGAATGTGTAAGATCTAGAAAAACCGAAGTGAACGGATACGTTCATTGAGGTAGGCCTAGGCCCACTGGGGCCGTAGTGCCAAGGGGAAGAGTCCAGTAGCAGGTTTGTGTGAAGATGGTAATCAACCGTCGGATTACCTAAACGGCGAGGTAGTTGGGTAAATGTTTGCTCCTTATGGAGAAATTTTCTTCATACAGTTGTCTACTTACTAAAATATTAAATTCTTAAAAACAGTTCAATGGCCTTAACAAGGTTGTGTATTTGTGGAGATTATTTAGGAAATAATGCGAATTGAATCCGTCATCCTGTCTTATCTGGCAGGGAATGTTACTGGGACTGAGAGCCTGTGCACATTCTGCTACGAGGCTTCAAGGCGGTACATGTACCATTTTGCGTCAGGCATTCCTCCAATTGAAGAGTTTGATCTCCTGAATGAGAACCTCAAATCCTACATTCTTCAAGTTCTTCGCTGTTTGCCAAAGCGTTTGGTTATATCTCATCTGGTTTACAGCCCGCATGGAAGCTACCAGTTGCAGGACAGGCCTTATTGAAGATATAAATGTTAATTTAAAATTCCATATACAAGCCATATTTTTATTTTTTCCCATGACGCTACAGCCCCAATTTGGGCCTTGGCCTACCTCCATGAAACTCTCCATTTCACTTTGGTCTACTAGATCTTAGACATTCGGTAGGACTCCTTGGGCGGGTGATCAGCTCGTCGCAAGGCCTCTACCTGTACACGAACACACAAACACTAAACATCCATGCCCTGAGTGGGATTCGAACCAATGATCCCAGCTTCCGAACGAGCGAAGACGGTATACAAGCCATATACGCCACTATAATTTAGAAAACAGAATTTTGCCCCGTCCTCTCTTCTTGTATACACCCTGGATTATATATTCGAGGTTTTGAATATGTAAAGACAGAAATAACCCATGTATGTTGATGATGACGATTAAGTTAAATTCTTATTTAATTATGTTATAAAAGAGCAGCCCAATCGCCAGTTACTAACTAAGCACGAGTAAAGAAAAAGAAAAAACACACACAAACAAAATAATAAATGCAATTTACATAATTTGAATGATAATAATTCCTTTGACACAAATTAAATTTATCCTTATGAATTGAGTAAAGTAATATTTATACAGTTAGCATTTTAATAGCTGGTATAACCATTGACAGTATAAAGTATGACTGAAAAACAATTCAAGTTTTAAATATATCAGTATATAATAACATTAATTCAGTCCAGGTCTTATTTACGTGCTTACATAACAGCCCGAAGACCAGTTACAAATTAAGGATGAGCAAAAATGGAATCGAATCAAACACATACATGCAAGGACAAAACAAGCTTGGACAGTTAATAAAAATTCAAGAAGTTCAGTCGCCCCACCCATTGTGCTGCTTTAAAGAATGTACAATACATTCATATTGCGTAAATTAATGTTTTAATATGAAGATTATGTGCTAATCAGCATAATAATAGTAGTAATTACAATAGAATGACTTCATGGAAGAGTCCATCTAGAGGAGCTGATAGGACACGCGCTGCTCATTACGGAAACAGAAAAATAATAACTGTGTTCAGAGAAGTTCTTCTGGATCTGATCAGCTGGTCGCGAAATGTTGTATCTTTTGTGGAACCCGAAGTTCCAGTGACGTATTCACAAAATCCCGCAACTAAACCCTGTCTTGTACCACTTAAACTCAGTCCACATCCCTATGGTATTTCTTTAAATTCTGCATTATTATTAACCTCCCATTCACGTCTAGGTCTCCGAAGTGGTCTTTTCGCTTCTGTTTGCAGACTGAGGTTCTGAAATAAAAAAATTCTCCTGTATATGTGAATCCCCGGTGTCTCAGATCAATGGGTGACAGCAATTTGACATGGACTGCGTTACATTTCCATCTTCTTTTCTTCTCACCTAACTTTCATTATCATCTAAAAACTTCTCATCCAACGGAGCATAAAGTTCTGTAAACAAGAACGAACATCTGAGGCGAAGTATCTTCACCAGCGGATCGCTTTGTGAACTGCAACGTGAAGAGAAATCGAGCTGGCGTTTTAACCCTATAAAACCCCATGCTTTAACATACTAAACCCCTTCATTCTGTCCACAGGGTGGATTGTATTTCGGATGGTCCTCGCAGTAAACAGCGATTGTTTTCCTAAAGAACATTGACCGGTTGGTCTTTGGAGCGAAGACGTAATGTGTTTCCTGAGATACTAACTGAATTCCTGTATATTAATTAGAAGGAATTCAGCCTTTAAGAATTTAAAGCGCTGTACACCAGTAGGTTCAGTTCAGGATTACGTGCTTTTTTTTCGGGTACCTCCGGAGAACAGACTGGCATTAGTACAGGATAGTGGACAGCTTCAAGCAATGGTATAAGGCAATGTTATTAATGTAATAACAAATGCGGATATGCTCGGATAAGGCCTTCAAATATTGTGGAGAAAAGCAATGTCTAGCAACTTCAATTACAAAGTGAAGCATGATGTGTCTGCATTGTCATGGTTGCTTGAACGTTCGAACATGGTATTCTTCTTTTTTTTTGTTTTTAAATCTTTGAGTGAAGCGAATCTACTACAAGATAAACCAAAGGTGATTGTTTTTCTTTGAAGAAGTGGGTTAACCGCAAAGTTACTTCGTTGGTGCCATTTCAGAAAATTCTCCCAGGTTTTCATGTCAAAGAGAAGGAAAATGTAGAATGTAAAGAAGCCATCTTGGATGATTAATGTAATTATTAATCTTTGTAATTGACCTCTGAGCTGATAAGTTTGCACATACATAAATAAGAATCGAATTCAACTGAATTAAATTGAATTATTAGTATTCTTTCTAAATGTTTATACTTTACATTTCTCCGTTCTCGGTAACAACTTAGATTTGTGTTATAAGTAAGTAAAGGTATCCCTGTAACAGGCCTTGGAGGCCCAAAGGGTTGTGAGATGTTGAGGTTCCCACATTTTCTAGACAATCGGCTCATAGATAGCGGTAAGGTTGTCAGCCTTACGTGCCAGCTGCCTTTTACTTCCAAGAATATTCTTGGTACTCATTTCTGTTAGAGGCTGAGTTGACCCCAGAGCCATAGTGCGGCCGGAAGGATTAGGTAAATTTAAAAAATCCACCTCATCGGGATTCGATTCCGCGACCTTCCTGCTTGTAGCATAGTGCCTCAACCAACTACGGTACCGCGTGTTACTGATATTATTACTAATATTACTTTATTTTTTGTTTGTTTACTTCTCTGCAGTAATGTGTTTTCCTCTGGTGCTTGCCCGTAATTTGACCTTGACTTCATGTTGTGATTACCCATAATATAATTACTTGTATCTACACTGTGCTGTGTCTGTAATTGGCCTTGTGGCTGTTGGCTCGGCACATAAATAGTAAAGAATTGAATTGAAATATTTATAATTTACATTTCTTACTTCTCAATTAAAATTTAGATTTGAGGTAATGACATTATGATTACGATTATTACTTTGTTTGTTTGTTTACTTCTCTACATTAATGGGTTTTCCTCCAGTGCTTGCCTGTATTTCTTTTTTGACTTTATGTTGTGATTGTCCATAATATAATTACTTGTATCTACACTGTGCTGTGTCTGTAATTGGCCTTGTGGCTGTTGACTCGGTGCATGAGTAGTATAGAATTGAATTGAATTGAATTATATCCTACACGGAATGGCAGGTAAGAGAAATATACGGAGAAGTACGACGTAAAATTATCTCTGTGCTTAACCCTTTAAAGACTGAATTTCTTCTAAATTATACATAAATTCAGTTCGTACCTCACAGGAAACACATTACGTCTCCGCTACAAAGACCAGCCAGTTATTGCTGTTTAGGAAGAGAGTCGCTGTTTATTTTGAGAACCATAAGAAACACATGCATACACTCTGTGGGCAGAACGCAGAGTTTTGGTATATTAAAGCAGGTGGTGCCGGTCACGGTAGCTAAGCGGTCTAAGGCATGTGCCGTCTTCGCTCGCTTGGAAACCAGGATCGTGGGTTCGAATCCCTCTCAGGGCATGGATATTTAGTTTTTTTGTGTGTGCGTTTTTCTGTGTTTGTGTACAGGTAGAGGCCTTGCGACGAGCTGATCACCCGCCCAAGGAGTCCTACCGAATGTGTAAGATCTAGAAAAACCAAAGTGAACGGAGAAGTTCATGGAGGTAGGCCTAGGCCCACTGGAGCTGTAGTGCCAAGGGAAAGAAAAAGCAGGTGGTACATATAGTAACCACTGTGCTTTAAAGGGTTAAGCATATCTGCACGAATGACTATGAGAATGGAGTTAAGGTTTCACACATTGTTAACTTTGGCGCTAGACAGAGATACGTGACCATCTTCACATTCCGGCCGATTTACTTTCAAGAAAAGCGTCTTTGGTATTCACTGAATAGTAGGTTGATGACACCTGCTCCTGGCGGGAATCGTACGCCGGTCTTCTTAAATGACAGCTAAACAGAACTGTATACCACTCCAGACAACGAGTCTGTTCCAGATGTTAATGTATAGAGTAAGAATGTTAAAGGAATTTCGAAATGGCGCTCTTGGAGGGTCCAGAGTTCTGCGTAATTAAGATAATAAAGGGACTCGGAAGAGATTGTGATAACAGTAAATCACAGCACTTGTTCTTTCGAATGAATATAATTGAAGATTGTTTCTTTTCTCATTTCTTAATTTTTTTAGCGTTTAGTATGCAGCGAGTTTCTCCTACTTTCGTACTTCACGTTCATACTCTGTGATATATGTCATGGATACTACAGTTCAGATGAACCACGGTTATCATGAAGCGTTCGGTACCAATGGTACCTAAGAACAGCCTTTGACGGTAGGATAATATTACAATGAATTCTAAGGAAATAGAATATGAGGGTGTTCACTGGATTCGTCTATATGAAGTCAGGATTCAGTGGTGGGATCTTGAAAACACGGTAATGAAAATTTGGGTCGCAATTCTTCACCAACTGTGAACTTATCATGAAGAAATCTGCTGACCCGTGGAGTTAGGTAGCCAACATCCTCATATTTATTATCGTCTTCGTATGACTCAGTAAAGAGTAAGAAACACAATTCTGAACTGCAGTAAGAGTGACTGAATTTGATGACATTAGGCAGAATATCTTATATAAAAACGCCTGTGAAGGTCATCAAACAAAACTATTAGTATTTTTTTTTTCGCAGAAGTTTTTGTATAGCGAAATTTCAGTTTCCTGAAGCAACCCCTGTATTTAATTTTCTCCATGCGCGCGTAGAAAGACCGTTACCTGAGTGCTGTCTGTCAGGCCATTGGCGAGAATTATTCTGAGACCAATATTTTGGTAACACAGTCCAAGATTCAATACCGCTAACATCAAAAATCGCCCCGGGATCAAGTGGTAGACCTAAATATACTTCTATAATCCAGTTCAATGCTTTTCTTTATTTAAGTGCTTACTCGACAGCCTAAAGACCAATTATACAGTATGCGCGAGCGAAATAAAAACATAACAAACAAATAAAAGGCAAAATAAGGCAACCTCGATCATTTAAATAAGAATAACAATTCCATTCATGCTGTAACGTCAACCATTATGCCGTGGGGGAAAGAAATGTAGGTCTCTGCATTCAACTTGGGGCACGCGATAGCGCAGTTGGCTGAGGCACTGTGCTACAAGTCGCGGGTTATATCCCCGAGGAGGTCATTGAATTTTTCAGTTGACCTAATCCTTCCAGCCGCACTATGGCCCTGGGGTCGACTCAGCCTCTAACAGAAATGAGTACCAGAGTACCAGGAATCTCCCTGGGGGTTAATGGCGGCAGGCCCGTAAGGCTGAAACCTTACCGCCATCTGTGAGCTGATTGTCTAGAAAATGTGGAAGCCTCGACGTCTCACAACCCTATGGGCCTCCACGGTCTGCTATAGGTTTGCCTTTCTGTGCATTCTTCTTGAATAAAATGAACATTTACTTGTACTCAGAAATCACAGTCATCAGCTAAAGCAGACATAGAACATAGAAAAGTCTGAGATATTCCGAGCAGGAATCCGGAGACCATCAGCTTCCGAAAGAGAAGGAAGGATATTAGAAACAAGGTAAACTTGCATATGAAACAGTGCGTCAAGGTGGATACCTCCTCTGACGCAAGGCGTGCTTTTTTAAATGTTCGAAAGCGTAGGCACAACTGTACGAGTAATGGATGTGGAGCAGAGAAACGATTAAGACAAATGGCTGCGAGCTTCTGTTTCCTGTTTGCTGGCAACAGGGAATGTAATGGAATTCCAAACAACCGAGACCCATAATAATAATAATTATTTTTTATTTAAGTATTTGTGTTCCGACTTAACAGAGTAGAGGTCAATGATAAAGTTAGCACGAACACAGAGACAAATAAGACAAACACACGCACGCACGCACAAACAAACAAACAAACAAAAATAAGGCAACTTGTAATAATTCAATTCAATTGTGTATTTATGAAATTACTCATTACTTAACAGCCACGACGACGAGGATGATAATGATGATGATAATGATAATAATAATGATGATGATCATAATAATAATAATAATAATAACAACAACAACAAAGAATTTCAACATGAGACATCTTGAGACACGAGACACTTATATTAAACTTGGAATGACAAGCTACCCAGTGTAGACAAGTTTAGTAATATAAATAATCCAATATTTATGTGACCTTTCATCTTTCAACCTTGGGGGCCATCTTCAGAAGCCCAACAGTAAAAGGAACTTACTCTAAAACGCTGTAGAACTTAATATAAATGTAAGTTAAACAGTCATAAACTGTAAAATAGCAGAACTCTAAACAGTATCAGAAGAAAGTTTTATTGTTTTTTGCTGTGTCTTCTGCTGGCTTGTTGGAAGGATACGTGTACAGCCTGCAGTCCAACAGATTATCCGGACATTTATCAAGCAACAACAGAAAAAACGTATCGGTCAGAAGGCACACCATAGAACAAAGACAATACCTGATAATATTTATACAACAGTTTCAGAGGAAGTTCCTTTTAATGTTGAGCCCTTGATGAGGGTCCCGAAGGGCCTAAACATGTGAAGTCATATAAATGTTCGATTACTTACATTAAACGTCTTTATACTAGATGATTTGTCATTCCAAGATAAATAAGGAATATCTACGTTGTGTATTAATAAACACCTGCTCCATAATCTATGTATTTTTAAATATCTGTATCTCGTGTTTCATACATGAACTAGAATCAGTTCAGCCCACTTCACACATAATTAATGTAGACAGATACTTAAAGCGTAAGGCTGTGACGCCGCTTGCAGACTACACGGCGTCACATCCCAGAAGATAGTATTCCTCATATTCACCGCTGTGAGAACCTCGAATCCAATATTGTATTTGCGAAGGAAGTCATAAAAGTAAGGTAACACAATTTTTTTTTGGAAAAGACTATTGATCCTACCACTACGATATTACGTAGGAGTCAGGATAGATGCTATTTTTAGCATAATCGCATTGTATGAATGAATGAATGTATGAGGGATAGGCCTCCTCGGCCGTTGCACCGCGACCTACAGTGGTCTATTGTGCTTTTAATCGCATTGTATATTAAAAACCGAGATTAACGGCCGCGAGGATCCGTTGCGCTAACCACGTGACACCCTCTATCCAAAAACGTTGGCACTAACTTCGCCGACAAGCGGCGGTTGCTCGGTCGGTATAGTTCGCTTGCGGACTACAGGCCACGGAGTTTTTATTGCTTGTTTACTAAGGAACTAATCCCATCGTGAGATGAGATTATCCATCCCCTTGTAGTAAAAGTCTTGGCACAAGTCCGCACTTCGCAATGAACTTTCCATCTGCGTTGAAATGCCTTTCGGTAGGGTGCCGATTTAACAGGCCAAACAGATGAGAAACGGAAGGGGCCATGTCTGGGTTGCAGGATGGATGCTCCAACAACTACCACCGACTGAACTGCGGCACTCACGTGACACTGTCGTGCAACAACACCACACCCTCTGTCAGGAGTTCATTACACCAAAAACTAACCTGTTTTTCTGGCATCACACTCTCTCCACGGACGTACATG
This sequence comes from Cryptotermes secundus, assembly GCF_002891405.2. Lineage (NCBI taxonomy): Eukaryota > Metazoa > Arthropoda > Insecta > Blattodea > Kalotermitidae > Cryptotermes > Cryptotermes secundus. The sequence continues at coordinate 466,240 of NW_019725008.1, read as the reverse complement.
AACTCTTGATTAATTTCACTTGCTTCAGTACGTTGTGCATGTAGACACCTAATTAAAGACGGACTTCCAAACCGAACTCTGCCTTAAGCCTTTGGCCTTCCAGACGTAAACAATGACCAGTAGAGCCACCTCTCAGCAGTGTTAGGAAACACTGTGTGTGTGTACACATATATAAGAGGTATATATGCGCGAGGGTGAGGGGCCGGGGCTTCAGGCGTGGATATCTTGGATATGCTCATCGTTGTTGAACAAAATACTAGAAGCAGATAACTGTGTTACTTTTATAAACTCCCCGTGCTTATTGTAATGCACACGGCACATTCAGTGCACATCTGTCAAACCCATTTGTAGCAGCAGTAGCAGCAGTAGCAACAGTGTTGTGTGACAGGCCCCTATCGTCTTGTGGGCTTAACGAATTCAGATGATGCGGCATCTGGGAGAGTAAGGATTGCAAAGGCGGAAGCGCGTTGGAGCTCTCATAAGAGAGAGTCCAGCTGCAGGGAGTGGCGACCCTGCCATGACAGACACGTTAGGCAACCTGCTTAAGAAAGGAAACCCCGAACAAAAACCCCAGTTCTTCAAGACAGGGGGTTTTGCGAAAGGCTTGGTAACCTACACAAGTAAACAGTTACTCATAATCCTCAAAGATGCTTCATGTTTTAGGACGGAAAAGGGCTAACAAGCTAAACCCTTGCAGATTTTAGGGTGTTACCAATTCTGATGTGTTCTGGTACAGAATTGCGATTGTAGGTGTTCATACGTAATTTATTTTCCAGCTGATAGTTTGTCTGTGTTTGGCGTCAAGCGTAGGCGAAGCGGTATGGAAATGGCGGAAGTTTTCTTGTATGCTTTTGCCTGAGGCATCTGAGTCACCAGTATGATGGCTCGTAGAATTATGTATTACTTTTCATCTTCGAGGAATTAAGGAAATCACATGTAATTGTAAGTCATTCCAGTATGGAAAAGAAATCTCTAGGATTCTGACGATGGTGTATAACACACTGATATATTAGGTTTTTGGACTTTATCCATCGTCCTGGTTTTTAAGATAACAAATAAAAACACGACGTTTCGGAAACTGGATCTGTTTCCGTCCTCAGGTAAAGGAAAACACCTATTCAGTTGGGTCCGTTAGAAAGAGCTAGCCTCAATCACTGGACGACTGGTCCAGTTTTCCTTTACCTGAGGACGGAAACAGATCCAGTTTCCGAAACGTCGTGTTTTTATTTGTTATCTTAAAAAACAGGACGATGGATAAAGTCCAAAAACCTAATATATCAAAAGAAATCTCGTACATTCTGTATCCTAAGCAGACAGAATAGACTCAAGTTACGTAATTTTGTCGCCGCGTTAAATTATACGGGAAGAAATTTAGTCTTAGTCGCTCCTTTTTACTAACAGTTTTTAATTTTCCGCTTCGGGAAATCCATGCGATGTTGTAAGATTTATTTCCATGTCTCATTTGTTGCGTAACGGTTTTAACAGAACGACATTGTAGCTGGAGTGGTTAGATTGATTGAGATCGTGTTGCAAAATCTCTATCTGCTTTTTCTTGTTACTTTTACCGAATTCTTTAAGAGCCGTTCGTAGCCTAGCAAGTGTAGTAGTGATTCTCATCTTTGCTTGACACACATTACATTCACAGGAAATCAATGCGAAAGCGGGATGGGACGAAAGCTTGCCACAGTAACTGTATTCGAGACGATTGTCCTGTTCTGCCTTCATGTGTTACGCCACGTTTATTTTGTTTGCTTTCATTTTTATCAGACGGTGTTAAATAAAATATCGGTCGTTGACTCAGTATTTTTCAGCAATCGGTCATCCAGAAACTACAGATAATACAGATTCGATTTGTTAATTATTTAAAGTGGATAGCTTAACTTGATTACACTACTCAGCAAGATATTTGTCACACAAGAGTTTTTATATGACCCATGTGTATGTCATTCTTCTTATATTACTCCCATTTGGAGCATACGGCGTCAGTGAAACGCTTCGTTTCACATCAGTTTCTTAATCTAAGACAGTCGGTAGGACTCCTCGGACGGGGGTCAGCCAATCGCAAGGCCGCTAACTAACACAAACAGATTAAACGCACACAGACAGACATACCTCGAATGATATTCGAACCCACGATCCCAGTGTTAGAGTGGGGGAAGACATTTCATGCCTTAGACCAAGCGGCGACTGTGATCGGCATATGTCACTCTGATTTTGAAAATATAAATAGAATACCGTATTTACGCATGTATAGGCCGCACATTTTTTGCCAGAAATTCAAGAGGAAAACTGGGGTGCGGCTTATATTCGAAATATTCGAAATCACACTTCATTAAAAAAAATATATTCATAATTAGTAATACAGGGTGTAATACTCCTGAAATAATATTCCAAGAAAATTATTTTTTCTATAATTTCTGTCTGAAAATTGTGCTGCGGCCTATACACGCACGCGGCCTATACATGCGTAAATACGGTATTTTGAGTATTTCAAGATTTCCGTTTTAGTAGGAAGAGAAGGATCTGTCATTTGCTCTTCCCCAACTTTGAAAGGTTCTGCATGTCACTGCGTGCATATCCTTGTTAAAATTGTGAATCTAACGAAGTCCATGGAATAAGATCGTTCTTGAGAACGTGATAGTCATTCAACTGGAGAAGAAAGTTTCCGCCTTTCATCGAATCCAAAGGTTCATTAGCGTGCATACAAGAGTCCGTCATGTAACTCTGTCCCAAGGAAGTTGAATTCAATTCACACTGTCACATTTTTTAAAAGATCAATTTGATATTACTTCAGTAATCTTTTGTTCGGGATTTTCAACTGAAATTTGTGTACTCATTTCTCAATTCCCCCGTCCGTGCTACACGTCCCGCTCGCCTTACCTCCTTGATTTTGTCATCCTAAAAGGGTTCTTCTAATACTTGCTGAAAGTATAAGCTGAGAAGCTCCTCACAATAAAGTTTTGTCCAAATCTCTCTTATGTCCGAATCTTTTTCTCGGCTCCCTCAATCTACTAATTTAACACATTTAACACTAATTTAACATAGCATGCCGTTATTTTCGAGTGTAATTTTTATTTATAGTTTCATGCCTACTTTTAATACACTTGTACATGAAAATTGGCCCTATGATAGCAATTTAATTTCCAAATTATGTAAACAGTATCAATAACCCAGCAGCTGATATAGACGCATAACAAAACAAAGGCCCTCTCCCAGGCTCGGAGGCAAAGTTTTCCACCTATATAGAAGAACATAGACCACCTCTGTCGTCGGTGGTCAGAGTTCTGTCGGTATAGTGACAACCAGTCGTCTGACGACGGGAATAGGACCAGCTTCCGAAACCTCGTTTATACTTCAGACACTACACAATTTCAACACACGTCTCCTAAGTTTAATTTCTACAGTTGTAGTCGACCGTCGCTTAAAAATCCTTCATATCTTTCCCACGTATTGCAGCTTCTCATGCTCTGAAGGGAAAGTTGAACATCACTGCTGTCCAGTGGAAACGGGGCCATGCCAACAGTCACATTTCGTTGTTTAACGTAGCCACTTGTGTCTATCTGGGGCAGAATCACGTTGAGATTCATGTCTTGCGTCAGTACCTTGTAAAGTTGGGCTCACTGACCGCTACTGCGTTTGTGACAGTCAGATTTAATAATGGCTATATCATCGACATGTTTTTATGCGTCGTTTATACAAAGTGTATAAAATTAATGCATAATTGGAAGATTGACGAGCGAATTTAATTTCGATGCTATTTGAACGTATATTATTTTCAATTTACATGAAACGCAAATTTAACTTTATTACAGTCGCAAAACATTTCATCATACAACAGATTTGTGAATACCATAAAATATGGATCTCATTATTGCCTATAACTATTATTGGAAGCATTCTTTTCTCGATGTGATGAATATTTAACGAAATGTAAGAGTGAACACTTTCTTACAGTATGCAGTGCTACGTGAATTACCTTTAGATCGTAGGTTTTTTATTGCCAGTAATTGAATGTCAAGTCCAGTGGTTTGTAAAGAAATAACAAACAACGCATTTGGAAAATGCGAGCGTATGTTTGCTCTACTGAAGTACATCTTTGGACACGGCTTGTTACGTTCTGTAGAAGGAAGTCCAGTTCTATAGTTATTGTGGAAAGGAGGCAACCATTAAATAAAAAAGTTTAGTCTGAGAGCAAATCGTGATACACATCCTTTGCTAATTTACACTTAATGTAACTCCACCTTGGGGTACGCGGTAGCGTAGTTGGTTGAGGCACTATGCTGGAATCCGGAAGGTCGCGGGTTCAAGTCCCGATGAAGTCATTGGATTTTTTTAATTGACCTAATCCTAGCCGCACTATGGCCCTGGGGTCGACTCAGCCTCAAACAGAAATGAGTACCAGGAATATTCTTGGAATATTCTTGGGGGTAAAGGGAGGTCGGCGCGTAAGGCTGACAACCTTGCCGCCATCTGTGAGCCGATTGTCTAGAAAATGTGGGAACCTCAACATGTCACGACCCTATGGGCCTCCACGGTCTGTTACAGGGATACCTTTACTTTTACTTACTTGTAACTCCACCTTAGTTTGATAACGGCTTAATAATAATTTTTCACGCATGGAAGGAAAATTGTGGGAATTATGATAGTTAAAGTATTCATTTGTCAGATGGATGTGCGCTGGATTCTCGACGCAGAGCCTCGGGCTCAAGCACGGATGACTTCATGTGAGATTCATGGCGGATGAAGTGGCACCAAAGCAGGTTTCTCTCTGATTTTTATTCTCTTTTCCCTTACTGATAATCACTCCACAGGCGATCCGTACTCATTTATTACCTCTCCCTCAGGTGTACAGTATCCCTGATCAGGCAGCACATTATCACATCCCCGATCTTGGAGTATACAGCTTCGTCTCTGACCCTGCATTTGGCTCGTCATAGAGTAAGGAAATCAGATTTTTACCATTTTCCTCTCTCGGTAGCTAGGCATAGGTGAGGTGCGTGCAACAGTGAATTATGAAATGTGTAACTCAGCGATAACGCTGTAATTAAAAGAGGCTGTAACCAAATTGCCAATAAATCCAATCATCCGAACTAGAACCCGTCATTCTTGTCACGCGTACCACCATACACGTGACAATATTAAAGTGGATTATAATGAAATAGAGGTGTGGACGGAATTCGGGTTGCTCTGGATGGGAATAAGTGGCGAGTTCTTGTAGACGCGTTTATGCATCTGTAGTGGTTTTGAAAGGCCGTAAGTTTCTTGTCTGTCTTAGGTGTAGTTTCTCAAGAAGACCTCTGATCCATGGAGGAACTCAGTCATTGGACTACTTGTCTGCCACATTGCGATATTCTCTCTACAATTCGAGAAAGGATATTGCCATTGGTTTCTTGAGTTTATTCCTTTTTGATCAGCGGGCAGTGCCAGTTGCTGTAACTTACGCACAGATGTTTCAGACGGGGTGTAGGTATGCCAATGGAAAATAATCTGTGCAGATGTGTATATTCACTGGTCAATAAATTTAAGGTCGTGCCTCCTACGGGAGACGATAATATCGATCTGTCAGTGTGCCGTTCTGTCTGGAGGTGGGGGAGGCGAAGCCACCTGAATTTGTGTAGCATCAGGAAGCTACACAAGACAGGTACAAGATTAGGAGCGGAATTGTAAACCAGCTGCTGCTTGTAAAGTATAATTTATTTCGGACAAAAGGTTCAATCCTACACTTTCGTGACCGACGACACAATTCCTTCGGTACTAGAAACTGTTACTGAGAGCGTCGTTAAATAACCAGCATAAAAATTTTCCTACACTCATGTTGGGGCACTATGCTACAAACAAGAAGGTCGTGGGTTCAAGTCCTTATGAAGTGGATTCTTTCAATTTATCTAATCCTTCCAGCCGCACTATGGCCCTGGGGTAGTCCGAGCCATAGCTCAAGCGGTTAGTCGCTGGCTTCCCACCGCGGCGGCCCGGGTTCGATCCCGGGTCTGGTCAAGTGGGATTTGTGGTGGACAAAGTGGCGCTGGGGCAGGTTTTCTCCGAGTACTTCGGTTTCCCCTGCCAATCTTCATTCCACCAATTGCTCCACAATCACCCTCACCTATCATCTGGGGCTGGTACAATAGGCCAGAAGCGGCCGCAGTACAAGGAACTTAGTCCCACCCCACTAGCAATAAAAAATTGGCCCTGGGATCAACTCAGCCTCAAACAGAAATGAGTACCAGCAATCTTCCTGGGGGGGTAAAGGGCAGCTTGCACATAAGGCTGACAGACTCACCGCCATCTGTGAGCCAGATTGTCTAGAGAAAATGTGGGAGCCTCGGCGTCTCACAATCCTATGGGTTTTCACGGTCACTTACAGGGATAGCTTTACCTTTTTTTAGAAACCTTTTTGCACTCATGGTCAAATACACATTAAATTAGACGTCTGTTGCATAACCTCACCGCACCACCTGAAACTAAACATGTTCCAGATCTCCACGTCTTGATATAGGAGCAGAATTATTACGTTTATTGTAATCCACAGATAAGTTTCCGGAACGTTGTGTTCTATAGTTTTTTTAGGATACCGGACTATGGACAAAGTCCAAAAACCCAATAATTCGAGTAACTAAATAATTTGGAAGGCCCCTCGCCTTCTTTCATGGGAGCCTTTGGGTCATTGACATGTTCGTTGGACTCTATCCCCAACCTATAGAAATGCGTACCACACCCTAACACTCTATTATTTTTAAAACCCATTTTAATATTAGCCTATCCTCGCATCCGTGCCCAGGTCTAAAGTAAATATAGATTTGAAGTAAGTACAAATGTCATGTAGTATATCTGAATCCTGTGGAGTGTATTCGACGTTACGAAGTACTAAATAACACTGTGCTCACTTACGTCTTTATGTTTTTTGTTCATTTCCTTGTTACTCTTTGTTTGTTCCTCATGCATTTTGTTTTTCGTTTAACTGTAGCGCTTCTGCTTTGTATTCGTGGCATTCAGAGTTCAAATCTCGGCCCGTAGACCGATTATCTTCACTGGAGGTTTTCGTGATTTTCGCCAGTCTCTCCAGTCAGATACCGCGATATTGTCTGCAATTAGACCACGACGTCTTCCTTCCACATCTTTCCTTCATTATTCACTCTCGTGTTACCATTCCACATTCTACAGTGTGGCTCAAACTCACTGCCCGAGGGGTGAAAAGTATTGCTTTTTCTATTATAATATTATTTATGTCCACTGTGGTCTAGTGGTCAGGGTTCCTGGCTACAGATCCAGAGGTCCCGGGTTCGATTCCCGGTGCTACCAGATTTTCTGAGAAGTATTGGGTCTGGAACGGGGTGCTCTCAGCCTCATGAAGATAATCGAGGAGCTATTTCAAGGAAATAGCGGCTCCGGTCTAGAAGACCGAAATTACCGGCCGTGGGGATTCGTTGCGCTGACCACGCGACACTCTCTATCCGCTAAAGTTGGCACTAACTTCGCCGACAAGCAGCGGTAGCTCGGTCGGTATAGTTCACTTGTGGACTCAAACCACGGATTTTGGTTTTTTGTTTGTTTATTATTTATGTTTATATGTTACTTAATTCCGTTTAATGTTCAATTTGTCTGTCTTAACAGTTAAAATGCGCCACCTTCTGGTGTTCGAGCAGTATATTTAACATGAGCTTACCCAACACAAGTGATGTCTGCAGTCGGAAGTGCCTTGTAGGAACCCCCGATTTAATCTCGGAATGTAATCTTCAAATTTAGTTTCATGTAATGCATATTTGCTGACCTGACCACCTAGGGAACTCCTTGCTCCAGAGCAAGCTGGAGCGTACAATTCCTAGGATTTCGGATTACTGCTTGGCAAATTACCGCTTTATTCTCCTCCTACCTTACTGATGCAGATCAACCCCCCCCCGTTCTCAGACTTCACATAGTTGTCGCATATTGTACAACACCTTACGCGTTGGTGTAACTGAATCCAAATGATCATGCCCTTGAGCAACAGTTGCTGGAAAATCACATTTTAAAGAATTAATCTATTCTTGGCTGGCAGGAAGCGACTGTTAACACCTGTTACATGCTTCAGTACACGAGCCAACCAATACACTCCAATTGACATGACTTTTTCGCCACTGTGCATAGTCTGAGCTATTGAGCGCCTCCTATCCAATGGGTACCGGGGGGCTGTTCCCCTGTAAAACGGCTAAGACGTGAAGCTGACCACTCACTTCCTTCTAGTGCCAAGGTCAAGAATGGTGGGACTGTACCTCCGCTTCCCCATTCGTCTTCATGGCGTCTGCTTAATTAAGTACAGGGGGCAACCCTACCCTTTTTCTTTTCCTTTGGGTACCGGCCTCAGTGGGCCTAGGCGTACCTCCATGAACTTCTCCGTTCACTTCGGTTTTTCTAGATCTTACACGTTCGGTAGGACTCCTTGGGCGGGTGATCAGCTCGTCGCAAGGCCTCTACCTGTACACAAACACAGAAAGACGCACACACACAACCTAAACATCCATGCCCTGAGTGGGATTTGAACCCACGATCCCGGTTTCCAAGCGAGCGAAGACAGTACATGCCTTAGACCGCTCGGCTACCGTGACCGGCAACCCTACCTTTTACTTCCCTATATTTACAAGCTTAGTGTAATTATGCAGTTTAATAGTCAAATTATTTAATCTACGTGCAGTCTAGAGCGTGATAGTGAAGAAACATAAGGGGCTGTACAGATACATGAATGTTTGACTTTGTTATCATAGACTATTAGAATGTCTGAAAAACTGACGTCATGTATGCTGGTAAGAAAGATGTGCGCATTATCATCCTAGCTTATCACTACTTCAACGGCAAAAAAACAGGTAGTTGCTTTCGGCATACGTGCGTTAAACTATACGCTCCATCTCGAGCCCCGAAACGAGAAAAAATGCTGGAAAATGAACTGAGCTCCTCTCAAATAACATAACCACCGCCGTTTCTTGAAGTCGACGTAAATTATTTCCACCAGAACGCATTAACCCACTCGCTTACATAGACTTTGGTTTCACTTATAGGTTTTTCCTGCATGCCTAAGTAACGGCACTTTTAAGTTGCTAAAGCTATATGCGTCATAAATTGTGCGCTTCTCCAAGCATAGAATGATCAAGTTAAGGAGGGTGAGATGGGCAGGGCATGTAGCACGAATGGGGCAGAGGAGAAATACATATAGGAAATTGGTAGGAAAGCCGGAAGGAAGGAGACCACTGGGAGACAAAGGCGTACGTGGGTGAACAATATTAAAATGAATCTCAAAAGAGGTAGGATGGAATGGCTTGATCTGGTTCAGAATAGGGACCGCTGGAGGGCTCTTGCGAACACGGGAATGAACCTTCGGGTTTCATAAAATGCTGGGAAGTTCTTCAGTAGCTGTACAATCGGCAGCTTCTCAAGGAGGGCTCAGCTTCATGAGTGAGTGACATTACTCGTATATGCTTCGGCTAGTGGAATGATTAGTAGACAGTGAATCAGAGACAATGTGCAAGAAAGTGTACGTGATCTACTTTAAGGTACTCTACCCGCATTTCCTTGGAGGAACTGAGGAAAACTACAAATAACCTTAGACTGGATAATTTGTTTCCGGGCCTAGATATTAATAGGAAGGAAAATAGCTGACTCATGGACCGCAGCGTGAGGTCTGCACATGTCGAATCGCTGGTTACGTACAGATTTCAGTTCTTCTGCTTCGCAGAAACATATGTATGATAATAGAATGCAAAGCGGACTTTATTGCTCCCTTTGTAAGCAAATATGGTTTATCATGTACGTAAGGACCAAACTAATGAAAATGGAATAATCTTCGAAATGAGGAAATGCAAGAGAAACAAATCAACGGGTTAACAAGAAAAAATGGCATTTATTGATTTGGGTATTATTGTATTGTATTGTATTGTATTGTATTGTATAGGGTGGGTTTCCCCATGCACTTAGACCAAATGTTGGTCCATTGTGCGTCCCCCTGTGATATTCTACCAGTCTCTATTCCCTACCGGTACTGGTGCGTGCCATCAGTCCCGACTCAGCCAGCGAGTTCGGCCTCTACTGGCTCAGCGGTATCTCGATGCTTCCCCCATCTACCAGAGGCGTTAGAGACTATTGTTGGGCGGGAAATGTCCTGAATTTGGCTCAGTGGTCCCCTTGGGACATGAAGTTCTTTTACGTGCCGTAAAGCTACGACACGGGACCCACGGCTTAAAGTCCGCCCCGGAGGACTTGTTCCCTGAATTTTTCCGCCCTTAAAAATTCCACGACCTCCGCCGGGTTTGAACCCACGTACCTTGAGTCACGAGGTGGGAACGTTACCCCTAGACTACGGAGGCCGCTTTTGATTTGGGTAACTTGTAGGCCTATATCATTTTAGAGAACATTCGTAAGCATGCCATGAATTTCAGAATATATATATCTGCCATGGTCGTTTTCGAAGTTAATATTTTTATATACGTTATGGTGCGTTAGGTCCCTGTGGATATGAAAAATATAATACTAATATATATACGCTGATGCACTTTTCAAAAGGTTAGAAAATAATGGAAGAATAACTTATTACTGTAATAATGATTCACATTATCTTTAAATTTTATTTTTACTTCAAACGCGTTACTACGATAATACATTCTAACAAACGCTTCGGATACTGAAGAGTGCTGTCCTTTGGGCTGTGACCCCCTGCAGTCTGGTACAAGTTCAGTGACTCTTCGGAAGAACTTACTACTTCCATCTTCAGGGTATGAAAATAAACCAAGCAAACAGCAACTCTGCTGAGCGCCACTTACTTGTTCGGTTGCTGAAATTACGCTTCAACCTTGAAGACGGACGCGAAATATCGGTAAGCTTGTACCAGACTGCACTGTGTCACATCCTTGAAAATATCACTCTTCATAGCACCGCAGTGAGACACTCAAATTTCTCACTGTGAATAATAATTCAATTACGTGAAGAACTGACATATCCAAACGAGGCTTTGAGGAGCAGACCAACATTAGGATTTGAGCGACGTCGAGCTGCGCACACTGCGTTTTTACAGCCAGACTTGCGCAGCGAAGCAGGATGCAGAAGTTGTGCTAGATCAGGACTGCAGGACACCTCGTCCCTACGTTATTAATAATAGGATCTGTTATTGATCCTGAGCGTCTCATACTTTGTATCCTAATCATAGGACATTGAAATTAAAAATATACCATGTTTCTAATATACAGTCGAGAAACGGTATAGCTCAGTGAATATAGGAAAGGGCTGTGTGCTGGACGGCCGAGGAATTTGCATTTTCCTTAGCGTCCATTTCTACTTTAGTGCCCCCATTGTTATATCCAGTGGGTGTCGTTTGCTCAATCCCCGGGATAAAGCAGCCGGAGCGCGAAGTTGACCACTATCCAACATCTAGTGACGAGATTATTGTTACATAGTCCTGGATAGTTTCTTTCCAAAAAACAGAAGATCGTATTAAGTGGAGGAACTGTTTTGGAAGAGACTGTGGACCTGTCGTCTGACAGATTAGTGATGAATGAATGAATATATACATCCACTTCCCATACTTCTTCATGACGTTATGCTTAATTAAGTACAGGGGCAGCTTTACTTTACTTAGTATTAAAAAAAACTCAGTGGCTTTAGTCCGCAAGCGAGCTATACCGACCGGCGAAGTTAGTGTCAACTTTTGCGGTTAGAGGGTGTCGCGTGGCCAGCGCAGGGGATTCCCACGGCCATTAATCTCGGTTTTATAAACTGGAGCCGCTACTTTTCCATTCAAGTAGCTCATCAGTTATCGTCATGAGGCTGAGTAGATCCCGTTCCAGACCCACCACTTCTCATGAAATCTGGTAGCGCCGGGAATCGAACCCGGGACCTCTTGATCTGCAGCCACAAACTCTGACCACTAGACCATAGAGGCGACGTTATTTATACATATTCTATAAAATATAATTGCTACTGGAAATGGTTATCAGTTTCATATAATCAAAAACGAATTTCTGTGTTTGTTGGACACATTATTTATGCAAATGCATTAAGAATTAAGCGTGTTCTTCTGCTTCCCGTATGTTGAACTTTATTACGCCTATTCGTATTTCGTGAAACGCTGCTATTTTCTAACTTTAGAGATCAGGAAATTCGCATAATTTTGTTTTCAGTAATCCGTAGAAGGTTATACATTTCCAAGAACTTTTCAAGCGACTCTAAGGACGAGGACACACCAAGGAAACTGACAACCGAAACGCAACCGCAATTACCGAGAACTGTTATCAGCCTGAGTTGAACACATATTACTGAAAGGAGGAGCGCAAATTGAGGAAACGGCAACGCAGTTTCCTCAATTTGCGCTGCTCCATTCAGTAACATGTGTAGCTGATAACAATTATCTGAAATTGCGGTTGCGTTGCGGTTGCCAGTTTCTGTGGTGTGCCCACGCCTTAAACGTAAGATATGTGAAATACAGGCGATTATTAGTATCTCTTTTTGTGTGCAGATACCCGTCAGTTAATGTATAGGAACGTTACCGCGAAATTAAAGGCCGAGGTAACGTGGATATCCAGGGGCAGATCTGCGTTTTGGTCTGTGCCCCTCCTTGAATACGTTGCGTGACTCCTGTGTTAGGTTACGTAATCGGTATGGTTGTAACATCTTGATTGTATTCAATTATTTACAGAGCCGTGTATTAGCGAATGGACTGTTACGTCATATGAATTAGGAAATGACGTCATGCAGTATAAACAGCGGCATAGACAAGGCAAAGTCTTCTTTGCTTTATGCATAATTAACGCAGTTGCAATTCATTGGGTCACGTCGGTGTTATCAAACTTCATTTATCCTTTACATATAAATCTTCCTGTGTATTCAAGTCCCTATATTATTTTCATATTAATCTCAAATAATGGTGCTATTCGCTTTACCTAAATGCAACGATGTCTGACACATAACGAATTTTTCCTTTAACCTAATGTGTATCAGCTATGTGGTCATAAAGGTAAGGTTCTTCCTGTGCTTAATTAATGAAGCACTACGCCATGAAGGCGTATGGGGGAATGGATGTATAGTTCCATATTTTCTCCTCGGCACTAGGTGTAGGTGAGTGGTCAGCTTCACGCCCCGGCCCCATTTATCCCCGATGAAAGAGCCCCGAGTACCAATTGGATGCGAGGTTTGGTGAACCCCAGAGCCGCTCTGGACGAGAAGAGAAAATTCTTGACCTTACCGGGACTTGAACTCCGAGCCCTCAGTCGTCCAGCCCGTAGCGAATCGCTATACCCACTGCGCTATCGCGGCTCCTCAGCTAAGAGAAAATTGATACGTAATAATAACAATTTGATCTTTCGCTGCAGCTTCCAGCCGATTACTCCTTAAACCTACGTCTGATATCGCAGAACCAAAAGTTTTACAACATAAAATCCGATCGTCACGGACGATTGGCCAGCGCTGCTTCTTCGGATAAGGAAGATCTCGGGTTAACATCTTTTTGACCCTGATACCGGGTATCTCACTCAATATTTTTCGTACCTTTTCAGTTTCTCCAGAGAAATTTCTGGGATATTATTTTAAATTAGGCGGACACCCGGTAGCGTAGTTTGTTAAGGCACTATTCTACAAGTTGGCAGGTCGCGGGTTCGAGTCCCGATGAGGTGGATTTTTTCTTTCAATTGACCTAATCCTTCCAGCCGCACTATTGCCCAGGGGTCAACCCATCCCCTAAGAGAAATGAGTACCAGGAATCTTCCTGGGCGGGTAAAGGGCGGCCGGCGCGTACGGTTGACAACCTTACCGCCATCTGTGAGCCGATTGTCTAGATAATGTGGAGCCTCGACGTCTCACAACCGCATGGGCCTTCACGGCCTGTTACAAGGACAACTTTACCTTTACCTTTTATATTAAATTAGGTCATGACCATTTCCTTAAGGTCTTTTCAAATTCATTTGACGCTGTATTGTGTGGCCTACTGACATTGTCTTAAAATATACCACAAGAAAATATAAAACGCCGGAAGGGACAGCCACCTTTAGAAACTTGAGATCCGTTTGAATTATTACGTTTTAGTCTGCCCCTAAGTCTACCAAGTGACCAGACATCCTCAGCGCATAGGCTGCAATATATATATCGCCACTCTGATTCTTCATGATTTGATCATCGAAACAGTACAAGGCAGGATGAAAATCACCGAAGTTTTTACGCGATATTCCTCTTGTCTTTTTTATTTTATTTGTCTTAACGATTATCTCATCTAACTAAAGTTTTTATCCTGCAAAATATCTGTATGATGGTTATCTAAGTCTGTTTAAGTTTTACCGCCCTGAAATGGAGATACTTATCAGAACTGCAAAAAGCAGTTGAGCGCAAAGTTCCATGTCAGGAATGCTGCAAGTTCCTGAACGTTGCCACGAGTTCATGTCCTACTCGTCACTTCACTTTGCTTTGCTTACTTCTTTATGGAGCTGAAGTTGTGTTTGTGGCTCTAATTACACCATTCTTGTCTGTCATGTTATATTACGGTCTGGTCGGATGAAATGTATGTACTCAGACGTTAGAATGATTAAAATTCGCACTGCACAGTTCAATACAGCTCAACTCCCGTAAAAGGTAAAATTGTCCCTGTCACTAATTAAGCATTACACCATGAAGGTGTATGGGGGAGTGGATGTATAGACCAATTTTTTCGTGACCTCGCATTATTTGGATGTGATTGGTCAGCTTTACGCCCCGGCCGCTTTACACGCGGGGAAGGAGCCCCCGGTAGCCATTGGATAGGAGGTCATGGACGTCATGGAGAAAAGAAAATTCTTGGCCCTACCGGGACTCGAACTCCGACCCCTCGGTCGTTCATCCCGTAGCCAGTCGCTATACCGACTACGTTATCCCGACTACAAAACTTAACTTCGGTAGTCCACATTAAGCGCAAACAATATAAGTGTGCTTGAACGTCACACCATGAAGACTTCTGAGGAAGCGACAGTAAAGTTTCACACATTCTTAACCTCTGCACTAGATGGAAATATGTGGTCACCTTCACGTTCTAGTCGCCTTTTCTCCTAGGAATCAACGTCCGGTACCCATTAAATTATATTACTGTTCATGACACTGCCTGTGCCAGGAATCGAACTCTGGCCCCTCGGCACTCAGCTAATAAATTTGCTAACTGCGATATTTCTTATGTTTGATCTGATACCTGCTTACGCAATACGCAAGTCTTTCGTGGGCGTGAACATGAAGTCACTAAGAGCGAACCTCTGAGCCTCACTTGGGCCTCTCGTTATGCAAAAGGTAGAATTGTCCCTCTGCTTACCTAATTGAACACTACGCCATTAAGACGTATGTGGGAATGGATGTATAGATCCACGTATTCTCGATCACGGCACCAATTGAAGATGAATGATCAGCTTCACGCCCCGGCCGCTTTACCCCCGGGGAAGGAGCCCCCGTCACTCATTGGATAGGAGGTTGGGTGAGCCCCAGAATCGGTCTGGGGGAATTGGAGAGGAGAAAAATCTTGTCCCAACCTCGACTCAAACTCCGATCCCTCGGCCGTCCAGTTCGTAGCCAGTCGCTATACCAAATACGCTACCCGGTCTCCCTTCGTTACGTAAAAGGCTGAAGAAAACCTCCACTTACTTTAGAAGTTCAAGGCCATGAAGAATGCTACAAAACAACTAGGCACATAATAATTACCTTGTATACAGCACGCAGTTACTTGCACGACAGAGGATGTACATATTTTGTAATGTGTCGTAACTGCTGTCACTTTTGGAAGAAAAGCTGTGAAATGAAATGCGGCATCATATGTAAATTGTAAATTGTGATAATGAAGCATATAAAACTATAATTTAGTGTACTTATTTTTTTATGTATGTATGAAACATAAACTTTAAGACTAAGGGAAAGGTAAAGGCCGCGCCATAGCTCAAGCGGTTAGTCGCTGGCTTCCCACCGCGGCGGCCCGGGTTCGATCCCGGGTGTGGTGAAGTGGGATTTGTGGTGGACACAGTAGCACTGGGGCAGTTTTTCTCCGAGTACTTCGGTTTCCCTCGCCAATCTTCATTCCACCAATTGCTCCACAATCACCCTCACCTATCATCTAGGGCTGATGGAACAGGCCAGAAGTGGCCGCAGTACGAGGGACTTAGTCCCACACCACTAGCAATGAAAAAAAGGGAAAGATAGAGGAGAGTTTTAGGTACTGAAGTATTCAGGAGAAAATTAGGTCGTGAAGAGTTGGTAGGTAAGTTGAGAGGGTGAAAATTCCATGAGAAAGAGCGCAAAACTGACCGCAGCAAAGTGTAACAAAGAATGGGAATTAAAAAGAAGGGCAGTAATTTGTACTCTTCACGTAATATTACTGACGAGATCTAATCAAGGAGGTTGGAATGGGTTTGACTTTGTGAGATCAGATATGCATACAAAAATTTCGCAAAAAAACAAAGAGAAAGAAACACCCTAGAGACCTAGGCAAAAATGAGTTATGCTTTTAAATGCACCGTAAAGAAGTTGCATGTGGACTTGCCTCAGGATGGGTTCCAGTGGGAAATTCTTGTAAACACGATAATAAATCTTCGGGTTCCGTAAAAGGCGTAGAATTTCTCGACCACCTGAACGACTGCGAACTTCACAAGGAAGACTGTATTCCATGGAGTAATTTAATTTCATATTTATGTTCAAGTATCCTGTCTAGGGATTTTAATGTGTGTACGGAAGAACAGTTTTACCTGTCTCCCATATAAATGTGAAAGCTGGTGTATACCCCATAGGAGAAGCATAAATGAGTGTGCTATGAAACATATTGCGCCGATCTCAGTGGTCGTACGGGCTAAGGCATGAACTGTCTTTGCTCGCTTGAACGCTGAAACCGTTGGTTCGAATCCCACACAAGGCATGGATGTTTGTATATGCGTTTATTCTGTGTTTATGTTGTTCTGTGTGTAGACAACGGGCTTGCGACTAGCTGATCACTCGTCCAAGGAGTCTTACCGAGTGTGTATAGATTAAGAAACTGAAAAAGCGGCCAAGGCCCAACAAAGGACTGTAGAGCCATAGAGAGATAGATGTAACAAATTGCCGAGTAGAATGCTTAGAATAAAATTTGCGTGCAATTCTAATCTCTTCCTCTCATGCTACATGCTTCTTGATTTAATTACCGCAATAATGATCGTGAAGAGTATATATTTTGAAACTCTCCATTACGTAACTTTCTCCATTCGCCTCTATTTCCTCTTTACTGGAAGAAAATATTCACATCTAAAGTCTTGAAGAATTTCTCGAGAATGTTTAGAAGGGAATTCTCGGGCTCGAATGAAAAGGAAAGCACGATAACCAACCATAATGATCAAATCATACTGAGTCTGCTCAAACCTGTGCCATGAAATTCGCACGCTATTTACTTATTTTACATGAGCGGACAAAAAACACGACGTGTGATTCATGTACAAGCCTGCGGTCAAGGTGAAGGCGAAATTTGACGCAATCCCATGAGAGCAGGTAGAATAGAGACGCATGAAGGGCGAGCATGAAAGATGCCTTAACAGTGCTCATTGCATAATACAGCGCATAGAACGAAGAGCCAGAAACATAAACACGTGAATTTCAGATTTCTCTTTGCCAGAGTATTTACTGACCATAACCTGTTAATTGATATACCCTGAGGCTGTGGGGCTGAGTGTGCTGATGTCCCAGCCGCAGGGAGGGGAAAAGGTTAACCGAAATTTCGACAGGGTCAATCGGGGCAGCTCAGTCTCTGTGGGCACTGACCTTTCATAGGTGGAGGTTTAGTGTAAAAGGCAATCGTGTAGCACATACATAGTTTTCCAAGTATTGGCTGAAGGAAAGAGGTTAAGTTTTTGGGAAGGACGGCCATTTTACTTATTTCCACGGCGTGTAGACCGGCTCTGGACACATATTTAATGAGCATCGGGAGCTCTTTGCGCGGGGGTAAAGCGGCTGAAACACTATGTAGCTGATTACTGAACTGTTTTTTTTTCCTTGGCACTACAGCCCCAGTGGGCCTAGGCCTACCTCCATGAACTTCTCCATTCACTTCGGTTTTTCTAGATCTTACACATTCGGTAGGACCCCTCGGGCGGGTGATCAGCTCGTCGCAAGGCCTCTACCTGTACACAAACACAGAAAAACGCACACACACAAACTAAACATCCGTGCCCTGAGTTCGAACCCACGATCCCGGTTTCCAAGCGAGCGAAGACAGTACATGCCTCACTCAATTCTGTCTGTTGTTAAACTTAATATTGCGTGAAACTATGCCTCAACTTTCCCATTCTTCTTCATGGAGAGGTACTTGAGTGAATCAGTTAGGTGCAAAACAGGAATAAATCCAAGGCGAACAACTACCTTTTCTAATCAATCAGTTCAATTAAAAAGAGAGACAAATTTAATCTTGTCGACATCCATTAATCTATAACAGGCATGTCCAACTTCAAACAGGTTGTGATCAACTTTTTAGTGTCAAAACTGCCAGTGATCTACCACCCCCTCCTATCGTCGTACCTCGCTTTAAGCAAAAATATTGGTAAAAATAACACGACACATGATGTTTGTTGTAAAAGCAACGTACATTGAAAGTACAGACTACTTTAACATGTATTTTCCCTTAAGAATCTGAATATAATCATATTATATTACAAGTGAATTTACATGTTTTTCACGTATAATTTCCTTATAGGCCTATGAGATCGACCAAAAATCGTCCCGCGATCGACGCGTTGGACATGCCTGATCTATAATATTTTTGTCGCGATACCACGTCCAAAGAGTTCTAACATGTTGGTTCATGGTTTCAGAACTCTTATTCCCTCGGTAGCGTGGTATAGAGCTGGCATTCCAACCTTATTTATTGAATGTTCTCAAGACATAGAGGCAAAGGGCAGTATTTTTTAAAAGCATCCTATTTGATTTTGGGTGCACGCGGTTGTGTAGTTGGTTGAGGCACTATGCTACAAGCCTGAAGGTCGCGGGTTCGCGTCTCGATGAGGTGGATTTTTTTCAATTGACCTAATCCTTCCAGACGCACTACGGCCCTGGGTTCGACTCAGTCTCTAATAGATATAAGCAACAGAAATCTTTTTGAGGGGTAAAGGGCGACCGGCGCGTAAGGCTGACAACCTCGCCGCCGTCTGTGAGTCGATTGTGTAGAAAATGTGGGAGCCTCAACGTCTCACAATCCTATGGGCCTCCATGGATAGCTTTACCTTTACCTGTTTGATTTTGTGCCGTACATTGGCGTTTGTTTTCACTATTGTACATACGAACCTGATATGAGGAAATCTGGTTTCCCATTTAGAAATGAAAAGTATATTTAAAACCTGGGGGGACCATGAATGAAGTTAGTGATGGATGTCAGCTGTTGACAGTGAGCAGCATGTATAATCTCATGATGCAAAGCTATTCCCACCGCATTGAATCGCAAATTACTTTTCGTTGCGACACTGCATAGGCCCATGTAACTGACCTTGATGTCAGTTTGTTAAAGGCATAAATTTGTTTTAGCGCCCTGACTAAACCCTTCCACCGCCGCTGTTAAACTTGGTGCCAAGTGAATAATAGCGAAAGCCAAGCGGATGTCAAGTGAATAATACGGAATGATATAGGCCTACTTGTAACTTGGAGTGATTATGAATGCAATTAGCGATGTAACTGAGTCAGGCTTACGTTTATACTTTACATCAACACTAATTCACAATACGTAAAAATTGTTTTCCTTTCATTATGTTAAATATTCGACCGTTTCTGTGGTCTAGTGGCCAGAGTTCCTGCCTACAGATTCAGAGGTCCCGTGATACCAGATTTTCTGAGAAGTATTGGGCCTGGAACGGGGTCCACTTAGCCTCGTGAGTATAACTGAAGAAATGTTTCAAGGAAATAGCGGCTCCGGACTAGAAAACGGGATTAGGGGCCCTGGGGATTCGTTGCGCTGACCATGTGACACCCTATGTCCGAAAATGTTGGCACTAACTTCGCTGACAAGCGGCGGTCGCTCGGTCGGTATAATTTGCTTGCGGACTACAGGCCACGGAGTTTGCTTTTGTGTTAAACATTCGTCGTGTCTAAAAAAAGCTTCAAAATGCGAGTTGTAAATATTAATTAAATCTATATTTTGCGTCGTGCTTATATTTTCTTATGATAAGCGGTTTGGGGGAAAGAATTTTCGCAGAAGGAAGAGACTGACAGACACAACTTTACTGTTATGTGTTCAGTTTATGCAAAAAATAGTCTGAAGGCTCAGATACAGTTAGTTTAAGTTTACAGTAAGTGTTTTCTTTCTAAATAAAATTCAAGTAGCGAATGATCTGAATAGTTGCTTACCTTTTGCGATAATTCTGACTTCGAGTGTTATAAGATGATTCTTTTGTAGGCAAGTCCTCGCCGTCGGTCCATTAAGTAAAAAGCTTTTTTAAATTCGCTTAGGTGGGGGGGGGAGTCCAACTGGGTCCACTCGGCACGGCGGCCACTGATTGGCCTATTGTAGCCTGCCCCGGGTGATGATGATTATGGAGTATTTGGTGGAATGAAGATTGGCAGGGGAAACCGAAGTACTCGGAGAGAAACCGCCCCAGCGCCACTTTGTCCACCACAAATCCCACTTGACCAGACCCGGGATCGAACCCGGGCCCCCGCGGTGGGAAGCCAGCGACTAACCGCTTGAGGTATGGCGCGGCCAAGTAAACACTTGCTTTAAGTAAAGATGGAATCAAACAGTCCCTCCCCCTCCCCTCCCCTCTACCCGTTGCTGTCTTACTGATAAAGAGTGTACTGAAGGAGGATAATATGACGGGTTATAAGCATGAGTACTTGATTCATGTGTTTCACAATAGAATCATGCTGGTACCGTCTTGTTGAGCAAAGAAAATGAAATTTATGGTTCCATTACAGACGAAGCATTTCTTTACTGGGTGATGGAATCACAGTTTGTGAACTGTGCTCTGCGGAGTTAGTTAGGCTGCCTGCCCATCTTCAGGCACGGAGCTGTCTTTCCTGCTTTCAAACCTTTTATGATATTTCAGAAATAGCCTATAATTTATATATTTAACCTTTCTTGTTCGCGTTCCCCCAGATACTCGTATAATTTATCTTCAACTCTGTACCCCCAAAGTTGTTGGTGTATAATTCAAGTTATACACAGTCTATAATCTACATCTAAAATAAGTTGTGCACTGATTGTGGCCTATGCTCGAGAAATTCGACAAGCTGAGGGCACTTGCAGTCGAAGAAGAACGTCATCATCACTTTACCGGAACTTGTGTGTACGGCTTTGGATTTCTTCAGTAGGGGAGAATTAACGTATTTCCTCTGTTGGCTCTGCCGTTTGCTCTCGGGTTCAAAATGGTGGCACCAAGTTTCGTCCCCAATGGCAATACGGGACAGAAAAGCGTACTTTTCCCCATGGTATCTTTCCAAATGACCCGGTGATGCAGCCATTCTCTGAGTCTTATGTTCCTCCGTGAGTTGATGTGAAACCCACTGCGCGCAGATTTTGCGGTACAGCAGGTGTTCTGTCACAATGGCGTGTACAGAACCGTGACTTATTCCCATCAAAAACTAATTTCTTCCACAGTGATCCGTCGGTTTGCCCGGATATGACCATCCAACGCAGCAATAACATCAGGAGTTATGACACGATGAGCCTGTCCTGGGCAAGGATCATCTTGCAGTGACACACGTCCCTCTCGGAATCTCTTATGCCACGCCAGCACACGCGACCGTGACAAACTGTGTTCGCCGTAAGCAACAGACATGCGACGATGAATTTCTCGTCCTCCTACTCCTTCAGCAGTCAAAAAGCGCGCTACACTTCGCTGTTCTTTACCCGCCTCCATTAGTGATGTTGGACGACCACACGTAGCGCTAACTTTACTTCCAGCACAATAAACAAACGACTAGTGTGCAAGGGCACGTTGTCACTGTGCTTTCCCGAGTCTCCACCAGATGTTCGTACTGTAAGCAAATTCCAGTGTTACCAACTTCCGCGCCGTGTGAGTTATGCGTGGTGACCCATTTTCATTTGACTGCCCCTTATATATTAGCAAAGCCAAATTATATGATTAGCCGGTTACGGTAGCCGAGATGTCTAAGGCATGTACTGTGTACAGGTAGAGGCCTTGCGACGAGCTGATCACCCGCCCAAGGAGTCCTACCGAATGTGTAAGATCTCGAAAAACCGAAGTGAACGGAGAAGTTCATGGAGTTAGACCTAGGCCCACTGGGGCTGTAGTGCCAAGGGGAAAAAAATTATATGATGAAATATTTTATCAACTATTATTGTGGTTCGGGCCTTTTAATGAGATGACTGAGCTTGTTTCTAGCACAGCAGCATCTCAATTCGGGGACAAATTGTAATTTTATGTACCCCGTAAGATGTCTTCGTGTAACCCCGAGGGTATGCGTACCACAGGTTGAAGACCGATGGAATAGAAAGAACAGCGTTTCGGAAAATAGATCATTTCCGTTCTAAGGCGAGGGGGAAACACCTGCTCTGTTGAGTCACATAGAAAGAGCTAACCTTGATCACTGGAATCCCATGTCAGATTAACTACTGTATAAACTGTAAGCTCTGAAAACCAAAGCATAGGATTAAATTGAGAATTATTTTATTTTTTTTTTGTAAAAATAATAGTAAATACAAAAAAAAAAGCGTAGGCAATGCATATTCGGCCCTTGCTGTGAAACTCTTTTGTACCTCCCGCTAGCGTCATCTGTGGAGCAAAAACTGAACACACGAAGAGTCTGTCACATTATACTGATCTTTGTGAGCTGGTAACCTCGTGTGCTGAGGGACATGCAGTTGGGAGAAATGTTCAGACTGGGTTGGCTGATGGGATTTGTTCAGCATGCCGTATGCTTCCATTCCTTGTGTTTCCTACACCTATACCCACTCTCTGACCCTCTTCATAGGCATATTGGGCTAATTCTGATTTTTCTGAGACCATATTTGGGATTGTGCTTATGTTCACGGAGCCACACCGCTAAAGGTCTGCCTGTTTCGCAAATGGACTTTGTTGGCTATATTTGTTGCATAAAATGTTAACCTCCCTTTGTATCTTAGTTCCACGCTTATGTTTGCTGTATCACAATTTTTATTGCATGTGATCCTGTTATCTCCTTTCGACATAGCCCGGTCTCAGGTATTTATATCTGTTTATCTTCATTCCTGTTGCTCCCACTTGGAGCATAGGGCATCCGTGAAACGCTTCGTTTCACTTCAGTTTCTTAATTTTAGATAGTCGGTAGGACTCCTTGGCCGGGGGATCAGCTCGTCGCAATGCCGCTACCTACACAGGGCAACACAAGCACGGAATAATCGCAAACAACCATGACTTGTGGGATTCGAGTCCACGATCCCAGTATTCAAGCGAGCGAAGATATTTTATGCCCTAGACCGCGCGGCCATTGTGACCGGCCAGGTAGCTGTAGTTTTTCTACATGAGTTGTCCAGTGGTTGAGGTTAGCAATTTTTAGGGACCCAACAGAGAAGGTGTCTCCCCACTCAACTGAGGACGGAAACAGTTCCAGTTTCCGAAACGTTTTTGGAATATAGTTTTTAGAATACTGGACGATGAACAAAGCCAAAAATAAAACATTAATTGTAAGTGTTACACACCATCGACAGAACCCTTTCGAATCTACTAATAGTAATTCCATTAACATAAATCGAACTTATTGTTAAGAGATAATATATATATATATACACACACACACATACGTGGTAGAGTCATTAAGTTCGTGGAATGTGGTTTTATGACATCATATTACAAGGGATTCACATACACTTACGCACATCCACATCGGGCCTCAGAATAGCTGCCGCTGGGCGCTATGCAAGTCTGCCAACGTTGATATGGCTGCCGAAAACATTGCTGAAACATAGTGGCCGTAAATTCCCGTACGACGCTTTGCGGCCATTCCATGAACTTATTGACTGTGGCAGTATATACAGGCCTATACCGAATGCAGTTTATCTTGTTATTCGTGAACTCAAAACAGGGTTAGGTCTTAATACCTGTTCCTTTATATCTCAAGGGGATCTTGAACTGTTAATCTTTTCTTGGGTTTTCCAGCATCCCGTCGTCCCAGGGGTTGATAGTGAAAAGCTAGTTTTGGTAAGTGGCTTCTGAGATAATTTCATATAGTGTATTTAGGTTGTTCGCTTTTAATCTACGAATGTCAGATTTCGGAATCTCATTTGTGCAGTACTTTATGTAGTTTACATAATAATAGTCGTAAATAAGAAAGTATCGTGGCTACTGTAAAAGTATGTGATTTTTTTTCCCCCTTGGCACTACAGCCCCAGTGGGCCTATGCCTACCTCCATGAACTCCGTTTCACTTCGGTTTACTAGATCTTACACATACGGTAGGACTCCTTGGGCGAGTGATCAGCTCATCTCAAGGCCTCTACCTGTACCCAAACACAGAAAAACGCACACAAACATCCATGCCCTGAGGGGGATTCGAACCCACGATCCCGGCTTCCGAGCGAGCGAAGACAGTGCATGCCTTAGACCGCTCGGCTACTGTGACCGGCAGTGTATAAGAATAATATATAAGAATTCAGTTCGTACCTCACAGGAAACAGATCCGAACCCACGATCCCGGCTTCCGAGCGAGCGAAGACAGTGCATGCCTTAGACCGCTCGGCTACTGTGACCGGCAAAAGTATGTGATTAGGTAACGTATCCATCAACACAACAAGAAGAATGGTATTACAATTACTGTAAAAGTGTTTTTGTTTCAAATACATCGACGTTCCGACTGCCAATATTTGCAGTTGATGCAAATCTAGCGGGAAGGACAGAATTCAGACCGAGGTAAACTTTAATAAAGAACAGGACGTCGGTAAGGGTACATAAGGGGAACAGTCTTACTTTTACTTAAGCTGTGGACGTATTAGCATAATTGTAATGAACAAAGAGAAAGAAAGAATTAGTCCCTGTAACAAAGATAAGTCAGTTCAGTTCTTTTTTTTTTGTTTGTGCTGACAGAAGTTCCCAGCGGCCAATTCAATAATTCAGTTGAATTCAGTTTTTTATTATTTATGTGCTGAGTCAACAGTCACAAGGCCAATTACAGAAACAGCGCGGTGTAGATACTATTAATACACTACAGACAAACAAAAGCATGGAGACAGCCACAGGGCCAGTTTAGGAAACAACGCAGCGGAAAACCCACTACTTATACCTTACATAACAAAGAAAATCATAAAGGCAATAAAGTATTACGAAGAAAAATTATACCAATGAACTGTAAGACGGTTCTGAGAGAACCAATACAAATGATTAGTAAAAGTAGCAATTTAATAATAATAATAATAATAATAATAATAATAATAATAATAATGTCACGTATAAGGGGTTAGCGTGACGAATAATTGTGGGTTCTAAATTCGGTGACTGGATTTATTGGACTTCTCTATTACAATTACACATGATTATAACAGCTCACACACTGACGTCTGTCCTGCGAATCTCTCACTGCTGCATGAATCTCGGACTGATCTCTAGTCTCTAGTCTCTCTAGCCTCTAGTCTCTAGTCTCTAGCCTCTAGTCCACTACCACTCAGTACGACTCACTCCTGCGAATTAATTACGTGTCCTTTGTAACCTGATGAGGACCGCGAACAGATCACACACCTGAACGATTCGTCTGTTATCTGCGTGTTCGTTGCCACGGTAATATTTGTTCAGCAACTTGTTACCCGGTAACGACTCGTTCGTGCTATCTGTTGTAACGGAAACTTAACCGTTTCTCATCAGCGGACATCTGGATCTGGCTCCACTATTCCGGCTTTCAGACGTTATGTCACAATAATAATGTAATAACTCATTGAATGCATGGAATAACAATGAACTGTGATGCGATATTTACCCGTATGTTCATGGGGTATGGAAACTAGTGATATTTGTCGAAGAACTACCGTTCGCTATGGCAATAATTGCATGAGCCAGAGGAAAGTTTATGAACAGATCGGAGGAATGCTGGTGATAGGCACGTTCTGGGCAGTCATCGGCTGAAGAATGCTGAGGTCCAGGGGCAGATTTATCAGCATGTCCGTGACAGTCGAAGAATCAACAATGTTGAAACTGTATTGAGAATAATAGGTGTACAAGAAAGGCTTATGGTACAACTGAGGCAATTGACATGTTTGTAAACCTTTATACTACGTAAATGCATCGAAAAGCTGGATCATTATATAGAAAATAAAACCGCCAAGTCTAACCACTGTGTCAGTATATTGTCTCTGATTTTCTACTAACCTTCATAGTTAAAAATCCCCTGTTCCGAACAACAGAGCTGTAAAAATGGAATTGTTAAATTTTGGCTAACAGTGTACTCCTTCCTCTTTTTCTCAGGATAAAACTTTCGCAGAACATTCGCTAGGAGGCTCTGAGTCGATGGAACCGTGCTGGACGCGTTAGTGCAGGAGAAAGTGACAAGAATTTCAGCTATTTTACTAACCTACTTCATGGAGTTGAGTCCTTGAGAAGCCACCAATTCGTCAGTTACTCAAGAATTTACCAAATGTCATGGAACCCGAAGGTTCATTACCATGTTCACAAGAGCCCTCCACTGATCCCTATCCTGAGCCAGATCAATCCAATCCGTATCAAACCATCCTATCTCTCTATTTTTATATTATCCACACACCAACGTCTTGGTGTACCTAGTGGTCTCTTCCCTTATAGCTTTCCCACTAATATCCTGTATGCATTCATCTTCTCCACCATTCGTGCTACATGCCCTGCCAATCTCGTCCTTGATTTTACCATTCTGACTATATTTGGCAAAGAGTAGAAGTTATGAAGCTCCTCTTTATGCAGTTTCTTCCAACCTATTACCATTCAATCCCTCTTTAGTCCAAATATCCTCCTCAGCACCCTGCTCTCAAGCACCCTCAGTCTATGTTCCTCCCTTAATGTTAAAGACTCACACAGAACTAAAGGCCAAATTATAATTTCATACAATTTAATTCTTATATTTTTAGACAGCAGACGAGAAGATAAGATGTTCTGAACTGTATGGTAGAAAGCATTACTCAAGTTTAATCTGCTCTTAATTTGCTCATAAATCAAATCTTGATTTGTTGCTATCATTCCCAAGTATCTGAACTTCGCCACATTTCCAAAGGATCCATCAGCTGTCTTTGTGTTGTGATTTTACATTCTGGTGGCGATACAGCAACATGTACTTAGTTTAAATATTCCATAACCAGTTTCAGTTAGCAAAGTCGTGGGATGAATCCCACAGCCACATGCTAAATGACAGTGTTTATCAATGGCTACGATGGGGCATGTGGGCCTACAGCAGAGTTTAGTACCATATACGTGATAAGTGTTAATTATAAATAGTCTTAATTATCACGATATTTTTTAAGTGACTTCGTTTCACTTCAGTTTCCTAATCTTAGGACTGTCGGTAGGACTCCTTAGGCGAAGGACCAGCCCATCGCAAGGCCACTATATAAACAGGACAACACAAACAGAACAAATGCAAATATCCATGTCTTGATTGGGATTCGAAACCACGATCCCAATGTTCGAGCGGGCGAAGACATTTTATGCCTTAGACCGCGCAGCCACTGTGGTCGGCAATACAGTTCTCGATTACAATGTAATATTATAATATAATATATATAAAATATATTATATGTAATATAATATAATAAAATTATAACGGTATCTGATAGATTCGTTTCTATCTTCTTCCATTTTGTACACTTCTTCATCTTGATAACAGCTATCACTGCCATTAGCGCCTTCGCAGTTTCGTTAATTAGCAGACATCGGTATCATCGCCTTATTCTTCTTGACGGATTAGGCCGTCTTGACTGTTCGCGTTCGTAATTAATCCGTTGCTATTAATCTTAGTACCAACTTACAGGACTTCTTGGAAGGTCGCTAGCTATACAGGACGACAGCAAAACAGAAAAAGTGCAGACGTGCATCCATGCGTTGAGTGGGATTCCAACCCACGATACTAGTGTTCAAACTAGAGAAGACCGCGCGACCACTGAGACCGGCGACATCATTGCTTATGTTTTTCTGTGAAGATCCTGAATAGGCTTAATAGCTTGTGTTGCTGTTAGGTTGGAAGTTCAATCGGAAACCGGTCTGCGCCAGAACACGTTTTTTACACAAACATCTTTGTAGATTTTCTAACAGAGTTGATATCTGACAGGCGGACGTTAGGCAGTGAGGTCACCTTCTCTAGACTTTGGTAATTTACACGTACAAGTAAATTTCCTTAGCCTATGATTTTCGCTAGTTAAGAGCCACGTGCCATGACTTAACACAAGCGACATTTATAGCCAGAAAGGAGAAGTAAACTATTTTTAGTCTGGAACCACGCTAATAGAGCAAGATTGTCCGAAGCATTTCCGAGACGCTCCGAACAAGTAATTATGCATCAGTGATTACATAAGAAAATATAAGATTGTTTCGTTCAATTTGTGTGAGTTGACACATGTTTCTTTATTTAATTATTTTACTGAGGAAGGCTCGGAGCCTCTTGCAGCTTCTCCGAAGTGTATTGATATATTACTATGGATCCACTCTTAGAGGAACGGACTAAAGAGAGAATTTAAAACTTTCACATCCTAGAATTCTGAACTACAGAATATTTCTTACGTTGGAATGAGGTAGAGTTTGTTCCTTGTACTACGATGGGGGGAACTTGTTGCAGTTTCTCGTAGTCTTTGTCGTCAAAAGACTATTCATTCCACTTACCACAATTTTACTTTGTAAGGTATTAAGTAAGGGCGGCCGCACACCAACTGCGTCAAGACAAGCATCAAGACACGAGACAAAAGACGCAATCTTGCTTCATTCGTGATTCGAGAGCATCATGACACAGACCGGTGTGCGGGGGTTTTCATAATCTCATTCATTTCAACTGTGCTCCTTTCTTTGCGTCATGTCGCAGACATCGTATCTTGACTGTTATATGTCTTGACGCATGCCGGTGTGCGGCCTACGTGAGAGTAAACTAGTCCCAGAGCTTACGCGTCACGCCATGAAGCAGATGAGTGTGTACATAAAAATCTATGCACCGACTACTTTACTCCCGAGCTAAGAACCGGTTCTATTTGATAGGAAGTTGGCTGAGTCCGTGCCAGTTTTGGAGGGGCAAGGAAGAGAGAAATTGTACCTTGCCAGGAATCGAAGTAACTTACTGCGGTATTATTTATTTGTGTTCCTTATTTTTTCAGATTTGAAGAAAAACAGCTTGACTTTTGCAGTAAGAATTCGGATATTTCTAATATTCCTGAAATTGTTGAACATTTAGCACTGAAGGAACTATAAGTAAATACCAAAGGAAATCGTACGTTTTTTTGTTTCAGTATTACATACTCGTATATCGGACCGCCTGTGTGGTCAAGTGGTGAGAGTTCCTGGCAACAGATCTACAGGTCCGGGTTCGATTCCCGGCGTTACCAGATTTTCTGAGAAATAGTGGGCCTGAAACGGGGTTCACTCATGCTCGTGAGGATAATTGAGGAGCTGTTTTAAGGAAATAGCGGCTCCGGTCTAGAGAATCGAAATTAACGGCCGTGAGGATTCGTTCCGCTGACCACGCGACGCCCTCTATCCGCTAAAAGTTGGCACTAACTTCGCCGACAAGTGGCGGTCGCTCGGTCGGTATAGTTCGCTTGTGAACTAAAACCATGGAGTTAATTTTTTTCATTACATATATCGCAGTTGTTTTATACCGGGGTTTAGCTAGTAATTTCTGTAAGTGAATGCTCTATGGACAGAGGCTTTTAAACAAATATTATTCGAACATGTGTTAATTGCTAACAGAAACACAATGGTCTGGTTGCAGGTGAAGGCTGTGTGGAGAAGCCGCTGTCAACTCTGTGGAAGAATTACACTGGCAGTTCCAAGCCGGACGTGCAAATGAAGGTGACCGTGACCCAGGCGGGCCTCAAGGCCGTCACAAAGGAACACGGTCTTACAGAGTACTGGAGTCATCGCATCACGTACTGTGCAGCCCCGGCCTCCTTCCCACGAATTTTCTGTTGGGTGTACCGCCACGAAGGGCGGAAGCTGAAACAAGAACTTCGATGTCATGCTGTGTTGTGCTCTAAAGAGGCCGTAGCTAGACGTATGGCATCTCAGCTAAAGGCCAAACTAGCTCAATCACTTTCAGAGTTCAAACGTGACAAAGTGTGTCGACAGAATGCTCGACTGTCTCTTGCAAATTCTGTTTACGAGAACCCTTCCTTACCACGGAGGAAGATTCTTCTATCAACAGGCTCTCATAACTATAGACCTCCACTTGAAAGATCAAAATCAGCTCCTAAATTGATGGTAATCGAAGAAAGTATTGAAGAAGGAGAAGAAGAATATACAGATCTACCAAGAGACCATGTTAATAGACTGTACAAAGACGCCAGTGTTCTCATTAGGTTAGAAGAAGTGCCTGGCGAGGAAAAGTATCAGGACCATCCAAAGGGAACTGAGAATATGACTCAGAGGTGCAATGATAATAATGATGAAAGAGAACAAAGTGATAGTCCGACATCTCGAGGGACAGTGAGGCGCCATGATAACAGTGATGAAAGAGAGCAAAGCGATAGTCCGGCAACTCGAGGGACATTGAGGACATTGAGGCTCCATGATAACAGTGATGAAAGAGAGCAAAGTGATAGTCCGACATCTCGAGGGACATTGAGGCGCCATGATAACAGTGATGAAAGAGAGCAAAGTGATAGTCCGACATTTCGAGGGACATTGAGGACAGTGAGGCGCCATGATAACAGTGATGAAAGAGATCAAAGTGATAGTCCGACATCTCGAGGGACATTGAGGACAGTGAGGCGCCATGATAACAGTGATGATAGAGAGCAAAGTGATAGTCCGGCAACTCGAGGGACAATGAAGGAGAGGGGTGTAGTTGAGAAAGAGGTGAATGACATGTCATTTGATAAATGTAGCCGACTGACTAGTGTTACAATGGGTGATAATGAGTCGGGTAATTTAGAAGGAAATAGTTTGTCAGTGTACAGGTTTGAAAACAATCCAGAACACGTCAGTGATAGGGAAACAGCATCCAGTCATGGTTTGCCAAGGTTCAGAGGATCAGGACATGAATTCAAGAGAAATGTGGTCTCGAATTTAGAGACTAGGAGTACAAGTGAGGATGGTGATAGTTGGAGAAGAAATGTAAGTAATTATCACACCGAGAGATTATTGGTTATTGGTTCCTGTAAAGATGGTGATGTCCGACGATGTATCCCAATATCGGGAGGAGTGAATCAAGAAGGAATTAGGAACAGTCAGAGGGAATTTGAAAGTGATGAAGGATCGAACAGTTTACAAAGCATTTCTAGCAGTGCAAGTTGTAGTTCTGACAACTCATCTCGTGTTTCTTCGGATCTTACGCCTCTTGTCTCTTACATATATGAGGACTCAGAAATTCAGACTACTGAAGATGAAGTGGAGGTTCATCTGCATCCCACAGGTGAATCTGCTGCCTCCAATTTGGATCAGCTGTCGGCTCAGTTGAGGCGATCGGCGACTTTTCCTCCACCTTCAGCGCTTGTTTATGCCAATGGGGGTAAGAATGATGATTCTATTCATAATTTTAGCGGAGAAATTTATACCATTTGATAGTTTTAATTTTAAGATTATTTCCCACAAAAGTCTGAGTCATATATTTTTATGATATTTCACTAGACTTAAGTGACTGAAAATGGCAAAGGTACTTTTTTGAAATTAAATATGAACACAACCTGTTCATTTAAACTAGTTGTTATGTTAAAAATAATGGAAGACGTTTTAAAATGAGAGAAAAAAGGCATTCAGTCTAATATGCAAAAAAGTGGGTAAATGGATAGAACTGCACAAATATAGTTCAACAGAATATGGTAAGCAAGTATATATATTGTCACGTGTTTGGTGTGTGTCACGCGACAAATAACTTCACGCCGTCCTGGATCAAGCGAATTTATTCCACTCGCTCTTACAATTACACAATTCACAATTTCACAACTACTGCCATCTGCAGTATCACACTTGCTTCTCCTGCTGGAGTCACTGCCATTCACTCGATACAACTCAATAACAATGGACTTCAACTCACTCCGGCGAATGCTAGACTGCACTGACTCGTTACTCCAAGTCACATTGCGACTGATGGACCGTCAGTCTGTCTGTCTTGGTGTCGAGCCCCGGCTGGGGCTCATGACCGGATTTTTTTATTTTTATTTTTTTCTTATATGAAAGTTACTGTCCTGTTCATTTGGGACGCCCTCTCTGACGAGAGGTCCGGTCTTTCATTTGTCAGTCATAGTCCGTATTACACTGACGAATACTTCTCGTTGTGTAGCTTCCGAAATGACAAGTTTCCATTGCATTGAAAGACGCTTTGATTCTGGTTGGTAGTTATGCACCTATGATTCGTCTCCAGTAACAGTCCTGTTAAGCATATCTTCTCCTTCATCTGCATACCGTAAGAGATGTGCCAAGGACAGACCCATGCCGTTAATTTTTCTCGATATTTCTCCTTCAGTTCTCTGGGCACCCACCGTGCGCACTCATTCTGGAACTTCACCGATCATGCGGTATGCTGCATGCTAAACGACGGGAACACCCTAGTGCAGTTGCTAGACTGTATGGTTTTCCTGTCTGCTCGAATCAACTCTTCCGCCTGCTTCACAGTTCCTTCTGTCGCAATCTCAGCAGGGCGACCCGGTCGGACATCATCTGCGTCTTTCAGACGTCCTTGAGAGAACTTCTCGACCCAGTTGTGAATCTCTTTAAGCGACAAACGCTTCCCGTTGCAAACAAGAAATATTTCTTTATGAATATCCTTTGCATTGAGTCCTCTTGCCAACATAAAACGCACAACAAAACGCTGGTCTTCAGGAGTGTACTACTCAAGCACGGTCGTCATTTTGACTACCGAAACCGACCTCTGAACATGTGCATGCGCGTCTACTACCTAAACTATCATGTAACTGGAATGTGCTGCTGCCTAGTGATAAACAGAAAAAAATTCCGTGGCTATAGTCCACAAGCTAACTATACCGACCGAGCTACCGCCGCTTGTCGGCCAAGTGAGAGACCGCCTGTGTGGTCTAGTGGTCAGAGTTCCTGCCTACAGATCCAGAGGTCCGGGTTCGATTCCCGGCGCTACCATATTTTCTGAGAAGTGGTCGTTCTGGAACGGGGTCCGCTCAGCCTTGTGAGGATAACTGAGGAGCTACTTAACCAAAATTAACGACCGTGGGGATTCGTTGCGCTGACTTCGCGACACCCTCTATCCGCTAAAGTTGGCTGCCAAGTGATACACACAGAAAACCTATTACGTCCATTACCGCTGTTTTACTTCCATTTGTAACCTATTTACTGACTCTTCCTTATATGAAGCAATGGTAGAATGATTATTTGCAAGGGAAAACTGAAGAAATTCAGAGGGAAACTTGTCCCAGTACCACTTCATCCAACATGAATCTCACATTTTAAGTCATGTGGAGTTAAACCCGAGGATCTAGGAAGAGAAACCAGCTTCTAACCTCCTGAGCTATATCATGGCTCCAAGATACAGTGCATAAAGCCAATGCTGTGAGCCGGGATAGTACAGTCAGTATAGCGACTGGCTATGGGCTGGACAGCCGAGGGTTCAGATTTTGAATAGGGGCAAGAATTTTCTCGTATACATGTCGTCCAGACTAGCTATGGGGCCCACCCAGGCTCCTATTAAAAATGGTTACCGGGGGTAAAGCGGCCGGGGCGTGAAGCTGACCACTCACCCCCAACTAGTGCCGAGGTCAAGAAACATTGATCTGTACATCCACTCCTCCATATGCCTTTATGGCACAGTATTTTTTAGCTAAGCACACCCTTTTGGGCTAATTTTTTAACAAAGAAGAGAATTAATGAATGTTATATTGAGATCGGTAAAGTAGACTTCATCTTTTGTTTATAATTCATCCTGTTCATGCAGTTTAGCGGTCATTCTCCACAGAATGAATTGACATTGGAATATTGAAGTTGATGTACCAAGTCCAACATGGTGAAGATAATTCACAGGAAATACCTTACATGATACTGGAATATCTGTGATTGAATGTAGGAATTTGAAACCATATAATGCATTTTGTAAAGTATTAAGTATATAAAAATGCATAGGTATTGAAAAGTTATTGGAATTTACATATAAAATCTAGTAGCAGTACATGCATTGATTTCTAGAACTGAAACATATCTTCAGTACAGTATAGTATTACTGTAAAGAGAAACGTTATCAGTGCCTGTAATAATTATTAGATTACTTTTAATTTTGCCCTTTTCACGTTCATAATTTTGACGTTACGATTTCAGGACCACTACTGAACTACCCAAGTAGAGCTGGTAACAAAATAATTACAAATCTTCTTGTCCATGAGAAACAGTAAATATTTTTGTAAAATATGTTTGTGGGATGATATCAATATTTTCTATGTTTAAATTGAATCTGCTAATCTCAGAGCATGATCATATTGATGGTTTACAGTTTCAGTGATAAGTTATAGGCGAACTGGTTCATGCAGTGAAGTCTTCTCAAGGGATCAATATCATTGACAGAAAGTAAAAAATATAACGATTCCAAGACTGCCTTGTCATGCCATGAATTACACAAAATGATGAATATATATATATACAAACATGAATGTGTATACATAGACGTTTTGGAGCCAAGTATTTGTTTTCCAGGCACTGGCCAACAGGAGAGCAGAAATCAAAGTAGAGGGACTGATTTTAAGCCAGTCATGGACCCCTCTGTTTAATGTACTTGAAGGAATTAAGTCCATTTGATGTTTGAGTTTAACAACATTCCACATGATCCAGAGCAAAATGAGTGATTGCTTATTGTCAAACACAACTGCTTCCAAGTTAAGCACATTGAGCATGGTCTGTTATGAGATGGACGACCACTTGCCTCCACACACTGGTCTCTGGTAGGTGTGTTCCTGTTCTGCAAGGGCTGGACTCCAAATTTGTATCACTTGGCACTTTGACCTCTGATGATGAAGACAAAAGCAGTGTCTGGAACGTAGATTGTTTTCTCCACATTGACATTCTGTTTGCCCCAGAAGGTGTCATTGCATTTGCAAAATTTATATACAGAACTGATTTAGATGTAGATTTGGCATACATTACAATATCTGCAGAGATATGTCATAATTACCTGAATGCAGTCATTCATTTTTGACCTGAAGAAAATGATACAGTGCACTTGAGTCCGATGCATGTTTATATTTTCTGGCTTGCCTAAATTACATTTCAGTATGCACTAGAACAATTATTATTTATGTAGCCTCATTATGGTTTTTCACTTGTTCTTAGGTGAGGTCTCTGAGCTTGACTCGCTGTCAGAGGAAGATGATGCGATGGAAACCCCAGGGCAACATGAGGAAGAGGAGGAGAGTGATGAAAGTGGCTATGTAGAACTTATGGATTCTGGAGTGAAAGAATCTGGAGAAAGTACTCTCTCATCTGATAGGAAAGAGACAGATTTGGCCCATCATCAGATGATGAAGATCATCCTCAGAGGAGACAGCCGTAGTTCACATTGCCTGCAGGTGTGATGTCATTTGATTATTATCTAAGGAGTTTTGACGGTTATATTGGTTTTAACACCTTCCCAGGTATCGTGTTGGGAATGTAGCTTACAGTTCACATTTTGCCTTCCTTTAGATATACTGTCACTTCATCAGGATATATAATATATATAATATATTTAATAACCTTGTATTCCTTAATGGATTTCATGCAAAATAAACAAGTTGACAAGCTGTGACTTATTTTAGAGTATCAAGGGCCTTTATAGTTCAGCCAAAGATATCTAATATTAGAATCTTGTTATATTCATAAAAATGTTATCACTGACAGTTGAATTTGAAGGAACAGCATCTGCATTACGGCTTTTTGGCTCTCCTCTTGTCCTTAGAATAAGGTGTCAGGAGTCAGTGTTATGTTTGTTGTCATTAGTCATCAAAGTATTGACACCCTTTCAAAAATTCACATTTAGTATGCCTTTGTTCTGTAACTATATACTTGATTACCAGTATTGCACTAATTCATATACCTTGGGAAATGTTTATTTCCAAAAGATTTTGTGGTCATAATTGTCAATATGGTTACAGATTATGGAAGAGATGAATTTTGTTGCTATTCTTCTGCCCTTCAAGAACAGTTTTATGGTAGTTAAAAAGATTATTTGACAGATGCTTACAGTTAAAATTATGGTATTCTTCACATGGAGAGAATAAAATACCTACAGATTGAAGTGTTATGAAATATGGTACTGAGGAGTAATGTAACCATTTTCTTAACCACTCTGAAGCATATAAAATGGTGGAATAGGCAAAGAAAAGCAGAAATGAAACGGGTTCAGCATGTGACATTATTATTATTTAAAATGACCTTGGTGGTGAATATGAGCTTTCACACTGGAATGGGAAAACTTTGGTTTGTAATTTTATCATAAGTGATTTATGACTTAAATATAATTGTAAAGAACTGTAAAGGGTTCATATCTATCTTTATGAGAGTTTGTGATTTTTTGACTGAGATGCCCAAGTTTTCCCAGTCCTACTTTAGAATATAAGTATGAATACATATCAATTAGGAATCGTACTCATAGCACTATCAATTATTGTAACAGTATTTTGTAGTATTCTTGTCACCACTATTTCTGTACAGAATGTAATGGGAATGGAATCAAAATACAAGTTACTGTATATACTTGTTTTAAATATTTTTTCTTATCTTAATTAGACTTACAGTCAGATTACTGCACAACCAAAGACTCCCATACTATTATGTTTGAAACAGTCATATGGACTGCTCATCCACAGAGTGAAAGCTGTCTGTTGCCAATTTGCTGAGAGCATTACTTTCCTCAGCTCTATATCATTATTTGAACATAGTTACAAACACAGCATAAGGTAAATTAGTTTTCTTCAAATGAAATACACATCTCAATTTGTGTTCCACATTGCCACAGACTACTTGGAAAAGAAAACACATTTTCAAGTTAAAATGAGAACATAATTTTAAATACAAGATGGCTGACATGTGAAATGTAAGGATATTATTAATAAAGCCTTTGAGAAAGTCATGCAGTGATTATCACTGAATGAAATTCACACACAGTAAGATCTGTGCAGTTACCCAGTGCCATACTTGTATCTTACGAATTCTGTCATCATTGTAGATACAGTAGTTTATTTCTTCAGGTCACTCAATATTTACAAATGAAATTATTCAGTTTGTGTTATTTTTCTAACACCTCCTGTATGACGTACAAGTGGAATATTTTATTGCATTGCCTATCCAATTTAATAATCTTCACACAGACTACCTGTTTACAAATTCCATCAAAATACTCACATCTTAGTAGTTTTTTCTACTACATAACAAATGTTAAACTTATTTTGCATTTGTAGTAGTAATATGATTTACTAATTTCATTACAGGAGAACACAGATTGTATACAAATGGACATATAAAACAACCCTGTTTATTCTTGGAGAGTTCCATTACATCCATGACAGACAGACAGATAGATGTGCAAATGGGAGAATATAAATGAAATATCCTTTTTAGCTGACTTTTCACTTATCCATCTCACATTGACATTCTTGAATAGTCCAGTATTTGTTGTACAGGAACAAAAGACTAGCAAAGGCCATGCCATATCACAGTCTGCAGGGACATGGAAACACTGCATGATCGATATTTTTACAGCATACAGTTACGTGGAAATTGTAATTTGAGAAAAAGGTAGTGAAAGATTAGTTCTACATCAGTGTGAACAAGACTTCTTACCTTTCCTTTCAGTTGATGTTAACATGACATGCTGTTGCTCATTGTTTCTCACACGTCACCTTCCTTCTCATACACATTTTATTCCAAGCATTACCCATGAGACTGTCATCCTTCCATGACTCTCCTAATTTGCTTCTAGTAACAAATTTGAATTATTTCCATTGCTTGAATTCATACCTGTGTGTAAGGAGTAAAATAAAGTGTTTCTGCAGACAATATTTTGTTATCTTAGGATTAACTAGGGGGCCTTTAAATTTATCATTCTCAATAATTAGAAGGCATTCTATCCCTATATTTATTTTAAATTAAATTTGGGTTGAAATTATCTTGACAAAGCAGCAGATATACTGCTTGTATCACCCAGTCATGTGAGATTATGTGAAGCATTCTCTTTTGTTGAAAATAAAAATATAAATATCTGTAATCATTCATGCAAATAATAATGCTTTTAATTATTGTTGGGGCATTGCCAGTTTTTTTGTCTGAAAGTAACAGAAATGAAGATCATGGTTGATGAAATGATTATGTTTATCACAGAACATCAACTTTTGAGAAGTACACATTACACTAAATTATACAGTTATGTTTAGCATTGAATGCAGCTTGAATTCCAGAAGTGTGGATGGAAGCACTGAATTTCTTTTTATAAGCATACTGTTAGAAAGATGAAAGTTCTTTTTCTATTATATTATTATAGTTAGTTGCCAAAATGTGAACAATACCCTGTGAGGACTGGGAGCAAGAGATGTGTTGAGTGAACAGAAGAAGACAAACTAACTGCTAACTTCCATGACCTCATCTTGGGAAATATGCCATCTCAATTTGTTTTTCTAAATTAATTCAGTATTAATGCCCTTCTATGACCTTGCATTTACAAGTTATTTTTCGTCCAAAATAAATATGAGCATTTCTCATTTTTCTGAATGTGTGTGACAATAAAGCAGCAACCACTGTGACCTGTAGTAAGTTTCACTTTTTTAGATTGCAAACAATATCACTCATTGTTGCAAACATTGTTCTGATAGTTCTAGAATAAAGGTAATATTACAAATGAAAATTATAGTTGCATATCTGTATTATGGAATGCTTAGTATCATATTTTTCTTCTCACGTGTTAAATCATTTATAAGCAGACTAACAAAAACAGCCATACTATCCCTGGGTTTCTCCTAAAATGAAATATTCTGAAATGGTGGAAGTGCTTATGCCATAAGATATTCACATGAATATACATATATTTCTGACCACCACTTATCTATTTGGAAAAACTTTCCAAATTTTGTGGCATACTTTATTTTGTGGTATGACACTCCATAATGAGTCATCTATTGAGGACCCTTAAAATTCATTGTGGTTCACATAAGAATTTGGTGGCAGATTTAGAGCTAGACTGGTTCTGATTGTCTAGGAACCAGAGAAGAGAGAAGAGAGTAAGAATACAGTACAGTAAGATGAGAGTAAAGAAAGTACACATTTTGCTGCAGTTGTTTTTTTATAGAAACTTGTACAATTCAGTGAAGTGCCCATACATGCACCTAGAAGTAGGGTCGCTGTTTTATTCTACTTTACTCTGCTGTCTTCAACTGCATTAAACTATGCTCTGTGCTCTGCTCTGCTCTGCTGTGCTATGCTATATTATACTATGCTGTACTATACTATACATACATGAATGTTGAATATAGACAATATTATTGAGGAGTACACTTATTAATTTTGTAACAAAATTGAAATATAAACAACTTCATTATTACAACCACCACACAATTAATATGCACCACTGAACCACAGTACTAGTAAAATTGGATACAGTATTATTAATTATATAAATACTTGACATAAAAGTACAATAAATTAGATTATATAAAACAAAAGTTATAATATAAATCAAGAATAAAATTCTTCGATAGATGTTTTACGTCTTCGAGTCAGTCGTTGATTTTATTTTGTTGCGTTCCCACAGACAAATTGGAATATTCTATATTTTGTGTATATATAAAAATGTATTGGAGGCTCATGATGTAGATGTAGCAATATTAATGTTAATTATTTAGTCGGTGCCTCATCTTATGAGTTGTATATTATAACACAACAGGATGCATAAAATGAAAATTGAAATATAAAGTTAAACACACATGCAATTTTATATGGATTATAATTATTTTATAATTTTAAGACTCCTTGTAATTTATTTTATGTTCTTAGACAGTGCAGTGTAGGAAATACTTTACATATGAAGTTTAGGATAAAACTCTTAATTCTAAATTCTCAGTTCTCAATTTCTTGTTTGTTTAATTCAGTTTAATACCTTTATTAAAGTGCTTGACAATAGCTAAAAGCCAAATACAGGCAAGCTCTGAAGAAAGGGATATACATTAATGCAAAAGATTGAATAGACATGAATAAAGAAGAAGAGAAATATCAAATAGCATGGTATAAAAAACTAAATAATGTATATAACAGTCAGGATATGAACGAAATACTTTCAGTACTATTACAAGTGTTACTAAAAGATTTAATAATATCAATTAAAAAAGCTCCTCTGTTAACATTATCAATATATCTGCAGATAACTTTTGATGCAGAAACATATCTGGCTGAGGGACAAATCTTAGAATGATGGCAAACATTAAAAGTTGAAAATTCTCTGACTTAGCAGGTGCATATATATTAAAAGTGTCGAAAATGGACGAGCAACAGAATTTGATCTTGAAGGCACTGTTGAAAATAAAGAAATAATAATTTAATTCAGTTTATTTATTGAAATGCTTGAGAACAGCTGAAAGGCCAGATACAGGCAAGCACCTGGAGGAAGAAGAACAAATTATGAACAGGCATAATTGAAAATCCACAAAGGGGAAACCGAAGTACTCGGAGAAAACCTGCCCCAGCGCCACTTTGTCCACCACACATCCCACTTGACACGACCCGGGCTCGAACCCGGGCTGCTGCGGTGGGAAGCCAGCGACTAAGCACTTGAGCTATGGTGTGACCTGGACAAAAGACGTGAACAGACATATGTGAAAGTACACAAAGGGCATAATACTAATAACTAAATGACATATTTAACATTAGAAGTCTGAACAAAATAAACTCTGTGTTAAAAATATCAATTTGACTGCAGACAACATGTTCAGCTGAAGGAGTAGCCTTAGTGTGATGCCAAATATTGAAATTTGAAAAGTCCCTGGCAGACCTAGTGGGTACCTGTAAACTAACAGTATTAACAGTGGATGAACAAGTTAATTTGTTTACAAAACACTATCAGAAATAAGGCAGCACGGAACTGACACCTGGACTGAAGAGTTGAAAGATTGAGGCTAACTAATATATCATCGTATCTGTTATAGCAAGTGTCAATAAAACAATCTACTATGCTATAAGACTGCAAATTTTCTTTGAATTTGTTCAAGCTTAAACGAATCATTCAGTGTGATTGAGTTCCAAGCAACAGAAGCATGCATAAATTCTTCTGGACTATGGCATTATATAAAACTGTGAGATAGTCAATGGTCGAAAAGTAAAAGATGATGTTACAGAACAAACCTAATATTCTTAGACCTTGTTACTTACTTACTTAATCATGGAGCTGAGCCCTTCTGGAGGAGCTGCCAGTTCTGCAGCTACTCAAGAATTTCCCTGCATTTTATGGAACCCGAAAGTTCATTACCATGTTCACAAGAGCCCTCCACTGGTCCCTATCCTGAGCCATAACAATCCAATCCATACCATCCCATCCTGTCTCTAAGATCCATTTTAATATTGTCCACCCACCTACTAGGCCTTGGTCTTCCCAGCGGTCTCCTTCCTTCTGGCTTTACCACCACTATCCTATACGAATTCCTCATCTCCCCCATTCGTGCTACATGCCCTGCCCACCTCATCCTTCTTGACTTGATCATTCTAATTATACTTGGAGAAGAGTACAAGTTATGAAGCTCCTCATTATGCAGTTTTCTCCAACCTCCTGTCACTTCATCTCTCTTCAGTCCAAATATTCTCCTCAACACCCTGTTCTCAAACACCCTCAGTTCTTAGGCCTTGTGAAAAAAAAGTATATAATTAATGAGACTATTAATGCGAAGTTTACAGTGTAACAGGATTCCAAGTTCTTTAACACTGAATGAAATTTTCAGTTTTCCTCAGTCCATCCAGGAAAATGCCTGTGTAGTATCAGAGCCGAGCTGATGGGTCAGAGGTCGAGGCGGCATCATTACGCGCCATTTTATAAAGTTTGTCAAAAGTAAAATTGAAAAAAGAAAGAAAATTATAAGTAAGCTTTGCGAATTATGATATTTACAACACCCAATCTGTTCGCGGGAGACAAATACTGATAAATTGTTTGACAGTTTTGTTCATTGTTATTGTGAACTATTTCACATGGTTAAAGATGTTAACTTTATTACCGGCCGAACTGTGCTGCCAACACCATTAGAAGATGACAACACAATCTGCGCAATTAATTAGTGAGAAGAAAGCAGTCTTCTGGGATTTGGCACCGTGTATAAGTGGTGTTAACCGACGTTTCGGAGGAACGTATCGCCTCCATCTTCAGGGTAGAAGAAAAAGTATAAGAAATCTGCAAGCGACAAGACCGTGAGAACGGTAAAAGCAGACTGCAGACCGTTCTCACGGTCTTGTCGCTTGCAGATTTCTTATACTTTTTCTTCTACCCTGAAGATGGAGGCGATACGTTCCTCCGAAACGTCGGTTAACACCACTTATACACGGTGCCAAATCCCAGAAGACTGCTTTCTTCATAGTCACCGCCGTGAAAGCCTCAAATCTTACATAATTAGTGAAAATTTCTAAATAATTTCTTATCAAGATGATATAAACGGTTCGTGTCATTTCAGAAGCTTTTCATACAGTGTAACGAGCACAGCATTATGAACTCGCTGACGAGGAATACATTTCTTTTAAATCCTTGTTTGTCCATTTCATTAATGGCGGTTGGGGGGGGGCAGTAAAGGAATATGCGATGGGACGGGTATGAAGTATTCATGGGAGAGATGAGAAATAAAAATAAAATTATAGTCGCAGATTATGGAGGCATGACGAGACCACTATAAAGACTTAAGCATAGATGGGAGAATAGTATTAAAACAAATGTCAAAGAAATAGGACACGATGTGGATTGAATTCGACTTGCTTGAGAAATGAATATGTGGAGTCTTGTGCAGATCGAAATTGAACATTCGTGTTCCGTAAAAAGCGAGGATTTGCAAGGATAGCTGAGCTACTGTTAGCTTACTACGTAGGTTGTTATTTGTACCTCTAGTTTCGCAAATAGCGATGGTCGTTATGTTATCGTAACATCTGACTCTATCTGCTGCTCAAATGGCTGATTTACATTCTTAACATCTCGTCATGTAAAATACATATGGAACTTCTTTGTAAATCAAGTTGCGCAAGCGATTATTGTTTTAAATTAGTACTAGTTTAATGCCCGTTGATAATTCAAAGAGAATTCCCAACATTTGCTGTATAAGATTTCTCCCCTATTTCTCTACAGTCCCACATATTGTCGAATGATGGAGTAATCCTGAAGTTTACGCCATCTTTCACAAATAACATGTGCAAATAGGCAATCGGAAGCCATCTCCTTTATGTAATATATTACGCTTCATACGAGTATATTAACATCTAAATAGTTTCAGTACACACCGAATAGATCCGATACACACACAAAAAAAGACTGCTCGACCTTCGGGACCTGTTACATAGCATGTTCATGCAACGTGTTAAAGCTCGACGGTTTCTTACTACGTTAAACGAAATTGCGTAATGACAATGATAAA
Source organism: Cryptotermes secundus (assembly GCF_002891405.2). Taxonomy (NCBI): domain Eukaryota; kingdom Metazoa; phylum Arthropoda; class Insecta; order Blattodea; family Kalotermitidae; genus Cryptotermes; species Cryptotermes secundus. Next base: position 422,638 of record NW_019725008.1, on the reverse strand, counting down.
TTTCACGCTTAAAATCTCTTTATGTATATAGAAGGAAATTTCTAAATTTATACTAAAAACTAATAAAACGCTCAAATATGTATCTCCCATTGCAAATGTGTATTAATTTATGAGAAGGAAAATCTTTCAAATACGAGCAGACACGTACACCATGTCATCTAGGAGAGGTATGGTCTGTTTTACTTTCTTAAGAATGACTTACATATAAGATTAATTCAGCTGTTTAACGATACTGGATACAATCGTAAACATGTGTGATCGCAAGTGCGACTTTAAAGTATTATTTACCGTACAATAAAGAATATACGGCTCCTTTAAAGCGGCCGGGGCGTGAAGCTGACCACTCACTTCCAGCTAGTGCCAAGGTGAAGAAAAACTGGATCTACACATCCACTTCCCCATATGCCTTCATGGCGTAGTGCTTAATTCGTTGAGCACGGGAACAACTTTACATTTTTACCTTTATGGCTCCTTTAAATGACGCGGGCTTTTCGACCCAATAAGCAATTATTTAGGATTCCGCTGTATTGGATTAGCTGTAATTTAATATAAGTTCTGTAAGTTATGAAGGAACTCTTCTTACAGCGTGTTCAATTAAACCCGAAATCAATTATTGTCCATAAATGCCCTTCTGACCGGGACTGGAGAAGAGAGGAGACAACACTGACGTCAGAAAGGCATAGCTTCTCTATTTAAATAGAATGCCGAGCCTCGATTTACAACTGTCAACTACAATATTCATGCAGACTTGCAGCATCGGAATCGTAGCAAAGTTCAACTTTCCTAACCTGGTCAAGCTTCCAGCAAGGCACGCTAGTAAAATATTCATCAGTGGTTCTGAGCAGGAACTGCTGACCTGTTTCGTACTTAATATGCAGAGCGAAGTCTGTGGCCATTTGATTTAGTGGCCGTTGCTGAAGTCAGAGGATTACAAAATAATGGCGCAGAGAAGCACATACTCTCTCTGATAGCCTGCTTCACTAATGAGAGTTCCGTAATTTGTGCCCTTCACCAAATATTCCTCAGAGGGGTCAAATAAAATAAAATATGGGCAAGATATGTTGTATGCAGAGTGGTGGGATAAATACATAAAATGTTTTGGTAGGAAAATATGAGAATAGGCGTCATTTGCAAGATCTAGACGTAGATGGGAAGATAATATTAAATAAGAAGTGGAGGTATCAGTTTGCACAGGTTCAGGTCCGATGGAGGGATCTTGTGAACACGGTATTAAAATTTCGGTTTCCGTAAATGGTGAATTTCTCTAGAAGCTGAGCGGTTGTCAGTTGGTGAAGAAGGACTCGTTCAAGAGGTTAATTATTAATAGCATAATGGTTAAATTTTGCAGGTGGAAAGAAAGGACTTGGAGAATTCTGATGTTAAAGTCAGTTGGTTAGAGACCACACGTAACATCAAGAGAAGGATTTTATTATAAAATGAAAATGGATCTTAAAGAAAAAGTCTTTGGTAATGCTGTTTTGGCTCAAGATCGGATTTACGGAACGTCAATATCGAGTGTGTATGACTCTTGCTTTGTATTCGAGATGTCTCGACTTCGAATCTCCTTCATGAGTTCGGCTATCCTGATATAGTTTTTTTCTTTTTGTTTTGCTCAGTAGTTCCCGCACAATGCTATAATAATACTTCAAATAGACAATGAGCTCCTCCTTCCACGTTATTTCGAATTTATATTTCCAGCCATAATTTTGACGATATATAAATTATGAAGTTAAAAATCATTGTTAAATAAATTAAGAACAAATCATACTCGAACACTGGCTTTTCTGTAAAGCTACCGAGGCGTGAATCTAACAACTCACTTCCATTTAGAAGAGTTCAAAATGCATAGAACTCTACCTCCACTCTCCCATAACTTTTCATAGCATAGTTCTTAACCTTTTGACGACGGAAATTAAAATGGCAAATGAATCCAGTGGCACGGATTTCAGTGCTAGTGTATTTAATTTTTGCGCAAACATTGTTAATATTTTCATATTCATTTTAGATTTGTGAGATCAAAGAATTACAAGTTTTTTTGAAAATGTTCATATTTACATATCTCCTGAAGTTTTCAAATTCATTACTTCTTCGAAAAGTACATTTTTTCAGCTTTACGAAATATTTCAGAATTTCAAGTTACCAAGATCTTCATACTTGTGCCGTATTCCAAGGCTTTTAAAATTATAAAATCCTAACAACACCGAATTCTTTATAGTTCTAGGATAGCCAATCCTATGAAGTTAGGTATGTTTTCATAAAATGTGCACCATTCTCGGATATTTTCATTTACTTAGTATCATTATTAATGACCTAATTGAAAGATAAACATAACATTCGGTATCTTATATTCCGAACCCGCATAAAATGTGTGAGGATATTTAGCGTATGTGGTTTCGGACATTTAAAAATTAAAACAATATATAATTATCAGTTTTGTCATGTAAAGTCAGAATCTTGCAATATATTAGGTTGTGTTATGTTATGTTATGCTTTAGAATTTTTTAATAGTTTATCCTTACATTGCGTGCGAAATCAGCATATTCTTTGTGTTTAAGACAGCCAGGTCGGATTGAATTAAGTTACGTTAAACTAGGCACAATTAACTCACCAGTCTAAATAGCATGAGCGTCTGCTTCTAACTGCGCACCAATCTGCTCATGCAACTCAACATCCACTTACATGCCTAGGCATTACTGGTTACATAGGGTTAAGTTATATTATGGGATGTCTGGTTGTGTCAGATCAAGTCAGTGAGATCTACTACTGGGAAGTTCTCATTTTGTTGAAAATGGCCATTGTTTCTCAAATTTTCGTCTTCATACTACCGTTCTATTTTCAAAACACCTGCGAAGCTATAATGTTCCATATTTCCTTAATTTTCGTTATTTTTCAGATGTGAGTACATATGCAAAATTTCGTTCTGTCGAACATTGGCAAAAGTTTTAATATTTTCAAAATTATTCAGAATACTCGTATTTGAATTTCGTAAAAAAACAATTTTTATTAAATCGTTCTAAAAACCTTGAAATATTTGTGGAAACTTCGAAAGTTACCATACATCATATTTTAGATTGTTTCTCCAGTCACTTTGATTATACATTTTACATTTTACCTCGCAAAATATCCCAAATTTTTCATATTTTATTAATACACCCTCTCGTAACAGCATTAGATTTTATGATGTGAAGAACTGGTACCTCCATACGCGGTCTTCGCTAAAAGCTGATTTTTTTGCAGGTAGAAATGAAATCTCACATTTTATAATTAAATACATTCTACGGGAACTTACAGTAGCACAGTTTTTCGTGAATCCATTGACAGATGAGCTGCAGCCAGTGATGTAATAAGAGGTCCATCAGCCCCCCAAATGTAAATGTGGCCAATGAGGCCCCCAATTCAAGGTGTGGGGTGCCCATGACAATTGCTTATGTGGTATTATTTATCGGCAACAGTATGGAATTTAATTTGAAAAATATCTAGGATATCCAGAGGAGGGAATCTATTATTTACTGTGCTGCCTTCCAGTTATTACAGTTCTCTGACTGTAGCCCTTCGCCAATAACAATCGTTACATTCTTGACTTCACCTGTTTTTAGCGGAAGAATTTACGTAAACTTACGGTTGAGAAGAGCGATCCTTGTGGCACAATTCTCCAGTCTACGCTGCAAAGTACAAAAATGCTTAGAACCATGTTTACTGTGTGACTGTACAAATATATGGTGATAATGAATAGTGGAACGTAATAATGCCACCTGTAAATTTCCGTACGAATTTCGGCTCATGACGCTAAATTAGCCAGAGCTGCGCTCGGTATTGGATGCTGTGATTAGTAAAGCGGCATGCAATTCATTAACACCGATCTACAACGAGCCATTGAACGTTCTGTTATCAGTTACGTCACTTCGAGTATATCTATCGATAGTCAAGAAGTTCAACTTGTATCGTCCAGGTGTCGTTCAAATCAAGCGATTACTGAATCGTTGTGAATGATATTAATCGAAGTGCACACTAGTTAAGACGTATCAGGCAGTGGAAAGTTTTTAGCGTTTTCAGTGATTTATGGTGCTATTAATAGTGGAAGAGCTGTGGTTGAATGAGAATGTATGTACCAGTGCATATATCCTGTAGTTGTGGGTGTTAATAACGGCAGTCAACAAAATGGTAAGTGGAAGATAATGTGAAAGGAAATTGAATCCGATTATGTGACATACATGTAATGACAACGTTATGGTGTACACATGTATGTTAGTACTGAGTCTGGATAGATTTATTAATTTCACACTGATTATTTTAAATGTAGTACGTGGTTTGAGTTATATTTAAGATACTTTATAATCTGGACAACATTCTTCAAATATAATATTTATTCTGCTAACTGAGTCAATGTGGTGGTGGAGGACAAAGGACAGTACAGTCAAGGGTGACTGCAAAAGTTTGAACTCAGCAAAACCATTACCCATACTTCATGAACTAACTTCATGGAGCTGAGCCCTTCTTTAGAAACTTCCAATTATGCAGCTACTCAATAACTTCCCAGCATATTATGGAACCCGAAGGTTCATTACCGTGTTCACTAGAGCCCTCCACTGGTTCCTGTCCTGAGCCAGATCGGTCCAATCCTTACCACTCCATTCTATATCTCTAAGATCCAGTTTAGCTCAAGCGGTTAGTCACTGGCTTCCCACCGCGGCGGCCAGGGTTCGATCCCGGGTTTGGTTGGGTGGGATTTGTGGTGGACAAAGTGGCGCTGGGGAGGGTTTTCTCCCAGTACTTCGGTTTTCCCTGCCAATCTTCATTCCACCAAATTCTCCATCATCATAAACACCCGGGGCAGGCTACAATAGGCCAATCAGTGGCCGCCGAGTGGACCCAGTTGGACTCCACCCCACCACTAAGCCTATTTTATTTAAGATCCATTTTAACATTGTCTACACACCTACGTCTTGGTCTTCCTAGTGAACTCTTTCTTTCTGGCTTTCCCACTAATATCCTATATGCATTCCTCTTCTCCCCATTCATGCTACATGCCCTGCCAATCTCACCCCACTTGGCTTGATCTTTCTAATTATATTTGGCGAGGAGTGCAATTTACAAAGCTCCTCATTACGCAGTTTTATCCAGTCTCTCGTCGCTTCATTTCTCTTCGGCCCAAATATTCTCCTCAACGCCCTGTTCTCAAACACCCTCAGTCTGTGTTCCTCCCTTAATGTCAGAGACCAAGTTTCACACCTATACAGTACCATAGGCAAAATTATAGTTCTGTTTATTCTATTTTTTGTGGTTTTGGACAGCAGAGGAGAAGACAAATGGTTCTGGACTGAATGGTAGCAAGCATTACCCGAGTTCAGTGCCCTCTTAATTTTCTCCTGAATCAGGTGTTGATTTGTTATCGTTGTTCCCAAGTATTTGAGCTGTGCCAAATTTTAAAAACATCTGTTTCCCATTGTTATGTCATGATTTTTCCCTGCAGTTTGGTGACAAGAGGAGCAACATACACTTAGTTTTCTCTGTGTTTACCTCTAGACCAACCTCCTTACTAACGTCAGTTAAAGTTTGTTGTTTTTCTTTATGGTGTTTATGTTATCTCCCAGTAGATTAACATCATCAACATAGACCAGTAGCTGGTATGTCTCATTTAATTTCAGTCCTACCTGATTTTCCTGGACCTTCCTAATGGCACATTTTAAAGCAAAGTTGAAAGCAGTGGTGATGAGCATCTCGTTTTAGACCATTCTGGATAGGAAACTTATCAGACAAATGTGTACCTGTACGGACTTTACTATACGTTTCGTATATGAGAATATTGCACAATACTTCCCTCCTAACTGAATCATAGGCTTCTTGAAATCTATGAAAACGTGATGCACTGTCTCATTGTACTCCTATTTTTTCTGCAGCATCAGACGGATGCAAAAGATATGCTCAGATCTGCTCTTTCGAAACCCACACTGATCCTCAATAATTTCATTTATATATTTACTTAAATTTGAGACAAGAATATTGGATATAATTTTGTATGAAATTAATAGCAGTGATATCCCACGATAATTACTACAGTCAGTTCTCTCACCCTTCTTGTGAACTGGTAGAATAATAGCTCCTTCCTTATTCCAAATAGAATTAATTAGCTTATGGATCTTATAACGTAATATTTTACCTCCTGCTTGAATCAGTTTTTCTGGAATTTGATCACTATATGGCGATTTATATCTTTTTAACTTTGCAATAGCAATTTCGACCTCAAAAGAACTATGATCAGGTACTAATGCATCAGCTGTACATATTTATCTCTGCCTAACATTACTGACCCTATGAACATTCAATAACTGAGAGAAGTAGTTCTTCAACCATTTCAAACTGTTTTGGGAATCTGCAAGCAGATCGCCATTCTCATCCTTCACTAAGTTACTGCTAGGCTGGTAACCCCTCTTAAAGTCATGTATTCCTCTATACAAGTCTCTAATATCATGTTCTTACTGTTCGTTGCAAGCTGATTAATTTTTGCTTTCAGATATTCCATCTTTTGTTCCTGAAATGTCTGCTGGCTTCACGTTCTATATTGTTAAGATTATCCCATTTATTTCGCTTGGATCCTGTAGCCCCTGAAAATTGACTTTTCTCCTTTGATCTAATAATTCTGATCATCCTTTGTCAAACCATGGATTATGGTTTTTCAATTTCTGATAACTTAGACCCTCTATGGCTGAAATTTTGATATTCTCTCCAGTAATTTCCCAAATTCTATTAATATGACCTCATCATCTATGTTTTTCAAAGCTGCGAACCTATTTGATATTTCAACACGATACTGCTCTTTACCTTCTAACTTGTTTGATTTCTTGAGATTGAACTTCTCCATGTGAACTGTGTGCGTTGTTTGTTGACTCACTGCCAGTCTCTCCCTAACTTTTGCCACCACCAAGTAGTGGTCAGTATGACAGTCTGCTTCCCAGAACGACTGGGCATCAGGTGTACTTGAATACCGTCTCCTATCTACCAAAATATGGTCAATTTGGTTGTGAGTCTTTCCATCCGGAGATACCAAAGTAAATTTATGAATATTATGGTGTGGGAACGTTGTGCTTTTGACAATACAATTTTTTGATATGGCAAAGTTTACTACTCTAGCTCCATTATCATTACTAATTTCGTGTAAACTCTCATTCCCAATCGTTGGTTTGAAAATGACCTCCCTACATATTTTGGCATTTAAATTTTCTAACAAACTTTATGTTTCCGACTCCTAACTAGTATCAAGTGGCCTGAGACCGGTTGGGTCAGAGCTCTTTTCCTCAGTAACGAACAGTACATAACGAGAAGTCTGATAGCATGTGCTTTCGCCCAGTATTTAACTTAGATTATTTCAAGATATCCGTCTTATATATTTCACGGCAAAATTTTGCGCTGCAGTTCTATGTTTATTTGTAGATAAAGAAAAACATTATAATGAGTAATAACGTGTAAAGGTATTTTTGTGTCATTTAATTACGCTACAGCCCCCACTAAGGTTAGCTGAAGGCCGCGCCATAGCTCAAGCCGTTAGTCGCTGGTTTCCCACCGCGGCGGCCCGGGTTCGATCCCGGGGTCTGGTCGAGTGGGATTTGTGGTAGACAAAGTGGCTCTGGGGCGGGTTTTCTCCAAGTACTTCTGCTTCCCCTGCCAATCTTCATTCCACCAAATTCTTCATCATAATCACCCGGGGCAGGCTACAGTAGGACAATCACTGGCAGCCGTGCCGAGTGGACCCAATTGGACTCCATCCCCCACTAAGCGAATTAAAAAAATTGGTTAGCTGAAGCTGAAATATAAAATGAGAAAATGGATAAAGAGTAGAACTAGTAATGGTGCAGTAGTGGTGGTATCAGTAGTGATAGTAATAGTAACTGTACTGATGTAAGCAATGCAACTAGTTTGTACATATTGTCTGTTTTTATGTACTGTAGTATTAAACCTGTGTACCACAAAAACCTGGTGTTATGTGGGCACAGTTGTATGTTTGTATGAACTAAACTGAACTAATGATGCTGTCAGTAACCAAATCATATGATTTCGGGTGATTTAAAAGAAAGTTTTCGGGGCCTAATTGGGGTTACCTTTCCAGCATTCCCCTCAAGGGATAGAGAAAGTTTACGAAGAACCTCAGGATAGCCTTTGCCTCGTCCGAGATTTGACTTGAGAACCTTTCAAATACGAGTCTAGAATCTTACTGTTACGCCACCCTTTTTATTGCGGAGGTATTGTATGGATTTATCTTACCCAGATAGAGTCGATTGGCATACTTTTGTGGACATGGTAGAGCATTTTCGGGTTAGAAGTATGAAGTGTTTTGTTTGCGTAAGTAACTCCTCTGCAAGATCTGGCACTATGTAAAATAGAGGGTGGCTCCCGCCTTTATCTCTAATTTTTTCTTATTTACAGTAAAATAAACTAAGTGTCCTCGTAAGCGGCCTCCGTAGTCTAGAGGTAACGTTCCCACCTCATGACTCGTGGTACGCGGGTTCAAATACCCGGCGGAGGTCGTCGAATTTTTAAGGGCGGAAAAATTCAGGGAACAAGTCCTCCGGGAGGGACTTTAAGCTGTGTGTCCCGTGTCGTAACTTTACGGCACGTAAAAGAACCTCATATCCGCAAAGGGGATCACTGAGCCAAATTCCAGGACGTTTCCCGCCCAACAGTAGTCTCTAAGGCCTCTGATAGATGGGGGAAGCATTATAGATACCGCTAAGCAAGTGGCCGAACTCGCTTGCTCGGCGGGACTGATGGTACGCACCATTTATCGGTAGTGTATAGAGACTGGTAGAATATCATAGAGGGAAGTACAATAGATCAAAACTGGTCGCGGTGCATGGGGAAACCCACCCTCTCTAAATAACTAATAAAAAGTGGTCCTCATATGTTTAAATGCAGTATTAAAACGAGATAAAAAACAAGGGAAATTCCATTTTCAGTAGATATTTACGAACTTTAATTTCTATAATCATACATTGCTTAATCAGGAACATACATTAACAAAACAGTACGACATTAGTCGCATTATTCCAAGATGCGTCCCAATCAGCAAAGAGCTAACATCATAGACTGCTAGAGCACTGTGCTGCAAACCTGTGTGTAAATTAGAAGGGGTTAATTTGAGTATTCATAATAAATGGAATTGTAAATGTGCCGAATCAGAGGCCCAGCAATCAGTATGACTGTACAATTTACAAAACAAAATTTTCGGATGAAAGAAAAATCACTTTATGGAATTTTTTGACCAGTTGTGCGTCTGTCAGCTTCTCAAGATGAACTATGCTCCTTAGAATTCGTCCAAATATCTGCAAATATTTCTCCAAATTAAAACATTCTGCGTTGAGCACAATAAAGACCGTGCTATAATTTGTGGAGCTTTATACGAAAACATTCCAGATGTGTTCTCGTACCAGAATGTTTCGGGTTATGCGCACATTTTACCGTGCGTATTGATCATAAGTAAGTTACAATATAAAATAAATATCTAATAAGCTTTTGCATAGAAGCAGTGTTTTTACAATTTCGCGTCAAGCAACAGAAAAAAAAAGTTAGGCTTCACACCTGAGTGCTAGAATTTATGACGTTAGATGACAGTTCACTACTACAATAGTGTTTATTTTTTCGCTTGACGCAAGTTCAGGCAGGTTCTTAAGCTAATGTCTGGAGAGAATAAAAGTATCCTGTTTTGGGCTTGAAAGTGAAAACGTGAAAAGTAAACGCGCTTGTAGTTTTTTTTTTTAGTTATCTTTCGTAAAGGAAGTGACAGCAATTTCAGTTTCGTCATTCTTGGACCGAAATAAATTGTCATTCACCGGGTTAAACATGACAGTTTGGTTTGTAGGATATTTAGTGACGCTGCCCCAGATGCAGAGGTTAGTTCATATAGAATATAACATTGACATAAGCCCACTGTTTGTTGAGGCGCAAGGGGACTCGTCCTATTTTTATGATACAGTCCTGGCGTTTGTTTTGGCGTGACTGAGTAAAATCATGAAATTATCAGTCGTAATAACTGCTGCTTCTGTGAAACTCAGACCACGTGCCTTCCGAACGGAAGGCAGATGTATTATTGCTTGGAAAATTATGCTCGATTCTGTCTAAAAGATTTTATAGGTGCACGTATTATGAGTGTAACTTACGTGTATAGTTGTTAATTTTGCAAGATAGAGTTGACGAAGAAACGTTGGTAAGAATCAACCGGCATACACGGCGTCACATCCCAGAAGACAGCAAACAGTATTTCTACTATCAATGGTTGCTAATATATAAATTACATATTATAGATTATATATTCTGTGTGTACGTCAACAAAGTAGTTTTATCACATTAATTCATATGGTAATTCTTCAAGTTACATAAGCATTCTGTAAACACTATAATTCAAATCTGCATAATGGTGACAGATGTCATAGTGTGGGTGGATGAACAGTAATGTTGAGACATGCTCAAGTCATTCAGTGACCTTCAGACTTGACTACAGTGTGCTGAATGGGAAGTAATTCATATGTTAAAAGTGTTTGCAAAAGCAGAAGAAAATATTTGTATTGCTGTGTAAGTCTTTTATGTTAATATACCGCACACTGAGAAGCAGATTTCCTCTGCATTAGGGGCAGGAGTTTTGCCAAGAGCTACAACGAAGTTCATTCTGTGTTCACAAGTCAATGATACAGTCACCCAACTTTGGCCCATAGCGTAGATAAGACATCGCTTAAGAAGCTGATACTCCCTCAGCTGGTCAAGAAGCTGTTCCGTCGTATATCTATTCAAAGGTGCATTATCATGTTTGCAAGTGGTCAATAGACCACTGTAGGTCGCGGTGCAAGGGCCGAGAAGGCCTACCCCTCATACATTCTTTCAAGTTACAAAAGGATATAGAACTTAAACAAATAAGAATACTGGTTTGAAAAATGCTTTTATTTCTCAACATAATCTCCCTGTACATTGAGGCAGTTGTCCTATCCTTTCACAATCCCCTGAAAACCAGCAGCATAAAATTCTTTGGGCTGCTGTCGGAACCAGGCGGTGACTTCCCTTTCTACAGCTTCATAGTCGGGAAAATGTTCAACCGAAAGATGATGTTTAAGAAGGCCGAACAAATGGAAGTCGCTTGGAGCAAGCCTCATCACCTGTGATAGTTCGGGCTAGCATATTGTGTCCTTTATCGTGGTAGCGATTGAGATGCTGTAATGCCAGACTCATTCGTTGCATTTTGTGTTGTGGGGTCAGCATGCGCGGCGCCCATCGTGCACAGACTTTGTGAAAACCTAACCTGTCATGCGACTGAAATAAGCCTATTAATTCCGTTATATATGTTTGTTTCCCTCTCGTTGGTGTCTCCACCTTATCGTGGTGAGGGGGTTTGAGTATGCCAAGGACCCTGAGAGCTATACCAGCTATACCCTTGCTGGACAGGTCAAAGGGTAGGCATCAGACGAAGAGAGACCCCAAAAACCAAACACTGATGCCGGAAGCAGCGTCATCAGCAGCGACTTGAAACACAGAACAAATGGTTCAACTTCGTATAGCAACAGGCGTGACCAGAGTGGTTTGAACGGCTGTTGTACTGCGATGTGGAAAGCAAATGGAAAAACTACCACATTATCACTTTTCCTGGACAGTCTCTTGCCAAAAACAGAAGATCACATTAAGTGGAGAACTGTTTTGGAAGAGACTGTGGACCTGTCATCTGACAGTTACTGATCAATCAATCAATATGTTTGTTTGTTAGTCTGTAATAAGTCGAAAAACGCTGAATGAATTTTCATGAAATTTGTCTTTGGGAAGCCTTAATAAAATTTGTAAACGCAGTCCTCTGTTAGTTAAAATCGCAAAACAATAATGAACAGTTCACAGAAATATCTACCTAAATGTACTGTAGAGAAATGAAACACAATATCCAATATAGTTTTTCATCACCCATTAAACAAACGCGATTTTTTTGCTGTCGTCTCATAACTTGGGTACCGTTGGACTGATTGCGAAAGAACTTATGTAGCATATCCTTGGACAAATTCGTCGGAATCAAAACTTCATAAAAGTAGGCGCTATCATATCTATATTATCTAATTTCTCTATAATTATAGGCCTGAAGGCATCATGCCTCGTGATTGGAGCATCTGTCAGAGTGAGGTCTGACCCAGTCTTGTTCAGATGTATCTGTTGAAAGTGGCTGACATACGCAGGCTTTTAGACAAACGCTGTGTAGCATCAGACGATGAAACTGTCAAAGTTCGTGTCAGCACGTAGCACATCTTCCGGTACACCAGTCCTTCTGCCGGTATCATCGACTGTCAGCAGTTATTATGGTCCACCGGCTGTCATGTTTGTTCCCCTTTATCTTACACTGCATTCGACACTCGTTTAGCAGACTGCAGTGCAGCGTAGTTCCATATGAATATGCTCATGTTGAAGTTGTAAGATAAATGAATACACCCTACCATAATACTGGATTTGATAGAAAACAGTTTGGTGGCGTATTTAGCGCAAGAATAATATCAGAACATGTTTGACAGCATTTTGAGTTATAATGCGTCTTGTAAGGCGGTCTGCCTCACCATATCTCTTCATTTGTTTGCGTGATCTCATGACGATTTATATTAAACATAATATCGGAATTAATTTTTGCAGTAGAGCCCAAAATGGTATCCTGAGGACCGGAAAGGTATGTTGGACAAACACATAAACACATAGTTTTGAAAACTCTCCCTAATACATTCAGTTGATGAAAAGCTTTGCAGATAAGATGAAGCGAACATAGCGACGTGAATTACTCGAATTTGGAAGAAACATGTGAGGATCTACTGTGAATGTAGATATTTCCTTCATTCATTTCCTGGAAGAATGCAAAAATACTGTCATGATTTAATGACTGGACATGGAGTTTTGATCGATAATTGGATTTGTTGAACTGCTGAATTTTGTAACTACACTGTAAGGGCGTGGGTACACCAAGGAAACTGGCAACAGCAATTTCCGAGAATTCTTATCAGCCTAAGTTGAACATATGTTGCTGATTGGAGCAGCGCAAATTGAGGAAACGGCAAAGCAGTTTCCTCAATTTGCATTGCTCCATCTAGTGACATATGTTCAACTTAGGCTGAGGTAACAATTCTCGGAAATTGCGTTTGTCTTGCGTTTGCCAGTTTCCTTGGTGGAGTTTCGCGGATCTACACACTCCACAAATCGCTATACTGCAGCCCACATAAAGTCTTTTATGTCTTCTTCAGTCACTGCCTGACAACGGTTCGCGAAAACGTAGACTCCTCAACTTCAGTATTCGTTTTCACTTCATGCATCCTGTTGTGTTATAATATACAACTTCTTTATTTAAACCGTCACAACACAACTGTATCAATGTCAGTGCTTAGTTTTGGCTCTGCTACATATTTCGGCTATTAATAGCCATCATCAGGCAAATACGTGGTTAACACATATGCAACACTGAACTGCAGTATTAATAAAATTGGATACAATAATATTAATTATACTAAAATATTTCACTAAAAATACAATAAATTAGATTATATAAAACAAAAGTTATAGTATAAAACAAGAATAAAATTCTTCGATTGATGCTTTACATCATCGAATCAGTCGTTGGTTTTTGTGATTTTGTTTCGTTCCCATGGACAAATTAGAGTATTCTATAATTTGTGTATAAAAACTGTTACTAGAGGCTCGTGATGTAGATGTAGTAATATTAATGTTAATTATTATTCTATAGGGAATGTGTAACATTCCCTATAGAACGGACAGTACTTTGTAAGATGAGGCACCGACTAAATAATTAACATTCGTCTTAGCGTCAAGCCTCTTGAGGATCATGACCAATATCTTTGTTTTTGTTGTTGTAAATGTCCCTTCTGGTCATAGACCTTATGTGACGTCCTCTCTATGAATATCCTTGGCCTTTGTCAAGTGTAAATATCGCACATATTAAACATAGGAGGACCAATCACACGTGGCACATACTGAAGGGTAGGGATGAAAGAAGTAAAATGAGCGAGGCTCCCTTCTGGAATTGGAGACCACAAAGACAATCCGCACACCAAGAAACAATAACAAATAGAAGAACTTAAATATACACAAAAGCAATCGTGTGAAACTAACGTGTTTCAAATCCACACACACTGCCCAAGGTTGCTGTAAAAGCCGAGCCATCCCCCCTCCCGCCGAGATGTAATAGAGTGAGCAGAGAGGACCACGCCCAGAGAATATGATCCTCCCCTGAACATCAGTATCTTATCTAGCCAGCCTTCATTGTGATCTATGGCTTCGAGTTACAGAACTCCTCGAAACGGGATAGATAGGGTCCATACACGTACGAGTCTGGCTCGCGAGTGTAACTCGACTCGGGTTCCAGTGAGCCAAACTCGTCCGTGTGTGGGTCTCCACGCTCATACATGTGTGGTGAAATTAATCTGAGCCCGGCTCCTCGCCGAGCCGGACTCGCGAGCCAGACTCGTACGTGTATTGGCCGCCTTACAGTGACCGGGAAAAGGAATATATTAATGCTTAAAATTCAGCGCCACAAACGAGGTAGCATGGTGCTCATACTTGCTGCATCATTAATAAGGTGATTCGTAGAGGAAGAAATGCCAGACGTGAACGGGCGAGGAGTCCTACTGCATTTATGCCTTCTGGTGGCGATCTCATGACTTTGTAACAAGATCTTACGGACACTCCTCCGATGTAGTTATTCGGAAGGAGGCTCTCGATACCTCACTGTGTGAGCAAAAATGTGCCAGCAAGAAAAGCAAACATAATCTGAAAAGTGGCGGTGTGAATGGATTCGCACTTAGCCATATTACATTTTAAAAGCGGCTATTTTAAATTTTCGAAATATGGCGACAGAGAATCAATAAGAAACAAGATATGAGCAGAGAGAAATTTACTGTTGAAGGGCTCGGCATGTGATGGTTAAGGGCAGTACGAAGTTGTAAAAATGTTGATGCCTATGCCGTAAAGAAACTGTATAAATTCCTTCGATAGGAAATATTTGGTGTTATCAGAGAACACTAAAATTCTGAAGATCGTTAGAGCTCGTAAGGTAATTATTCCGAGAACAGGGATAAGTCAAACATCGAGAAAGTGTTCACGCAAATGAGGATCATGGCATTCCCTGACTAACACCGAGGATACTTCCCCAGGCAAACGATAACGAATATTGTAAATTGATATTAAGAAAATTCTGATTCTAAGAGCCCAAAATGTGTATTTTTGGCTGACTTACTTAAAACTCGAACTGTACAGTGGTGAACCCATTACGAAATTTGTCATTCGATCGACTTTCAAATGAATTTTTTTTCCAGACCATATTAATGATCTTAAACACTATTAGATGGCTGCCGGTATTAGACATGTAATAGTTGAGAAGCCTATTTACCACTGCCGTTGGCGCCATAAACTTACTTGTATCCACGAAACCGACGGCGTCAGTGAAGTACCCCTTTGAACGTGAGATCTTTAGGGAATGAGTCCCTATTCTTCGGTCTTTCAATATGGATAAGACACGTTCTAAATATTGGCGAAATTTGGCGGGCCAGGACATTGTTACTAGAAACTGAAGTTTGTAGATGGAAAAGTCTTTGCTTCCTTGGGAGTTTAAGATCCGTGACGCATAATTAATAGGCTCCCAGCGCAGCTCCACTCGCATAGGATTGCGTAATAATAGGCTTCGAAATTCGTCCATATGCAAACAAAACAAACCCCGTGGCCTGTAGCCCGCAAGCTAACTATACCGACCGAGCGACCGCCGCTTGTCGGCGAAGTTAGTGCCAACTTTAGCTGATAGAAGGTGTCGCGTGGTCAGCGCAACGGATCCCCACGGCCATTAATCTCGGTTTCTAGACCAGAGCCGCTATTTCCTTGAAATAACACCTCAGTTATCCTCACGCGGCTGACTGGACAGCGTTCCAGACCCACTACTTCTCAGAAAATCTTGTAGCGCCGGGAATCGAACCCGGGACCTCTGGATTTGTAGCCAGAAACTCTGACCGCTGGACCACAGAGGCGGTCCATATGCAAACAAGGGGGATGCAAAGTTTCCATTTTCAGCTGTTCAAAGCTGCACGTTAGACTTCGTTCCAGAAAATTTGAACAACTTTATTAATGAAGATGTACAATCCCCAAATATCGAGCAGTGTATTTACGTATTTCGGAGAAGGAAACTCGCGGGCAGTCTGCGTATGATCTGAACCAATGGCAGCACCAAAAGTTGAAACGCGACAAACCAAGAGGAAAATAATATTGGACTGCAAACACCCTGGGAAGCTTAGTCATTAAACCCTCGTCACGAAGACGGGTAATGACTGGAGAGACGTGATCTTGACTCTGGTCAGTATCCTCGCTGTATATCACATCTTTCAGACAGTGGCAAACAAACTTGAGCTCCGCGCAATGAAAGAACGTACCTAGAGGACGGGTTGAGCGAGCACTTGTTCATCCGCATGAATCCCAGAGGAGCCACGGCGAACGGTATATACATTCCAATCGGAACAGAAAGGAGTGGGAGGCACTATGCTACAAGCCGGAAGATCTCGGGTTCGATTTCTGATTAACTTACTGGATTTCTTCAATGAATATTCTTTTCCCAGCCGCCTAATGGCCCTGGTGTCGATTCAGGCTCTAACAGAAATGAGTACTAGGAATATTCCTGAGGGATAAAGGATGGCCAGGGCGTAAGGTTAATAACCTCACCGCCATCTGTGAGCCGTTTTTCTAGAATATGTGTGAACCTCGACGTCTCAGAGTCTTACGGGTCTGCACAGCCTGTTACAAGGATAGCTTTGCTTTTTTTTTTCAGAAAGGAGTGGCGTGTTTTGACGCTTGCGGACGGGACATCTGATGATAGGCTTGATTCAGAACTAAGTTGATCAGCTAAATTGGGGCTGGACAGTAGGAATCTAAAAGCCGATGAAAATCTTAAATATCGATTTTCAAATGAACCCGCGCCAGGAGAGACAAAGGGCCTATGAGCAGCAATCGTGCCTTGAAACAGTGTAGAAGACAAAACCAATGTTGGGTCCACTCCCCAAATTCATTGGAAGAGCTGGACGAAATAAATGGTCTTACCGCAAATTAATGCGAAATTGCCAAGTGGTAATATTTATCAATTTGCACCTCAGATTGAGGCAGGCGCGACGTCGGTCTCCAAGCGATACGTAGCGGAAACTGCAATAGGTCTTAATACGTCCTCTGTTCCTAGTCATTCAGAAGAGAGCGGCGCGCTCGGCTCGGTGGATTCGATAAGAAAACCTTCAACAATTTGAATAATTTTTTTTATTTAATTCGCTTAGTGGGGGTTGGAGTCCAACTGGGTCCACTCATCACGGCAGCCACTAATTAGCCTATTGTACCTGCCCCGGGTGATTATGTTGATGGAGAATTTGGTGGAATGAAGATTGGCAGGGGAAACCGAAGTACTCGGAGAGAACCCGCCCCAACACCACTTTGTCCACCACAAATCCCACTTGACCAGACCCGGGATCGAACCCGGGCCGCCGCGGTGTAAAATTAGCGACTAACCGCTACTTGAATCAGTTACTCCCGATGTATCCTGCCTCATTGCAGCACATCAGACTCGATTTCAGGCGGATGAGGTTCATTGGATTAGAAATCAAAATTTTGTCCTCTCGATCTTGGAGAGAAGAGCGAACGATCAGAAGCAACCACTTGAGCTGTAGGCGCTTCAGTCAGTCCCATAACTTTAGGAGAATAAATGATTGTGGTAACATGCATACAACTGACTAAAATGATTACGAGTGATTATTATACTTATTTACGATATTTTATACATTTTACCATTACCTAGCAAACCAATTTTAGACAAAGGTCTTAGACTCAGGAATGCCGTCAAAACTATGTGAAGTTGTTTTCTTTTACGTTTGAAAACCTCATGACAATAGCGAAGGTAAGGTAAAGTTGTCGCTGTGCTCAGCGAAATAAGCACTGCGCCATGAAGGGGTATGGCGGAGTGGATGTATAGATACATATTTTCTTGACCTCTGCACTAGCTGGAGGTGAATGTTCAGCTTCACGCCCTGGCCACTTTACACCGGGTGAAAGAGTCCCCGCTACCCATTGGGTAGGAGTTTGGTTGGACCACAGAGTCGGTCTGGACGATTTGGAGAAGAGGAAATC
>NW_019725008.1:402972-403268 GCF_002891405.2 Cryptotermes secundus | reverse complement strand
GTGAAGCCAGTCGCTATCCCGATTGCGCTACCGCGGCTCCCATGGAGCTAGCGAAGCCAGTCGCTATACCGATTGCGCTACCCCGGCTCCCATCGAGCTAGCGAAGCCAGTCGCTATACTGATTGCGCTATCCCGACCCATGGAGGTATCGAAGCTAGTCGCTATACTGATTGCGCTATCCCGGCTCTCATGGAGCTAGTGAAGCCAGTCGCTATACCGATTGCGCTACCCCGGCTCTCATGGAGCTAGCGAAGCCAGTCGCTATACCGATTGCGCTACCCCGGCTCCCATGGAGC
>NW_019725008.1:326452-402321 GCF_002891405.2 Cryptotermes secundus | reverse complement strand
ATACCGATTGCTCTACCCCGGCTCCCATCGAGCTAGCGAAGCCAGGCCGAAACATGTAAGGAAATGTAATGTTTTAAAGAATTAAATATCGGTTACCCTGGATTGAACTTAAATTTATTCAATGAAAAGTGTAAGTGGTGAAAATGTTTATTATTAAGAAACCGTGACAAACGTACGGACTCCAGAAGAGGCAAGAATCTTCATGACAAGCCGAGAGACTGTTGTCTTCTCGAGAATTGGTAGAAGCCATTATATTCGAAAGTAGGAAATGTAGTTTGCTCTTCTCTTGATATCTCCAAGTACATAGCGTCGAATGGAAGATGACTAGGGAATAATTAATTGGAGAGGATTTGGAAGGAAGGGCCATGATCTAATCGAGGCACTATCCGAACATTTGAATAGAGAGACTGAATACACTCACGAAAGACATCGGTGAGAATAACCGGGGTCCTGGTCGGGATTCGAAAGAAGCACCTCCCGAATGCAGGGTATAGATCTTTACCATAAACCATATGTCTCGGTAAAATTCGAGGTATTTAAGACCAGTTTGTTACTATGTTGTTTTGCCAGTGACTTTTCTCCTTCTGGAGGAATTCGAGCCCCGGCGTGCTGCATTAGATCTGAGAAATGGACTAACTAATTTACGGAGTTGTGGAACGCGGGGGTTTGCATGTTATGAATTTTCAGTACAGGCTTTCCTTTTGTAAAGAAGTGGGATACTCTGATTTCGATAATCATAGACGTACGTTTTTAAATAGCTTTCCGTTCTTAAACGCGACTGTGTATATACATCTCGTTGCATTTTACTTCAATTCCGTCATAAACCGTCTCATTTATCCAAATATATACGAAATACAGTTGCAAATACTGGAACAAACAAGAACATCAAACTCCGTGGCCTGTAGTCCGCAAGCGAATTATACCGAGCGACCGCCGCTTGTCGTCGAAGTTAGTACCAACTTAGTTAGGACCGCCTCTGGGGTCTAGTGTAAGTGGTCCTGGCTACAGATCCAGAGATCCGGGTTCGATTCCCGGCGCTACCAGATGTTCTGAAAAATAGTGGGTCTGGAACGGGGTCCACTCAGCCTCGTGAAGATAACTGAAGAGCTATTTCAAGGAAATAGCTGCTCCCGTCTAGAAAACATAGATTAACGGCTGTGGGGATCCATCGACACCCTCTATCCGCAAAAGTTGGCACTAAATTCGCCGACAAGCGGCGGTCGCTCGGTTGGTATAGTTCGCTTGCGGAATACAGACTACGGAGTTTTTTTCCTGTATTTTTGGAGAGTTTTATTGTGTTAGCAGAATATTGGGCTCGTGGTTTTCACTTTCTGTGAACGCATGCTTATCTCTGAGTTTCGCAGCAAGAGGATTCTCTTGTATAAGTGGCAGCATTCTTCGCATTAGTGTCCCATTTGCAATAAAGCATGATATCCATCGTTTAGTGACATTTATGGCTTAGTAGTACGCAGTTGATACGAAAAGTAGAATATATCGGTTGAACAGGA
Source organism: Cryptotermes secundus (assembly GCF_002891405.2). Taxonomy (NCBI): domain Eukaryota; kingdom Metazoa; phylum Arthropoda; class Insecta; order Blattodea; family Kalotermitidae; genus Cryptotermes; species Cryptotermes secundus. The sequence continues at coordinate 400,813 of NW_019725008.1, read as the reverse complement.
GGTGGAGACAACCTAATTCTTCACTATAACCAACGAAGATAATTTTATATTTCGTTGCTCTTAGCGTGGAAATTTGTTCCCTTCACCCCGAAGCTCACACAACCAGAGTTCAATTAACTATGGCGCCGCCTCAGTCGGTAGAAAAAGGGGTATTTACAGTGCACCGGACTCTAACCTGGATGATCTAGCGGCAAGACGTTCCTATGGAAAGCAGGTGACCTCGGATTTAGTGTTGCATTAGTTCGTAGTGGGGCAACTATAATAACATATTTGCTATCTCTGCTGTGCTTACAATTAAGACAGAGTGCATATACTCAGTTATACAGCCTAAGTAGACATAGTATTGTTGACTTCTCGTTCTGTAACCCTACTGATATGTATTTTAACTTATGCGACGGTTAGCAGTGAAAAGCAAAGCGCTGGCGGATACTTCAAAAGCCCCGATCCATATATAAAAATTGAATTCGCAGCCTGATGCTTTCTAGTTTTATACTACATGGTGCATTAGCGGCAATCGATTTTTATATCGACCAGCTCTTATCTAACAGCGACAGCTGCATAGCGTGCGCGAAACGGAACTGCTGTGTCCTGCGAATGCATAAAACATGAACTGCAAGAAAAACTAAGTCTTTATATAATGAGGTATGAACGTACTAGCATATCTGTGTTTGTTATATTTCCTTTATCCATTTACTCGCTTCCTTATTCCTCTTGTTAATTAATTTGCCCTTCATGTTTTTTTTCTCTAGTTGATAACATATTTTGAGGACGGTTGAGGTTTGTTTCTTTCTTTTGTGACACTGTTTAGCAGTGCTCCTCTTCAGACAAGTTCTAGGGAACACTATACATGTACGAAACAAAGATAAAATATGCGAAAGATAAAAAATTTTAAGTAGTTTTTTCGTTACAGTATTAGTTTTGCTTTCCTTTTCCACGTTGAACAATTTGTGTATTAGAAGAAGTTTTCATAACTTGTACGCTTTTCCAAGTATAATTAGATTGATCAAGTCAAGGAGTATGAGATGGGCAGGGCATGTAACATGAATGGTTGAGAGGAGAAGTGCATATAGGATATTGGTGGGAAAGCCGGAAGGAAGGAGACCACTGGGAAGATCTAGGCGTAGGTGGGTGGACAATATTAAAATGGATCTCAGAGAGATAGGATGGAATGTTATGGATTGGATTAATCTGGCTGAGGATAGGGACCAGTGGAGGACTTTTGTGAACACGGTAATGTACCTTCAGGTTCCATAAAATGCTGGGAAGTTCTTGATTAGTTGCACAATTGGCAGCTTCTCAAGAAGATATCAGCTCTAAGAGTGAGTTTTACGTTGAATTTCGCAATAAGTTCTCAAGACTAGGCAGTTTCTTGAAAAATTCAGGCGGAGAAGGAAAATCCCTTAGTGAGGATTGACATTATCGTGAGACTCTATTAGAATATACATTTTAGGGGATCGGAGGCCGGATTAATAGGACGATATTCATTGTAGCAAAATACGTCTTAAATTTCACGTATTTATGAGATATTAGTCTCCCATCATACGAGTATACAGGCTTATATAATAAATATTAGCACTGGCTTAATTTGCAAAGCAGCACATTTTGTTAAAACTCACGAAACCACTCTGTGGTTGTTTCCATAATTTAACTGGAATGTTCTACACTTTCAGTATGAGGTTTGAAAGCCGTACCTATAACAGTTTATCAGGTTAGCTTTGATGATTTTCTTTGCATGGAGAATGAAAAAACAGAACGGCCTTGACCAGTGTGTTATATAAAATTGAACGTAGGCCTGACATGTAAAGAAAAGTCGACATTGAACTTGTGAGTTTTTCGGTTGTCATGTCAAATTCACTCGCCCCTAATTATTCTTTCCGTGACCTTCCTCGAGGAAGTTCTTTGTTACAGGTACGACTGGATCGATGAACGCACCGCGCTGTGGGTGTCTCTCAGTTCGCGCACATTGGCCTAGGAAACCAGACTGGCTCTAAAAGTCTGAGCATCATATTTAATATAATTTAAATCTCAACTATTGAAGGATTATGCTGTCTGGTCTGTTCGGATTCGGAATAAATTCTGAAACTAAACCGAGATAAACGGCCATGGGTATCCGTTGCTCTGACCGCGCGACACCCTCTATCCGCAAAAGTTCGTACTAATTTCGCCGACAAGCGACGGTCGCTCGGTCGATATAGTTCGCTTGCCTACTACAGGCCACGGAGTTTTTTTTTTGTGAATCAGTACAATTTTGACAGGATTCCTAGGACGGGAAATTTATCAATTGACGCATGATCTACTTACAGTAGAAGAGTACGCAGAGACCAAGATAGACACTATAGCCATGCCTCGAACAGGATTCGAAAGCAAGAACCCAGACCATGAGCATCTAAAACTGGGCATATATATTTATTTATTTATTGAATAAAATGTAACAAAAATTATGATTTAGGATAAAAGTTCATATTTCTTATTTTGGGTGTGTTTCTTTCGGCACATCCTACCAGTAATTTAACGTTATTTGTCATAACACAAGCCGTCGTTCTTCCTGCTTTAAATCTGTTTCCCGCCACCGCGGCGTTGGGCCTTATTTTGTTGCGGAAGGAGGAGACGGCCTGTGCATAGCTTATGGTAGTTAAACTGAAAAGTTGGCAGGCTGCGTTTCGTGACCTGGTACGGGTTCCGGATGCATTCTTTGTACAGTGTTATTCTGAATGCTCCTTCCTTTCCCCAGTACCACTGATCGGCACATAAACAATATTAATTAGAACCTTCAGTTAACTTTTTAAATAACTACAGTATATTAATCTGCAGATATTTAATGTCGTCAATACAAATTTAAAGTATTTAAATGTATTTTTATTCATCACTGTACTCTAGAGTTTGATAAATTTTATGTACACGTAGGCTTAGAGAATAGTACAGTAACTTTTAATAATTACTGTCAGTTAATTGATGTATAGACTGCGTAGATGTTTTTGACTGAATATAACTTACGATAGATATTCACATCCAAGTAATATAACGTAGAAATTCACATCCAAGTATCTAGTTTTCGACTTTATGTAAGTTAAAGGCGTAACTGCGCTTAGTCAGTTAAGTAGTATGCCATTAAGATGTGCGGACGAGTGGAGGTATAGCTCCACGTATTCTTAGACTTGGCACTATACGGAAGTGAGTGGTCAAATTCATGCCACTGTCGCTGTAATCCCAAGGAAATAGTCCTCAGCACCAATGGATAGAAGACTAAGAGGGTCCCGGGTTTAGTCTGAACTCTGTGGAAAATATAAAAACCTTTTCGCCCTGTCGGGAATCGAACTCCAATTCCTCGGTCTCCCTGCTCATAGCCCTTTCCGACTCTTCGTAGGTGTAGATGGGAGGTTATTAAAATTAATCTTAAAATTTTGTCACGACATAGACTAAATTCATCTGGCTGAAGACTGGGTTCAAAGGCGGACATCATGAACATTGCAATCCACCTTCGGATGAGCTATATTTTCTGAATAGATGAGCAACTGTTGATAGATTTGATATTTCTTTAAATACAAATTGTCTCGGAAAATGTCTGTAACGTTACATATATTTTTCTTTATAAGATCTAAATTTTATATTACGAACACTTTTTTATAAGTATGCACAGCTCTATGAAGAATAAGTGATTCCAACTGAACGTCGTTTAATGTATGTGTTACGTCGTACCGATACAGATCAGCATCTTTCACTGTAGAAACCCAGTGTCACATTTGGCTGAAGTCCGTTATTTTAGACATAAAATTTGAGGTCAGGCAGATTGACACTACCTCCTTACCTCACTCTCTTAAACGAATGTAATGTAAAAGAAATTTTCTTCAAACTTCTTCTTCTTCCTCCTCTTCTTCTTCAACTGGCAACAGAGCGTCACAACGACTACTAGGCGTGTCAACTCTAAAGAAAAGAAGTGTACTCTTATTTCTTTCAGTCTCAAGTAGGCAAACTAATATTGGTTGAGTGATTTTTGCCTCTAGATAGGTATACAGTATATGTACATACTGACATACATTTTGCAAATTTCGATAGTAGGTGTTATATTAGTATTTCCGCATTGTCACCATACACTCCATTTTTTCCGTGTTAATTGTCTCTGCATTAATACTCAGTCTCACATTGTTTAGAATGATGTGAAATGAAAAGAAAAAAGCGAAGCCGTTATCATTCATTGTACACATACCGTACAGAATTTTATCGCGACTTATTATACTGACTTTAATCGTACAATTGTTCATCGAGGCTTCCGGTTCCCGTCAGTAGCTACAGATAGCACAGATAACCTCTCCACTGATCCAGCTTTAGATTAAATCGCGAATCTACTGAATATGAGCGTCATCAACAATTGAAATTGTTTCAGTAAATCGCTACCGTCCGGTAGCTGCATATTGTTCTGAATGGTTTTAAACGCAGGAACCATCGCAATAAAATCTCCGGTTCTAGCTACAATTTCCACCGGTGACTCTTCTATTGATTAATTTTTTGTAGATATACACACACATATTATCACGTGTGTTAGTGACTGTAGACTGGGTTTGGGATTGGATTAATAGATTTATTGACACCGTGTTCACATATCTCGGGACTATATGAAATTACAGCGCTATCGCTGATGTATGCACTTTACAGTTCACCGTTACATACGCAACAGGACTCTCAGTCTTTACTGGTCGTATCCTGGCAACGGATTTATCACAATCTGTCACTTGAAATTACACAGGGAGTCTTCTTTTAACAGCCCCACTTCGTTCTTGCCATTATTCTGCAGCTGTCCAATTCCGAAGACTCGACACAGTTCTGTTCCTGTGTTCTCAAGCACATATCCCGTCCCGAAACTCAACTCTTCACTTCTCGACTACTGTTCTGTACTACTCTATGCTGTCAGATACTTCTTTATAACTACTTTGCATGGACCACACAGAAAACACAACCTCTGTTGTTAAGGAAGCGTGTTTACTTATCCGTTGTGTAGCATTAGACGTTATAATATTGTTGCGCGCTTTGGCTCCCGCGTGAATTTGNGTGAAACCCCGCAACAGTGTTAACAGATTAATGCGCTTAGGGTTATAAAGTGTGAAACCCCGCAACTGTGTGATAATTAATTGTAGCCGTTATTTGTAGATTGTTAAATAAACCAATTAACCATCTCTACGGCGTCTTCGGTAACGTAAACACGTTACATTGGTGTCAGAAGTGGGATCGGTAACGGAAACACGTTATAATATATTTATAGGATTTCTTTTCTAATTCTTAAGGATAAATTCTAGGAAATCCAGTATAAAGCTGATGTGCAGTGTCACTAAGAAGTTTTGAGGGTATCAGACTGTAGTGCTGATGCCACATACGTCTCGTATCCTTTCTAAACCTTTGACTTACAGCCATACCATATCTGTGAGAAGAAAACATGGCTGTCACTATCATAGTGAAAGACGGAATGGCTTGACGGATTGTGAACACTACAATACGCTTTTTAGATTTCGTCTGACATACGTATACTTTCTGTCTATGGATATGTAACAGTCTCCAGTTCACATGAAGGGTTAATCAATATTAGGTCACGTGTTCTCTCCTCCCACGCCTTGCTGTTTGCCCTTGCCTGCTACGAACACGCTCCTACGAATGGCTTCGTCAAAATCAGAGCCCTCCCCACACACACACACACACACACTTGTGTATATAAAATAATCTGACACGGCATATAAAAGCAAATTAGTTGTTATAACGAGAAGTACTGTTGTGGCTGTATTTTCTGGGAGTGTAATTAATTCTAGTTTCCGAACTCTAATAAATGCCGTCAGAAAAATGTGCATCGCAGGAAATACTTTTATCTCTGTATGTGTATCCAGTGTTAGTGTTCTCTTCGCATGACGTTTTAAACAGAACTATGTACAAATGTCTGCCATTAAGAAGTTAATATTTGTCATGCTCATTCCATGCAGTCATTTCAGAGTGTTGACAACTGATCTACTTGTCTACTCGTTCTCTTTCGTTTCTGTATGTGGGGTCCTGTTTTATTATGCGAGACTGCAGTAACATTGTGTTATCTTCAGTGAAGGATATAGCTCCGTGCCCGACCTCTGCAGCGGAGGCAACTAAATTCATTAATTCTGGAATGGAACCACTAAGAAGACCTAGGCGTAGCTGGAGGGAAAACATTAAATAGGATTTAAAGTCATAGAGTGTGATAGTATGGATGGAATTTATATTGCTCAGGATAAGGTGCAGTCCTGTGAACACCATAATGAACTTTCGTGTTCCACAACGATCGTGGAATGTCTCGATTAGCTCACCCCCTGTCGGATTTTGAAGAAAGTATTCGCTTCACAGAATTAGTTAATACGAGTATAAGCATACCACATAGAGGTATGATAAAGCTATCCCTGTAATATGCCGTGAAAGTCCTTAAGGTTGTGAAACGTCGATGCTCCCACATTTACTAGACAATCGGCTCACAGATGGTGGTAAGATGGTCAGCCTTACGCGCCGGCCGCCCTTTACCCGCCCAGGAAGATTCCTGGTACTCATTTATGTGAGAGGCTGAGTCGACGCCAGGGCCATAGTGCTGCTGGAAGGATTAGGTATATTGAAAAAATTCACTAACCTCGTGGGGAGTCGAACCCACGAACTTCCGGCTTGTAGCATAATGCCTCAACCAACGACGCTACCGCATACCCCAAGCATACCACGTACTATGTTAGATATGCACGAACATACACGATCGAAGTGGTTTTCTGTCTTGTGGCCATTCGGAAACCGTGTCGTCAATGCCGCAACATACCTCCTGATGGGCGCATGGGGACGAAGGATGACGCAACAATACAAAACTGAAGTTATGAATTTCTAGTGTATTATAATAATTTTATGAGGAATGACATGTTAATTTTTCATTCCCATTTGAGTTTGTATTGGTGTTTCTGTCTCCACAAATAACTTCGGAATCAATTGGCTGGATTTCATGAAACATAGTAGGTCATAGTGGGTTTTCTATTTCTACATTTCTTATTATCAATAATACAAATAGACGGCCGTTTGAAATTGTGACGTGGGAGTTACACCGGCGTCACTGTTAGGCTAACAGCTCTTCCAGAACTATGCAGCTTTCTCGGAGTTTATAATTTTGTAGAAATTATAGCCACAGAATATTGATGGATTTTCCCATTTCATGGTTACAAGCGTTAAACGATATTGAATTAAGTATGTAGACAGATAGTAACTTGTTAATAAACTACAATTTTATATTAGAATTACGAAAGTACATGACAGTGTCAAGATTTGAACATATATTATGCATAAAACTGAGTCACACACACATAATCCAAACATGCCTATGCCTTCTGCAAGCCCATTGCAGCAGAAAAATGTGCGTACGCCTGGAAGAAATCGAATCGCGCATGCGGAAATGAACGGGACTGGAGACAGCGCGAAAGTTCTTAACTTTGTTACAGAAAGAAAGACGTCTGGCCATCGGGGAATTTCTGCGCCCAAAATAGTGAAAGATTATTTTTTTTATTACTAGTGGGGTGGGACTAAGTCCCTTGTACTGCGGCCACTTCTGGCTTATTGTACCAGCTCCAGATGATAGATGAGGGTGACTGTGGAGCAACTGGTGGAATCAAAATTGGCAGGAGAAACCGAAGTACTCGGAGAAAACCTACCCCAGCGCCACTTTGTCCACCACAAATCCCACTTGACGAGAGCCGGGCTCTAACCCGGGGCGCTGCGGTGGGAAGCCAGTGACTAACCGCTTGAGCTATGGCGCGGTCCTTTATCACGAGTAACTGTACAGATGTCGATTTAGGAAGGGCGGGGTAAACCGACGCTGCATACCGCATTATTAGAGGGTATTATGGGTTTCCGCAAGTGAGGTCATCCCTACTAATAGATTAACACACCACAACTACTGATCATGTGGAATACATTCCTTGTCCAGTTAAATGCGTATGTGATGTAATGCAATTCTGCATCGGTACAAACTTCAAAGTGATTAGCGGTTGATTTAAAGCATCGTTTCCCGGAAAGAGTTAATTTAAATAATTGCTTTTGCACTACATGTGTTTAATTCTTATCCATTGCTTGTGCAAAGGAGTTCTGATCATAGCAGAGGAAGTATAGTATCGGTGCATGGGAAAAGTATACGTTTATAATTCCGCCCGGAGTTTGGTATTTAGGCCCCTCACTGGTCTGAAGTTGAACAGCCCTGACCTAGAATAAAGTACCTTCAGAATTAAAGAATAGCAATTGCCTTCTCACGTGTTACTCTCCTATGGGGAACGTGAAAAAGTGGATGTTAGCATGTTATTCATACTGCATTCTCGTGACACGTCACTTAAGTGTACAATAAATTATTTTAAAATTTTCTAGAGGTGAACTTTTGATTTCAAAGATTGGAGATGTTCCTCAGAAATATATACACGTATGTTGCTAAGGCGGGAGGTTAATAAAGATGTCACTTCTTTCTTATGTCCTCACTTTCGTAATTTATTTAATATTAGCATTGTGAATTCATGTTCCGGTCTAGAAAACCGAGATTAACGGCCGTGGGGATCCGTTGCGCTGACCACGCGACACCCTCTATCCCCTAAATTTGGCACTAATTTCGCCGACAAGCGGCGGTCGCTAGGTCGGTATAGTTGGCTTGCGGACTGCAGGCCACGGAGGTTTTTTTGTTTGTTGTGAATTTATGTAAAGAAACTTAAATGAACTTGTAAAACAAAAGGAGCTATCCCTGTAACAGTCCGTGGAGGCCCGTAGGGTTGTGAGACTTCAAGGTTACCATATTTTCTAGACAGTCGGCTCACAGATGGCNAAGCTATCCCTGTAACAGTCCGTGGAGGCCCATAGGGTTGTGAGACTTCAAGGTTACCATATTTTCTAGACAATCGGCTCACAGATGGTGTCAAAGTTGTCAGCCTTATGCGCCGGCCTTCCTTTACCCCCAGAAAGATTCCTGGTACTGATTTCTGTTAGATGCTGGGTCGACACCTGGGCCATAGTGCGGCAGGAAAGATTAGGTCCACTGAAAGATCTAAAAACGTGATGTGCTAAATTTGCTCCGGTCGTTTCGTTGGCGACTTTTTGAGTACGAGACAGACGCACATATATCGTGGAATGTCGTTCCTATTGATTCATCATGCCTGCAAACGTTCCTCGCAAAAAAAAGAAGGAAACCCGAATGGTACGTATATTCATGTTTTCAATATGCCAGCCCAAACGATGGAGCGCCTTTGTTACTGCATATCCTACACGCCTCACAATAAGAACGGAGAAGTTGCCGCAGGACAAGGGAGTTCAGTGATTGTAGATCTGTACCTCTCTTAGAGCCGGAGTATTGATTTGGTATAGTGGCTGACTACTTGATGGATTTCCTTGGTTCGATTCCTGGCAGAAGTAAGATTTTTCCCTCCTGCACCAAGTCTCGGCCGACTCTGAGGCCCAGCTTGCCTCCAATTCGTTGTATTCCGGGGGATTTTTCTTTGGGGGTAAACTGGCTGGAGCGTGATACTGACCAATTTTATCCATAAAGTGACGAATTTAAGAAGGCATGGGGCTGTGCCTACATTTCCTCACACATCTTCATGGCAAAGTGATAAAGCACAGGAACAATTGACTAGCCATCTTTACTGTCTTCTTCCTTCTTTACTTTCCTTCAGCCCTTTAGTTTAATTCACCATATTTTCCTTCCCGACATACTTTTGCCGTCTTCCTCTGCCGTACATTACTCTCCGTTTTCGTATGGGCTCAGAATGCACTGCAAACCACTGGGAGTTCATGAACTTGCTGAGTTTTTATATTTCATGAGCAGAAGCAACGTGCGACACTGCGTTCCCCTCACAGCTTCGAACTGCAACAGCGCGTCCTTAAAAATCCTTGTACAATTCCCTATGTAATTTTATCACCAAGTCGCCGTCTTCAGTTTATGTAGACAGTTTATAGTGCCTTATGTCCCTCTGAGGATATTATTAAGAGCTGTAAGACGGCGAATGTAGATATAACACCGTTCTTTATGTACCTCCTTTCTTGTCGAAGTATTTCTACATATTTGATATCATGAGCACCTCCAAAGAAAATATTTGTACGGTATATACGACAGTAATTTGGGGGTTTAAGTATAATGTTAGTAATTTGAATAGTGTGTGTACACTACTTTGAAATTTTGCTGGGAATAACATTTTAAACTCAGTACTTCAAGTTTCAGGAGCCAGCATAACGTAGTCGGTATAGCGACTGGCTACGGACTGGACGACCGAGATGTCAAGGTCCGAGTCCCGGTTGGATCAAGAATTTTCTCTTCTCCACGTCGTCCAGACTGGCTCTGGGGTCCACATAACCTCTTATCCTATGGGTACCGGGGGCTCTTTCTCCGGGGCTAAAGCGGCTAGGGCGTGAATTTGACCACTCACCTCCAGCTACTGCCGAGGTCACGAAAATATGGATCTATACATCCACTGTCCCATACTCCTTCATGGCGTAGTGCTTAATTGGTTAAGTACTGGGGCAACTTCACATTTTTTACCTTTACTTCAAGTTTTCCGTTAGCGGAATTCTCCCCCACGCCGCACTGGAAAATTAGGTAGACATCTGATTGTCTATCACTTCTATAAAGTATAATTACTTCAAATCCTTGCTTCAGACTGAAAATCTTAAACCTCTTAATTGTGCCTGAACTTTTCATGGTATGTTTTAATTCTATCAGATTAATAACTGAACATCATCTTAATTTACGCCACTTCTCCTTTATCCACTTCGCTTCTTTAATATCGATGTCTTTGTTCAAAACGTTTTCAATGAACAACTTCGCAATAATATATTCCACCAAATTCAGTCATTCTTAGGCGAGATCTCACATCTTTATTGCATTCTTTTTCTGTTCTTCGGCCACTTCCCTTCTGTTCAGTCTCATCTTTCCAATTTCCTCAACACTTCACTCTGATAATAATGTGAGATAAATGCATATGTTCAAGCGGTTTGGAACAAATTCCTACACAAAATATTTTAGCAGGTTAAACCATCTGACTTCCGGAACTATTTGCAATAGTCAGTCGAGAACTGAAATGTTCATTTAAAGTACCATTCGATCTTGGAAGTCGCATATGCGTCTTGCCAGTTCCACTGTGGAGTCGTATGTATGAATGAATAAATTTGTGAGAAGATTTTAATTTTCTCTGCCAGCAGTCGTGAGCGACAACTTCCTTACAGCGGGGTGCGGCCATGTTGCTGTTGAAATGTTTGAGATCAGCATAAAGCTGTATACAAGAGTTCACAGTCTCTGCTAAAGATAATAACATCCATTACGTGTGCTGAAGGAAGGATATGTAATGTTCGATCCCAGGGCAGATATAGAATGGTACGGATTTTGAAATAATCTGAAATATCCCATTATCTACATTTACCTTGACCAGTTTGACATTAAGGAAGCACCAAATTGGAGGAATTGTGGTAGAAATACTGTAACCGATCATTACCTACCGGCGTAAATTTCAGAAATTTATATTTTTTGCTTAATACCAATTTTATACTAAATGTAACTTATGCCTAGTTTTGCATTAACTGTTCTAAGAATTCGCAACGCGGAGTGTACAGATAAGAACTACTAGAAGGTTCGATAATAGTCGGTGTGGTATGTTAATGACTACCCGTTCCACTGCAAATCTGGCAAAAGAAACTTCCAGAATGTTCTCGAACTATGAAACAGTAGAAGAAGCTTCGAGAAGGTTCTGGATGTTACGTCATCTCACAGTATTTAAAGGATTGATCCGGGATGGCGAAGACAGATACGTAACTGACAAGCAGCATTAGCCGATCAGTTTGGCCGTCAGTGAGTGAACATGTTCAGGCTAGGAGATTGACGTATAGTTAGTGCCTCGTAACTTTAGCCGCGCGGAAAGGTAAATGCTGTTGTGGAGCACGCGAAGCTGTACGCGTGCTGTGGTGACGTTCAGAGCTACTCCCCGAACGGAAAACATTGCCTACGGAGACCAACTAACAAGCAACACGACGGACTATACACTTGCCCACACTCCAAGACGCTACATTCCAAACTGGTAGTACCCACTCTGACGTAAGCTGATAAGACTGCTCCCCCAGCTCCGCGAGAGATGGTATACCACTCAACTATGGCTAGAGTTAGTTCCACGGAAGTAACATACCTCATCCACCGTACTGTAGCGTAGTGTTGTGAATCTTGAAGCAGTGTACAGTGAGTGCCAATAGAGTAACTGTAATTCCCAGTGACTGCTGCTTGTAACTGTGTAGTGCTGTTAATAAAGAAGTGTAATATTAATAACGAGTTGTGATCCGGAGACTTCTTCACTAGGAAGACCTCTCTGGTCGAAGCAAGGCTCGTTAAGCCCTGAAAGGAATCTCATTGCTGAAACCCAGGACATTGCCCTCTTCCTACCCCAAAGCACCTCGACGTGGTTCCCAGACACGTAACGGCGCCCAATCAACTGCGAAGGTGCAGAAGGTCGGCTAACATGGTGATTACGTGAAGCGCCAACAAAGAACTCTCACAATGCGATTGTTCAGAGTGGCCGTAGAATGCAAAATTATTGACCACAACCATGATAAATATACTGAAGAAGAACTTGGAATAAGAGGAATCAGTATAATAAGTATCTGTCTAAAATAATCTTAAAAACATTCCTGGCATGTGCTACAACAAGATGGTAGAAATAGTTTTAAATCGGAAGAGTACCAGAGCGTATCTCGTGATATATTTATTGATGATCAAGTACTTTTCAAATTATGAATATTCCATATGTAATAGTTACAATATAATTAATTGAATTTTAAAATTTTAGATATATACAAAATTGCAAAAAAATATGGAATGAGCCCTTCATAGATGCATTCTAAAGAATGAACTATAAATGGGGGGCTCATATCTGTGCCCCTCAGATTATTTTCATAATTTGTTCTTCTCTTAACTTTTTCGCAAACCTCTTTTGTAAACTTGTTAGTGTTGGTTTCGGACATAATTTTTAAAAACCTTCAAATGATTTATTATATAGATTAGAATATTGCTATAATATGATTTTGTTGGTGAGTCACGGTCATATCTATTGTTATCTGCTCTTATCTAGATAACAAATTCCTTGCTGTATATCTACCACTCTGTGAAAGAACATATAAAGTAGTTCTGACCTAACCTGACACCCATTCCATTGTTGCACTGATCTCAGTATTTCGGTATTTGTTTCTTAATTGAATTAATTACTTATCGCTAATGGTGGATAATGTGAGAAGAAAAGTGTATTTATGTTCTGTCCTTGGCTGTTTTCTTTTTCGTTTCGATTACCTTTGGGAAATGTTCTGTTATCATCTGCGAGAGTTTAAAGTTTTGAAGAAAAACAGCGTGTGGTATAAGGACTTTCCAAGTTGTAAGTAAATAAGTCGAGGTTCTAAATGTAATTTCCTAACTTTTTTTAACATAAATTTCGAAGTCCATGGTGACCCTAAGATTTAGTTCATGAAGTTGGTGCTGAATTATTCATAATAATAAGGCTCTTTTAATCTTTATCAACATGTTTATTGTAAAACAGGAAACAGCACAACATGAAACATGATATTTTTTCTTTAAGATAGATAGTATAGCCATGTGTAGAAGAAAGTTCGAAAAATTAAGATATAAATCAAAATATAATGAGCTCTATTTTATAAAAGTGGCAAGTTACATGAATCCGTTTTACAAAAAACTCTTGCATCTCTTTAGGGTATTTGGTTCGACATTTGCATATCTGTTAACCTCCTTAGTGGTATCTAAAAGAATGGCTGTGTATTTATTTATTTTCCGCAAATAAATTACATAATCAGGATAAAAGAAAAGCTCATGTCTTGGGTTTCCTCACGATTTTCTTGTATTTTATTAATGACGTAATTAGAGAGATGTTCTGAAGTAATGACAACAAAGTGTCTCCTCGTTTCAGACTATTCTGAATATAAAATTCGTGAGGGAGGTGTCTTCGTACATAGTTCCTCTTTAGTTCAACCGTGAACTTATTTAAATTAGTCCAGCTGATTTTGATGTTACAAATTCCAGCGATAAAGAAGAAATATCTCTAATATCCATTAATTTGTTATATACGAGTATACACTCATAGTTGCGCACTCGGTTTCGCTATGCGTAATTATACTGTGCAACTGAAACATAAAGATAAGATTTTTCCGGTTATATGTTAATAACAATTTTGATTGTACAGAGTTGTCAGTTCGATACGATAATTTTCACGAATCTTCATGCTGTGAGGGAAATTCTATCGTAAAGAACTAATAATTTAAATTCTATAGCACGAAATTCACTCATAGGAAGGGAGACGTTCGAGATAGCGTGACGACTTAAGCGTTCCCAAGTCACGCAAATCAACTACTGTTGCTGCATGATTTAAATTGTCAAGAAACAGTAAACGTGCAGTTACGTGTCTGTGAAATTCTTAGCTCATTACTTGCAACAAGGATTGTACATTCTCTTCTGTTAGTATTGTTTTGTGCAAGATCTGAATTGATTCTGTTGACCAGTAGATTAAACTGNTGGGCACGTGCTCCGTTTTGTGGTGAATGTTATTTGCACTGACTTTTCGACATTCGCTGTGATTTTCCAGAATTGTGGCCAATCTTGGAGGGCATTGAGGTATTGCTGTATATTTTTTGCTGGCCTATTAGGGTTTATATGAGAGGACGGAATTTCAGTGTCATCTGCAACCATAGCCAGTGTTATGTCGTGTGCTTGGGGTATGTCAGATGTATAGATTAGATATAAAAGGGGGTCAAGAACACTAACACTGTGAAACCCCCGAATTGATGGGGTGGTAGCCGGAGTGTGTATTTCCAATTTTGACTTGAAAATGGCGGTCAGTTAAGTAAGATTTTATCAACAGGTAGATTTGACAAGGCAAGATATATTTTTTTAATTTGTATAGTAATCCCTGGTGCCATGCTTTATCAAAGGCTTGTTGGAGATCTAAGAATACAGATGCACACATCTTCTTGTCCTCCAGGGTTTCTTTTATTTTGTTAACCAATCGATGACACTGCTAAGTTGTTGAGTGGTGGTGTCCGAATCCGAACTGGCATTGGGGAATGTGTCTTCTGTTGCTGTCTTTTGTTTTATTCTGTTTAACAGTTAACAGTAATCTTTCGAAAGTGTTTGACACCATAGGCAAAACGCTGATTGGCCGATAGGAAGAAGCTTCGGTTGATGGTTTACCGGGCTTAGCAATCATAAGTACTTGTGCGAACTTCCATTGTATGGGGTAGTAACAGAGTCTTAACATACTACTGTATATCGTTGTAAGGAGCACTATTGCTTTTGTGGGAAGGCATTTAAGTATGACACCTACTAGTAGGTCGAATCCCGGAGCTTTGTGGGTATGCGTTTTAAGGAGCTCACGATGGACTTCAGCTGGAGAAAAGGGCCGTATGGGTAGGGAGAGTTGAGAAGGAACGTCCAGGAATGTTAGGAATTTTGCTCGATCGATGTTGTCATCTTTTGCAGGTGAGAAGATTTTTGCTAGGTGATCTGCAAAGATATTCATTT
The DNA here is from genome assembly GCF_002891405.2 of Cryptotermes secundus. NCBI lineage: Eukaryota > Metazoa > Arthropoda > Insecta > Blattodea > Kalotermitidae > Cryptotermes > Cryptotermes secundus. The sequence continues at coordinate 385,260 of NW_019725008.1, read as the reverse complement.
TTTCTTGGTCGGTTCTGGCCCAGGATCTATTCAAGGTTCTAAATGGTGATGTTGCGATGATAGGCCTTTGAAACTTCCTCGTTGCCTTCCGCAGTGAGTGATCTTCAGGAGTTAACTATGATATGTAATGTCTGAAGGTGTCGTTACGGGCTGATTGTATTGTGGTGTGCAGTTGATGGGTGAGTCGATTGAGAATTTTCTTGTCTAATGGATTTCTCGTTTTTTGCTATCTTCTGCGAGCAATTTTTTCCCCGCTACCTGTTTTCGTATATGTAGAGGTATGTTGTCAACTTTTAGCGGATAGAGGGTGTCGCGTGGATAGCGCAACGGATCCCCACGGCCATTAATCTCGGTTTTCTAGATCGGAGCCGCTATTTCCCTGAAATAGCTCCTCAGTTATCCTCACGAGGCTGAGTGGACCCCGTTCCAGACCCACTACTTCTCAGAAAATCTGGTAGCACCGGGAATCGAACCCGAGACCTCTGGATCTGTAGCCAGGAACTCTGACCACTAGATCACAGAGTCGGTCTACTTTTCACATATATTTCCATTAATTTGTTATATACGAGTATACACTCATAGTTGCGCACACGGTTTCGCTATGCGTATTTATACTGTGTAACTGAAACATAAAGATAAGATTTTTCCGGTTATATGTTAATGACAATTTTGATTGTACAGAGTTGTCAGTTCGATACTATAATTTTCGCGAATCTTCATGCTGTGAGGGAAATTCTATCGTAAAGAACTAATAATTTAAATTCTATAGCACGAAATTCACTCATAGGAAAGGAGACGTTCGAGATAGCGTGACGACTTAAGCGTTCCAAAGTCACGCAAATCAACTACTGTTGCTGCATGATTTAAATTGTCAAGAAACAGTAAACGTGCAGTTACGTGTCTGTGAAATTCTTAGCTCATTACTTGCAACAAGGATTGTACATTCTCTTCTGTTAGTATTGTTTTGTGCAAGATCTGAATTGATTCTGTTGACCAGTAGATTAAACTGCAATTCTGTTTATGCCATTGATATTAATATGTGTGTTCAGCTAGTTTGCTAGTAACCTAGGAAACGGGTCTTGGTAATTGCTTTGTCATCTCTTCGTTGGAAGATATTTCGAGGGAGTCAAGGGCTTGGTGCGAGCTGCATTTCGCCCTGACAGTTATTCTCTTAATTGGATGTTTCTCTCCTCTTAATGCGTATACATGGACAAAGAAAGAATTAATTGCCTTAATTCAACATGCAGGTTACGATCCTAGGATGACCATGTATTACCTTTCGACGAAGAAAAGACGAGGAAAGTGGTGGATAGAAGTGGTCTGCTATGACCGTAACCATTGTATTGTGACGTGTGACGAACAGCCTTAAGAAGGGAGCAGTGTGCGCGACACGTCACAGTATTGTTTACTTCTGGATACGTGGAGCTTCATGTTCTAGCAGTAACAACGGTTTCCTTGATCATTTCTCGGAGGATGACATATTTGTCTGCTAATTAATATCGAAGTTCCGCATTCGTATTGTCCTTTGTGCTTTCCATTTAAGAGTTTGTAGGTTTCAGAAGTGGATTGCTTGCGGTCGGTTGAACAGCAGGCTGTACCCAACTTATTTAACAATAAGTGCAAAAGGACATACTGCACGAAGTGAATCCAAGAGCTGCTTTTCTTATCATACATAATGATATGTACATAAGGAAAAGTCAAGTGATGCTAACCATATCTACTCTCGAACGAGCTGTATGTGTACCATTAGATACAGAGTAAGTCCATATATAATTCAAGATTACGGTCTTCTTGAATGTGACGCCATGTAGTTTGGTAGAGGGTGCTCTGAAGTTAGAGATACCAGTTCCCTTCTAAACGTTCTTAACTATTTACCAAGCCACACGGCGCCACATGCTAGATGACCATAACCTTGACACTCACAGCTGTGAGAACCTCATATCGTTCATACATGCCTAGGTGAATAGGAAATGAACACGGAGTCAGACTCTTTGCTATAGAATATTCACAACATTGACCCATGAGTCGACATGTTCAGTCACTGCTTCACAACAAATTCTGAGAAATCAACCCCCGTACTCCATAAAATTTTCAAGCTTGAGAGTTATTATAAAGCATTGTAGTGTCCCCTAAATACAAGCGAAATACACCGGTTCTTAAATTTATGGGAAGCTGTTCGTATTACAGACATAGCTAGAATTTGTTTAGTTGGACATATTCCAAGAAGAGATTCTGTTACTTGGGTACAGCTTGCGGTAAACTATCATTATTAGGAGATTACGATGGAGCCGGGGTAGCGTAGTCGGTATAGCGACTGGCTACGGGCTGATCGACAGAGGGATCGGAGTTCGAGTCGCCATGGGTCAAGAATTTTCTCTTCTCCAAATCGTCCAGACCTGCTCTGGAGTCCACCAAACCTCCCATCAAATGGATACCGGGGGTCTTTCCCTGAAGGTAAAGTGGCCGGGGCTTGAAGCTGACTACTCACCTCCAACTAGTGCCAAGGTCAAGAAAATGTGGATCTATACATCCACTCCACTTAGCGTAGCGCTAAAATTCATTGAGCACAGGAAGAACTTTACCTTTTTACGATAGTCTGAGCATGTGACTAGGATGAGACAGACAAGAATACACACAAACTGGACGGAGTAACTTCTTAGGGAACGTCCACATATAAGACTAAGATGGAAATAGAAGGTAAATATTCTGGTATATCGACCCATTGCTATGCTACGGCTCGATAACCACTTTCCCGCGAAGACATTCTTGGTAAATAGCCAGTTGCTAAGTAAAGCCTAAAAAATACTAGACAACAGAAGAGTTGTTTTCTATGTGGTCCTCGCCATGCCCATTGCTAGACAACGGACCAATAGACACGCATTCTGACAACACAAGAGCTGTTTTCTGTGGGGTTCGTGCCGAGGAATTATAAGAGAGTAGAATTCCGTGGCTAGCAGCTTTAGGAGTACAGAAGGGTACAAGAAGTAGATCATAGAACGAGAGGCAAGAGAAGGCGAATACAGCGAGGTACAAAGGCGCACAACATGAGAACTGAGTTGCCTATAGGATATATGGCCACGGGAAGTTCATAGTTGAAGAAGAATTAGAAGTCAGCCTATGAAGACTTAGTGTGTGATTAGAAGATTTAGTCACAGTGGGATTGTTTCAATTCCGTTACCAGGATACGACTAGTGAAGACCGAGAATCCTAGTGCGTGTGTAATTGTGAACTGCAAATTAAGTAAATTAGCGATAGACCTGTATTGCTTGTAAGTAAGTTGACTGTATAATGTGTTAATAAATCCAACCATCCAAACCAAACCCCGTCTATAGTCACCAATACAGTGACAATATTAAGATGGATGTTAGGGAGATAGAGAGGATCAGAAGAAGATGGAGATGATTTAGAATTGCGTCCAGAGCCAGAACTTTGATATTATCGCTGTTGTATTACCGCAGTGTTAGTTTACAATTGCCTTGAATTAATGATCTTTTAAGATTACAGACACTTGAGGTAGAAACAGAACCGGCGTTATGTATTCATACACTCGTATATTACAATAGTAAGTCGAAATCCGTTTTTACTTCTTGTTAGTTCTTGTAGTTGGACGTAAAATGCCCTAAGCACTTACTTACTTACTCATGGAGCTGAGACCTTCTGGAGGAGCCGCCAATTCTGCAGCTACTCAAGAATTTCCCAGCAGTTTATGGAACCCGAAGGTTCATCACCGTGTTCACAAGAGCCATCCACTGGTCCTCTATCCTGAGCCAGATCTATCCAATCCATACCGTCCTATCCTATCTCTCTAAGATCCATTCTAATATTTCCACCCATCTACGCCTTGGTCTTCCCTGTGGTCTCTTTCCTTCTGGCTTTCCCACCAATATACAGAACACAAAATTAGTACACCCTTATAAAAAGAAGAATTTATTGCTGCTGCTAATAAAACCCCCAACCGAAGTTGAAGACCTAGAATTTTCTGCGTTTTTGAGCAAGAACTGTTCTAAAATAGGGGCCAGTGACGTTGCTGCTGTGTAATCGAAGTGCTTTAGAGTACACTAACAATTGAAAGGCGTTTTTATTTGGTCTCTAGGAGCGTGGTAGAGTAAGTAAAGGTATCCCTGCAACAGGCCGTGGAGGCCCATAGGGTTGTGAGATGTTGAAGTTCCACCATTTTCTAGACAGTCGGTTTATAGATGGCGGCAAGGTTGTCAGCCCTACGCGCCGGCCGCCCTTTACCCCCAAGAATATTCCTTGTACTCATTTCTGTTAGAGACTGAGTCAACCCCAGGGTCATAGCGCGGCTGGAAGGATTAGGTCAATTGAAAAAAATCCAGTGACCTCATCGGGACTTGAACCCACAACCTACCGGCTTGTAGCATAGTGACTCAACCAACTACGCTACCGCATTGGTACCTTGTAATTTGTTCCACATAGATATTGTCGATTGGTCTACACTTATTTCTCACACACGTTTTCATAATGCTAATGGCGACCAATGTCAAGTAGCAATGCTGTATTATCAAATGGTGTTAATATCTTTATATAATGGATATGGAATTCTACATGCTCATTTTTGCAGCTCAGTATTACTACTTATGCTGGAGTTAACACGTGACACCCTCTATCCGGAAAAGTTGGCACTAACTTCACCGACAAGTGGCAGTCGCTTGGTCGGTAATGTTTCCTTGCGGACTACAGCCCACGGAGTTTTTTATAGGGTGGAGTTTCTTGGAGTTGGTTATTAATCATCATAGCCGTTTTCGTCTTTCTTCTTCGATCTGAATGTGTATGAGGACATGTTGCTGAGAAGAATGTTTTTAATTAAGAAAAAAATTAATAGAGCATGTAGCACATATAAAGGATATATCCGTCGGAAATTCTTACTAACATTATTTCGCTTCATATATTAACGAGGTTTCACTGTATGTTGTAAAAAGCATTATTTCTACGGAACTCCATACAGCTCTTTAAATTCACTAATACCTAAGTCATCCAACTTGAAATATAAGCAATGAGTTTTTTTCGGTTTGATTTATAAAGCTTATTCCATGGATACCTACGTGTTCGAGAAGAAATACACTTGAACAAAACAGTCGAAACCAGCATTGAGCTTACGTCATTCTAGTAACTATGGCAACATTGGTGTCCATGCTTGTAACTCTATACAGCATTATTTTCTCAGCTAAATGATCAAAGGAAAAGGAATGCATAATTCCAGCTCCAAAGAGACAGCCATTCTACAGAGAGGTCCCAAGTTTCGCGGTGATCGTAAATTTTAGGTAGGTAAACAGAGCTAATCTTTGTCATATCTTCTACCATACATGCTCCCATCTCATATTTTCAAGATCTGGAGATTAAAATACATGGAACTATAATTTTACTGGTTGCCTTGTACGGGTGAGGAATTTCGTCTCTGGCCCTAAGGGAAAACAGTGTGCTGAAGGTAGGCCTGTTTCAGATTAAAGTTTCGAGTAATTTATTTAGACTTAAGTGAGTGGAAGTAACATGAGAATGACAAAGCTTACATAATCAGGAGGTTCATAATTTACACTATGTCAACGTTATTTTTTTCCTTGGCACTACAGCCCCAGTGGGCCTAGGCCTACCTCCATGAACTTCGCCGTTCACTTCGGTTTTTCTAGATCTTACACATTCGGTAGGACTCCTTGGGCGGGTGATCAGCTCGTCGCAAGGTCTCTACCTGTACACAAACACAGAAAAACGCACACACAAACTAAACATCCATGCCCTGAGTGGGATTCGAACCCACGATACCGGTTTCCAAGCGAGCGAAGACAGTACATGCCTTAGACCACTCGGCTACCGTGACCGGCGTCAACGTTATTACGGTGGTCAAATCAAGGAGAAGAGCGGCATAGACCTCGTGGGTCCCCTTCTGACGTCAGCAGGTTACACATACTGTATGAATCCAGTCGACCGTCTCACCAGCTGGCCAGAATGATCCCCCATCCCCGACATCGCAGCCAACACCCGTGGCACGCACCCTACTGACCGGCTGGATATCACGCTTCGGTTGCCCGCAGACCGTTACCACCTGCAAGGGACGCTAATTTGAACTTCAGCTCTTCCACTTCCTGGCCAAGCTCTGAGGCATTCGACTCTCACGGACAACGGCCCACCACCGAGCAGCTAACGGATTCATGGAACGCTTTCACCGGACACTAAAAGCAGTCATCATATGCCACGCAGACCAACACTGCTCAGAGGCGCTTCTCCTGGTTCTCGGAATCCGCACGGCATTCAAGGAGGACCTGCAGGCAAAAGTAGCTGAGCTCGTCTTTGGCGAGCTGCAAGTCCGACTGCCAACCCATGGATCCAGCGAACCTCATCACCGAGCTCCGCAAGCATATGGCCCGCCTCACACCGACTCCGGCAACACGTCACGGCTTCTCGATTACATTCGTGCACAGCGACCTCTAAAGTGCACGCACGTTTTCCTCCTACAGGACACAACTCGCAGAGCTTTGGCCCCCTCCCCCTCCACAGAGGCCCCTAACAGTTCCTGTTACAGAGAGAAAACACCGCAAATCCTGGTAGGCGGCCGGCCCGCCACAGTGTCAACTGACAGGGTCAAGCCGGCCTACATGCTGAATGAGACTCACCACGGAACCACCACCGCGACCTTCAACCCCGGCCGCAACACCACATGCCGCACCATCACCGTATTCGCACGAACTGCGCGCTCCGGACCCCACGTACGTCTCCCTCCTCGCTTCAGCAGCTGAGCACCCTTCTCCGTGGGGGGGGGGTGATGTTGGAACCGCCCACATTGAAGTAAGCGCTAGACCATCCACTGCTAAGCAACGGCCCTGTAAGCACCTTCCCGAATAAACAAGCCATCGCTAGGTGAAACCAACAGGATTATCACTGCTATGTTACGACTAAAAATCCCTTCTCCAGGGAACTAGTTCAGCAGAACGCGGTAACCAAACAGCAAAAACAGTTGTTCACTGCAAGGTCGGAGCGAGGCTACTCAAGTTGTGCTAATGTAGGATGAACCAACCATAGCCAGAGTGAGATCTTCTTGACACGGCTCTTCAGCAACTAGCGATCTTCAATTCTTCAAACAGAAGTTCGTCTGTATATTCTGTACAACTACAATAAATATTTATGTAACAGTTTAGTAAGTGGTTATCTCTAAATACATCGACATCCTACGAGATGTACGATACATGTAGCATGCATAGGGGATATTAAAAAAAAAATGTTGAAAACCTGAAGGAAGGAAGCCACATGAGAGATCTAGGCGTAGCTTATAAGATAATGTTAAAATAGTTCTGAGATAAATGATTGATTTGGCACGGGGCAGGGTACAGTTGAGGAACACGCTAGCAATAAACCTTCGGGTTCTACCTGTTCTTTTACAAAAGTTGGAGAATTCCTGTACCATTTGAACGATTATCAGCTTATCAAGAACGGCTCTGCTCCATGGATACACACAGAATTAGCAGGATGTTACGGAACAGGTTGTTTCTTTGGTGGAAGTTTAGATGTGTATTCAGGAGGTACTAGGATTGAATCCCAGCGGGATATCCGGTTCTTCTGACAATGTTTTTCCATTTTTTCTTCTTCAGTCCCTCCGGACAATTGTCGGAATTATGCCTCGATTATGGCCACCGCCTTTTCCTTTTGAATCCTTTTCAGTTCGTCATTCATTGTCATCCTTCCAGCTGTACAGTCTTGATACTGAATGCGTCGTTAAAATACCCGAGTATCAGGACGTTCTGCCCGGTTGATAGGTTGGTTTAATGACATCCGACCAATTTCTGAGTCAGTATCTTCTAGTAATTATAGTTTCTGGTAAATATTTGAGAGATGTGCGTTAAACGGTAGAATAAACAGGATAGAGTCGCGAAATGTATCATCTAGAACTCCAGTTATTTAATGTTATGTTGTTTATGGAAATTACTGACTGTCGTTGTTTTGTGGATGAGTAAAAAGTAAAGCTATCCCTGTAACAAGCCGTGAAGGCCCATAGGGATCTGAGACGTTGAGGCTCCCACATTTTCTAGACAGTCGGTTCATAGGTGGCGGTAAAGTTGTCAGCCTTACGGGCCGGCCGCCATTTACCTTCAAGAATATTCCCGGTACTCGTTTCTGTTAGAGGCTGAGTCGATCCTAGGGCCATAATGCGGCTGGAAGGATTAGGTTAATTGAAAAAAGTCCAATGACCTCACCGTGATGCGAACCCGCGACCTTTTGGCTTGTAGCATAGTGCCTCAACCAACTACGCTACCGCGTGCCCCCGTTTTGTGGATGAACAGAGGCAAAATTTCTTTACCAGCTGAGCGAGTATTAGGTTCTCAAGAAGCGATCCGCTTCGAGGAATTCATTGGTTATCTAGTTTGTTGCTTCCTTCCTTTGTTCAGAAATAAATGATGAGAAATCGTCTGTAGAACATGAGGATGTTTCTTGTTTGATAGCTGCGCTCACATGAGACTGGATTATATCCCTCTGATTGGATCATTACAGCCTCCCTTACTTTAAGTATCGAAGCCAGAGAATTTTATAGATATAGCCTTCGAAGTTCAAGAGGTCTCTTTTGGAGTTTAATGTACGTTGATGATTTCGTTGCTGTGCTTGGTTATGTAATATGTAGGTCATACTCGCATACATGCGTACAGGTTGTACAAATATACGTATCCATTAAAGTCTTTGATCAATAGATTGGAAAGTAAAGGGATCCACTGAACATGCTCCAGTGTTCTGGCTCCAAGGCTGTAGCGCCCAGATATCATCATATCGTACACTTTCATCTACTTTTCCATCACATCCCCTTAAGCAATTTCTCATTCACACTGACAGATCGGTGAACATAGAAGTAAGGATTTCACTTTCCTAGCTTTACTTAAACATAGGAAAAAATAACGAGGGGACGGAGAATACTAAGCAGTGAGGAGCTTAATATTTAGTACTCTTTGCAAAAGTTAAGTGGTCAGTCATGTAACACACTAAATATAGTATTTGCAAATGTTTGTCGACTTAGTCCTTAGACACGCCGTACGTCTCTGTCGAAACTGAAGACAGCTCACCAAGTGGAGTATTTCTCGCAGTTAGGATTTTTTCCGTGATACGAATTTTGCAACAAAAACAGGATCGTTTACTTTTCCGATATACTATAAACCCCTTGACATCATGTGCATAATTTCAGAAAAATGGAAGTCAGTATTTTTCCCGGGGATTGTCTCGGGCATTGTCAAATTTTGCGGATAGAGGGCGTCGCGTGGTCAGTGCAACAGAGTCCCACTACTGTTAATCTCGGTTTTCTAGACCGGAGCCGCTATTTTTTCATTCGGGTAGCTCTTCAATTATCCTCACGAGGCTGAGTGGGACCCGTTCCAGACCCACTACTTCTCAAAACAATTGGTAGCGCATGGAATCGAACCCGGACCTTTGGATCTGTAGCCAGGAACTCTGACCACAAGACCACAGAGGCGGTCACTAACTTCATCGACAAGCGTCGATCGCTCGGTCGGTATAGTTCGCTTGCGGACTGAAACCGCGGAGTTTTTTTTTTCTGTCTCTGACAGTTTTTCTTAATTTACTTTTCGTTTCTTCGATGCAATGTCTGGAAGAGAGAGGGTGGGGCGGACGGACGGACTCACACACATATACACATACAAAATACACGTGCAAAAAAATTATACTGTAATTTCTGAAATGATTTCCTTTTTTTCTAGTGATTACCTCTGTTAAACTTTTCCAGTTTTTTGGACTCACACACGTGTAGTTTCTGTAAAGTTCAGAGAAAAATTCTTGTGGATCAGGTAGTTTAAAGAAAATTGGTTTTGTGTGCTTAAACGACGTAAGAATCTTCGAAATTTCTAATACATTAAATTATATATGCTATCCTTCTGCATACACAAAAGAGTTATTTTGTAAAAATAGGTAAAGCTATCCCTGTAACAGGCCGTGGAGGCCCATAGGTTTGTGAGACTTCGAGGATCCAACATTTTCTAGACAGTCGGCTCACAATATCGGTGAGGATGTAAGCCTTACGCTCCGGCCGCCCTTTACCCCCCAGGAAAACTCTTATTCATTTCTGTTAGAGGATTCGTGGAACACAGGGCCACAGTGCAGCTGGAAGAATTAGGTAAATTGAAAAATCCAATAACCTAATTGGAATACGAACACGCGACCTTCCGGTTTGTAGCATAGTGTCTCAACCAACTGCGCTACCACGCGCCCCTGACCACTACCAAGATCTCCTTTTACCCGATTAACAAGAATATGTACCACTGGCAGTCGGAGAATACGTGACGGTGCTCTAGTACATTTCAGCCGTGTTGTGAGAGATGACCTCAACAGTACCTATCACTGTAGATGGATAGGTAGAGATTGATACGCTGCATGGCCCCCATGCTCACCTGACTTGAATCTTTGGATATATGTCTTGTGTGTTCTGCTTGTCTTCACAAAGATACTTCACAAGCACATTTTGAACGCCTGCCAGACTGCACCAGAATATAAAGGGAATTTTGGACAGTTTCGACAGTCCATGTTAGGACATGTCCAGGCAAGTATTAAGTCTCGTGGAGAACATTTTGAGTACTTCTCGTAAATGCGCCCTTTAAGTCCTGTAAATCGGAAAGGAAGCATTTGCGGACCCATGTTTATATGAACTTGTTTTCTTGCTCTGTTACGTTTGTCCCTACATTTCGGATTCACTCTGTACAGCAAAGGATGAGACTTCCCAGCGGTTGTTACAATGGATTTAACAGAAAATTTGAAACACGTCATGCCATGTGTAGTAGAAACTCGTTTCGTTACCGTGGTTAGGGTGGAGCCGGGGTTGCGTAGTCGGTACGGGCTGGACGACTACGGGTTCAGAGTTTGAGTCCTGGTAGGCTCAAGAATTTTCTCTACTCCAAATCGTCCAGACCGGCTCTGGGGTCCCCTCAACTTCCTATCCCGGTGCTCCTTCCCCGAGGGTAAAGCGCCCGGGGCGTGAAGCCAACCACTCCCCTCCAGCTAGTGCTGAGGTCAAGAAAATGTGGATCTATACATCCACGGCTCCATACGCCTTCATGGCGTAGCGCTTAATTCATTGAGCAGAGGGAAAACTTATTTGTATATAGGTGGTAGTGCAACAGCTAGCTAATCAGCATGGGCCAGCACGGTACGAGAGGAACTTGTTTCCTGAGAGGGAACAATTGAGCTATACTTATATACTAAGGTTTAAAAAGCTAACTTAACTTAAAAGAGGAAGAAATATCTCAGACCAGATTTTAATAATGAATTTCAGGGTTTTGTAGTTGTGGTGTTGAACGTGGCAACTCCGTGGAACAGGGGTCTCTTTAAGAAGCTGATGATCTCTCAGCTGCTCAAAACATTCCCTGCCTTTTGTGGATTTGTTTCTGATTACTTACTTTCCGGGGTTTGTCCATTGTCTAGGATTCATAACGTATCCCTTCAGGAACTCAGTGTAGCATGTCATTATCAGTACTTTTTAGAACTGCTTCATTGCTGTGTATATTCACAAGAGCCCGCATGTGGACCCTATCCTGAGGCACATTAACCCATTGCACGCACTCACGTGTCCACATCTGTGGTACCTAACCTCGTCTGCGTCTCCCAGGTACCTCGTTGTTTCAGATTTTCCCGCTGAAATCTCGTAGGTGTGCGCATTTATCATCTTCCTTATGAGTCTTACAAGTTATCACTACTAATCTATGTTCTTCATTTACGTTGATCTGAAGAAAATCAGAAGAAGAGTTTCACAGTAGCCTGTAACCTGGTTGAGAATGGAACCGGCCACCTCCGAAGTGCGAAAAGGAAAGAAAAATGAGGACCGTCGATCAGACGGTGTCTCCCAGTAGGCACTTTCCGAAGAGAAACCTGTTATTACATAAGATACATCACCTAATGCTTTATGTATCTCGTGTAATTTTCTCATACAGGAATTCCGACATTTATTGTTCTACCCGAAATTTTCGAAATATTTCAAATTGTGCCATTTCTATCTAATCCTCAGCAACTGCCATTTCAGTAAATGCATACAGACCCAGAATTGTGAATGCGGTGTGTAGAAGAAACGTGCAAGCTTTAACATACTTATGTAGTTTTGATGATGATATACGACCAGAACTACTTAGATCGTTTTCAATATCAAGCACTGCTTACAGTTGCTCACTGCTCCTTTTATATATCTCTATAGAACACACAGTAGAAGCAACGTGAAGAGCACTGGAAGCGAGGAAATGCAAATACCAGACTGTATGGGACTGACTACTGGGTCTTTATTGAATAGTAGTGAAGGAGTCCCCACACCGTCCCTCCTAACATGTGGATTCACGAGCATTGATGGGATTTAGAGACTCAATTCCCAGCATCGGGTATCGATTGACTTTCTGTTTATTTAACGGCAGACCTCTCACCCTTGAGGAAGAAGGTACTTAGAGTGTGAGAGCGGATTGCTCAGGGGAGGGAACAATGGAAGGATGGAGTAAAGTTCGTTATTTGTATTTTTCACAAAATGTTAACGGTATAAGTTAAGTGAGGACGAGCTAGGCGGGATATGAAGTGCGCATAGGTGAGACAAAAAAAAAAACTTTCTTTTTTCGCAAAAAACATGGGGAGGAGATTTCGCATGAAAGAAAGAGGAGTAGTATGGAGATGAACATTAAAAAGTAACGCAAGAAAATAAAGTGTTATGAATTTTACTTGATCGGCCTGGTCGCTATAGGTCCAGTGGAAGACAACACGATACTGAGCATCCTGGTTCCATAAAGGGAGGAGAATTTTTTTGAATAGCTAAGCCACTCTTAGCTTCTCACACAGGACTGCCCCATAGGTGTTAGTTCATGTCCAGCCGAATGGTATAATTTATCAATCGGACAAAATGCTGGAGGAAGCGGTCGAGGGCTTAAATTTGCTTTGAGAGAATAACGAACTCAACAAATAATATTTTGTTATTTATTCTTAGTGGGGCGAGACTGAGTCCACTTGGTACTGCGGCCACTAGTGGCCTATTGTACCAGCCCAAATGATAGACGATGGTGATTATGAAGGAGTTGGTGGGATGAGAATTGGCAGAGGAAACCGAAGTATTCAGAGAAAATATGCCCCAGTGCTACTTTGTCCACCACAAATCCCACATGACCTGACCGGGCCTCGAATCCGGGCCGCCGTGGTGGGAAACAAGCGGCTAACCGTCTGGGTTATGCCACTGTCTAGCAAATAACCGGACTTTGTTTTAAGGCTAAAATAATATACGAATATGCCTGCATGTTTACGTAGGGATTTGGGCAAACAGGCCTAGGGTAATTCTGATCTGCAAATTTGTTTTCAAAGTATAAAACTCTACATCACCTTCATAGTCCAGAGGGACGTGTTATGGCTTTCTTTTCAGACAGAAACAGAAGTCACTTGATTCTCTCTATACGAACAGTTTATGTTCCGAAGTCTCGTCATAATTCGAGTCATTCTTAATTCGAAACACAATTTTCCTTTTAAGAAATAATGTAATTAGTATGTAGTTGGAAGTGGCCATGTAGCAGGTTCTCCCTGAATACTTCGGTTTCCTCTGCCACTTCTCATCCCATCAACTACTCCATGGTCACTAATCTCTCTGCCATCGATACTATAGACTGTCGATGCTGACAGCGTCTGTATGTAACAGTGAACAGTGAGCAGTCGTTGATTAACTAAACTTACGAATAAAACTTATTTCGCCCATGATGTTTATGTGGTTTACCTTGTGAATGAGCATTACATAGAACACTGCACATCCACAGACAAATAACTAGATAAGACTAAATAAACTAGAACATAAATGGACAATTTTTACGCCGTTCTTAAGTACTGATATTTTTGTATGTCGAGCATTCGCATGCCGAGGACCAGGTGTCTGATACTCAAGTTCTCTGCTATCTGTTGGTTCCTTAGTGTTTTATATACATAGTTATGGAAGCAATCATTAGCTATATTGACATTTGTTCTATGTAAAAATACTTGGGGCACACGGTAGCGTAGTTGGTTGAGGCACTATGCTACAAGCCGGAAGGTCGCGGGTTCGATTCCCGATGAGGTGGATTTTTTCCGTTTACCTAATCCTTCCAGACGCAGTATGGCTCGGGTCGATTCAGCCTATAACAGAAATGAGTACCAGAAATCTTCCTGGGGTAAAGGGCCACCAGCGCTAAGGCTGACGAACTCACCGCCATCTGTGAACAGACTTTCTAGAAAATGTGGGAGCCTCGACTCTTCACAACCCTATGGGTCTCCATGGCCTATTACTTACTACTCGTAAGTTTCTTTTAATGCCAGTGGGGTGGGACTAAGTCCCTTGTACTGCGGCCACTTCTGGCCTATTGTACCAGCCCCAGATGATAGGTGAGTGTGATTGTGGAGCAATTGGTGGAATGAAGATTGGCAGGGGAAACCGAAGTACTTGGAGGAAACCTACCTCAGCACCACTTCGTCCACCACAAATCCCACTTGACCAGACGCAGGATCGAACCCGGGCCCCCGCGGTGGGAAGTACCCGTAAGTTGCTTCGTAGAAACGTTGCATGACGGTACCAACCTACATGCAAGTCAGCAAATATGGTACAGTCTCGTAATGTACGTAGTATCTTAGCAACACAATAATATGAGGCCCTGGTCGCCACTCACCTGGAAGTACAGTAAGATACTGTGTTTTATAAACTTTTTTTTCCTTGGTACTACAGCCCCAGTGGGCCTAGGTCTGCCTCCATGAACTCCGTTCACTTCGGTTTTTCTAGATCTTACACATTCGGTAGGACTCCTTGGGAGGGTGATCAGCTCGTCGCAAGGCCTCTACCTGTAGGTTTTATAAACTTACCTGCTTGAAACAGCTATAGAAAATGCAAATCCTCCTTGCCACCTAGAAGCACTATGTCGCCATGCATTTGCCAGTGAAATGTGATAATTGAAAGCTGTCAATCTGTTGTTTGGTTATTTAACTATACTCTGTGAACTCCCGTCATTTATATAGCGTTGAATATGATACAGCGAGAACATGAATATTGAGTATGCAAGAATTTCGGAAAGGGTGGTTTTTGCAAATTTCAAAGTATTACTTTATTATTCACTTGAAATGACAGAGGAAAACATGACAGTCCTTGTTAATGGCCAATTCGTACGAGATGTCTCCAGAAAATCCCCCTATAAAATCTCTACTTGAATCTGAGCAAAGTTTCCCAATTTAATCTGGCCAGGACACTCAGGAATACACTTGAATATAATGCCTTATGTTGCTCATAAGTTGGATAAGCAGTAGCTTAAGCGTCCATATTCGATCAGGATATTAATTAGCACAACTTAGTATGCTTTGAACATTTAAATATGTTTAGGAACTCACTAATTTCCAATTTATAGGTATCGTTTAGCCAGTTGGCTATATTTCTTTATGAACTAATGAACTCAATGGAGCTGAATCTTACTTGAGAAGTGCCAGTCACACAGCTTCTCTAGAATATCCTAAAATTTTATGAAACCCGATCGTTCATTACCGTGTAAACAAGAGCCCTCCACCGGTCCCTATCCTGAGACAAATGAATAAATCCATACAACCACATTTTATTCCTCCAACATCCGTTTTAATATTATCCTCCCACCTGAAACCAAGTCTCCTTATAGGCCTCTTTCCTTCTGGTTTTCCCAGGAAAATCCTATATGCATTCTTTTTGTCTCCCATGCATGCTGCATGCCCTGCCCACCTTATACATTGTTCTAGGTATATAAATTATAGTTATTTTCATTAAAATTTAAATTATACTTAAACGTGAAATAAATGTTTAAATTATTATATAAACAAAATTATGAAAATGCGAGCATTAATATGGAGAAAGGCGAGCACATAAATATTTAACAGACATAATTTTCGAGGACACATGCGCTTTGCTTGCAGACATCGTTCGATGGGAATATTAGACCCATGCGAGCTCACCTGAGTAAGAACGAATGTTTGCCCAGAAGTACAGTACATTGACATGGCGCTCTAGACTTGTGTTTGGGAGGTGTTCTGCTCGTATGTCGTTCCCGCGAAACTGACTGTCCCGAGAGCTATTTGTGGTTTGTATTAGTCTCTCGAAGCTGTCCCTGTAACAGGCCGTGGAGGTCAATAGGATTTTGACACGTCGAGACTCCCACATTTTCTAGGCAATCGGCTCACGGATGGCGTTGAGGTTGTCAATCTTACGCGCCGGCCAGCCGGTATAGCACAGTCGGTATAGCGACTGGCTACGGAATGGACGATGGAGGGTTTGGAGTTCGAGTCCCGGTACGGTTAAGAATTTCCTCCACGTCATCCGGACCGGCTCTAAGGCTCACCCAGCCTCCTATCCAATGGGTACGGGGGGTTCCCTGGGAATAAAGCAACCGGGACGTGAAGCTGACCACGCACCTCCAACTAGTGCCGAGGTCAAGAAAACGTGGATCTATACATCCACTCCCCCATACGCCTTCATGTCGTTGTGCTTAATTAGTTAAGTACAACGACCACTTTACCTTACCTTTCCTTAGTCTCTCGAGGCGAATGCTGGAACTGTACTTCGACTGAGATAAGACCGCTTCCTTCCTGACCCTTTCCAGTTCATAATCTTATATATGGCGTCCTACCAACGGATACTGCACAGTCTTGATAATGAAGACATCTTTAAATAACTTAAGAAAAGAGAGCATCATCGTAGTAGCGACAGGTTATCCTGTTTCGGACAGCCAGTTTTCTCATGAAGGTCCCCACCGTGAGGTACGACTACGAAAGCAGATGTGTATCATATTCAAGTTGGCTCTCGATTCGAAAAATGTAGTCGAGCAACTTCACCTAAATTCTTTCAGTTGATGGTACAGGTATATCTCAGGTTGTCAGAGTGGTACCAAATTCTGCAAAAGGAAAATCACTTTCGTCAGCTTCTTAACATAATAGGGCGATTTTTACAGTTGCAGTGTGAAGTTGTAAGCTTAATAGATCCAAAGACGACATCAAAAACGACGGACCTGAATGAATTGCAAACTCCAGAGTCTGAAATATATGCAGTTAGAGCAGCATACCAAATTTGGTACAGAATACTAATTTCTTAAACTATGACATAATCGAAAATAAGGTTTAAGGTTTGTGTTGTATTAATCAGACTCCCATCATAAACCAAGAGCCGTAGATCCTTGGCCAGAAAATAACCAGCCTTAGCCTTGATCACATAGACCTACCTCTGCCTAGGTCTAATCAGGAGGCTGAAGTAAAACTCCAGGGAATGAGTTTCACGTACCGTTAAAATACTGGTGTAAAAGGTAAAATTGTCTCTGTCCTTAACTAATTAAGCGCCATGCCATGAAGGCGTACAGGGGAGTGGGTGTATAACTCCACAGTTTCTTAACCTCGGCACCAGCTGAAGGTGAGTGATCAGCTTCACGCCCCGGCCGCTTTACATCCGCTACCCTTCGGATATTCGGTTGGGTGGACCCCAGAACCGCTCTAGAGTGCTTGGAGGAGAAAAAATGCTTAACCCTATGGAGACTCGAACTCCGAACCCTCGGTCGTCCAGCCCGTAGCTAGTCGCTATGCCGACATCGCTATCCCGGCACTAAAATACAGGTATAAAAACTCTAAAATCACTATATGGCTTTATGGAAGAAATGGTAAGGAAATCCAGTACGTATATATTTCTTGAACCGTTAAAGTTGCTTATCCCTAATCATTTTGAAATGTATTGTAATATGTTAGTGACTAGACACAGCATTTAGATTAATTATTGAATTTTAATTATTGAATTTATTTGATGCTTGATATTCGTTACAAGTAATTACAGCAATGGCACTGTTCCTCACACTGTGCAAATAACTACAGTACACACCAAAAGTTCCCAGTCTGCTATGTCATCACATACTCATTTGTAACGCTTACCGTGATCAACTAAGCTACTATCAGCTTTCAAAGGAGAACTGCTTCGTTTAGGCAGTGTTTTATATGGATTATATTCTGACTTCCTGAAATGTGATTAATGGATATATTTTTTTTTCCTGTGGCGCTACAGCCCCAAATTGGGCCTAGGCCTACCTCCATGAAACTCTCCGTTTCACTTCGGTTTACTAGATCTTACACATTCAGTAGGACTCCTTGGGCGAGTGATCAGCTCGTCGCAAGGCCTCTACCTGTAGACAAACACAGAAAAACGCACACAAACATCCATGCCCTGAGTGGGATTCGAACCCACGATCCCGGCTTCCGAGCGAGCGAAGACAGTGCATGCCTTAGACCGCTCGGCTACCGTGACCGGCGATCAATGGATATACATAATCGAAGATAAGCAAAAATAAACCAAATAGGAACAAGGTACAAACCTAAACATTAGGAATCCTGCTTGTCACAAGTAGAAGGTTTAATGCAAGGGTCATGCTGTTGAGGAAATAGTTCAATAATTCAGAAAAGGGACGGGGTGTTTCTCCGTCACCAATTTGTCCGCCACAGCACTAAATCCCTGCTGCGAAAATCCTGTGTCAGCAAAGCTGGATGGGAGGTGGGTGGAGGGGGGGAGAACAGGACGCATGTCTAACCCCTTTTTTTGCTCACCAGGATTAAGCATCCTATTCCAGAGCTGACTGGAGCGAGTTGCCTGAACTCTCGAAATTGTAGCACTCCGGATTTCACGAACTTGCTGTTGACGTACGCAGTATCTATTCTGGGCTCCAGTGTTAAGATAATCTAGTGTCTGCAGCATAGCTCTAATCAAAGTTAACTTGACATCCGAAAGGGAGAGAGAATCATAGATCTATGAATGCGCACTGTGAGGGCAGGAGATGGTTGAAAACTAATTGCATAATTTCTACGTTTTCACGTCGTACAATAAATCTTTAAAAAAAAAATAGTAAAAAGCAAAGATATTCATGTAACAGGCCGTGGAGGCCCATAGGGTTGTGAGATGTTGAGGTTCCAACATTTTCTAGACATTCGGCTCATAGATGGCGGTAAGGTTATCAGCCCTGCGCACCGGCCGCCTTTACTCCCAAGAATAGTCCGAGAATATTCCTGGTACTCGTTTCTGTTAGAGGCTGAGTCGACCCCAGGGCCATAGTGCGGCTGGAAAGATTATGTAAATTGAAAAATAGTCCAATGACTTCATCGCGATTCGATCCCGTGACCTTCTGGCTTGTAGCATAGTGCCTCAACCAACTACGCTGCCTACATTGTTTTAAATTTATTTTCTAGACATAATGGCAACTCCATATTTTCGAATCGTATATTGAAAACAGAACATATATGACATAACAGAGTGGACATTATAAAAACAGATGAAAAGCGAAAACATTTTAACACATTAGAAAATTATCATATACGAGTATATAAAATTAGTAAAGAGAGATTCCATATGAACGACACATATATTGGTACTTATAACACGATATTTGAAACACTACACTAGACAGAAGCACACACGCCCCATCCCCCTATAGAAAACAAGACCAGTTCCACAACACAATCATAGCATCCACACTACACACTTGAAAGGCCACAGACATGCCAAAATGTAAGTACACGTTCTACCGCGGTAACATTATACAGCTTAGAAGCGCACCATGAAGAGAGAAATGCGTACTAACACAATTTATCATTATACATTACAGAGGCAATACATGTGGCACAGGAAGAGGAAGTACGTGAACTTAATTTAGAAATTTTGTAAATAAGAAAGACACCGATCGGAGTAACGCGAAAGTCACAGAATTTCCCCTGAATTTCAGCGCACATGATGGCCCAGTAGGCCGAAACATGTGGTGCAGTGACGAATTTTAAAAGGATTTAATTTTAAATCTTAGTATTGTTGAATATTGGGCAGTAAATGAAACCAAAATAAATTCTAATACAACTGGAACATGATGATAAAGTACAAGAGAATAGATTTTGAACTGGATCGTGGCAGTGCAATTCGGTTAGGTTCAAATAATTGCCTCTGGAGTTCATAAGCATAGGAATTGTTCTACTTAACTGAAGTAATCTCCCCTTCGAGCGATGTCGCGTGTCTGACCCAGATGCGCGGATCAAGTTGTTGATTGGCATCACTCCCTACACGCTTGCATCGCGGCTTGCTAACATTCAGGCTCCATGACTATTCCATCTTTTGTTAGCAGTTTTAATGTAAAATATAATCCAGTTTCGCGTAAAATTAAATGCCGTAAAAGTCTCCATAAGATTATTTAACATACCCAGCCTCGAAATGTTAATTAAATTAAATAAGTATTAAATTTTTCATTTCAGGAAAGTACACAAGAATATTACATATTTAAGACTGAGTTGCTTTGTAATATACGTGATGAAACGTGTGCTAGAGTTTTACATATATAAGACGGGTTACATAAAACTCGTAAAAAAATAGAAGGTTAAAACAAGTACAACTTCATTTGTAATGTAAGATGTATTTATCTATAAGACGGTTCTTCACAAAAAATTTGTAAGCATCTGAAATGTTTAAAAAACAGTAACGTTGAGCTAATATTCAGTTCACAGCATGAAAACAGATACAAAAACTCCGTGGCTTTAGCCCGCAAGCGAACTGTACTGACCGAGCGACCGCCACTTGTTAGTGCCAATTTTAGTAGGTCATAACACTCTACCTTGAACTATATTATTCCATTACACATTCTCATACGGCAGTCCTCTCGTTTATGAATTCTGTATGCAGTGTAATGTAATGTTGAAGCTTATGGCTTTATTTTGAACATCGTAGCAAGAATTTGTATTTTACAGCTTGCAACAAATTGAGAACGATTATTTAAGGATAAACATCATTGATAGATCTTTTGAAGGAAAAAATGTTCAATTTCAGCCTATATTTGTGACAATATCTGTATGTGCTGGGGGCACGCGGTAGCGTAGTTGGCTGAGGGGCTATGTTATAAGCCGGAAGGGCGCGGGTTCAAGTCCCGATGACGTCATTGGATTTTTTTTCAGTTGACATAATCCTTCCAGCCGCACTATGGCCCTGGGGTTGAATCAGCCTTTAACAGAAATGAGTACCAGGAATTAATTGAGTAATTTTCCTGGGGAGTAAAGCGCGGCCGGCGCGTAAGGCTGACAACCTTTCCGCCATCTTTGGGCCGATTGTCTAGATAATGTGGGACCCTCAACGTCTCACAACCCTATGGGCCTTCACGGCCTGGTACAGGGATAGCTTTTATTTTACTTTTTTTATCTGTGTATGCTGATGGATACATTAACTGGCTTGGCTAACAGGAGATCTCGGGTCCGTGTGTCTAATGCTCTCTCCCGGCCTCTTAGAGTAACTTCCGGGGTGCCGCAAGTCTCTGTCCTGGGGCCCCTTCTTTTTAATGTATTCATTAATGACCTCTGTAACTCGATAAGACATTCCCATTTTCTAATCTTTGCTGATGATCTCAAAATTTTTCGCATCATAGACACTCCACAGGATTGCCTCTTACTTCAAAATGACATCCATCATGTCAGTGACTGGTGCTCTGCCAACTCCACGAGTATTAATATCAACAAAACGCGTGTTATGTCGTACTCAAGGAAGACTAATGTCCTGCTCTATGGGTATCAGCTTTGTCGTACTGCTATTACACGCACCAGTTGCGTTAAGGACCTAGGTGTTTTCTTTGATTCTAAATTATATTTTCACAATCATGTTGATTTTTTATATTCCGAATGTATAAAGCTGCTAGGTCTTATACGCTCAATAACTTTTAGATTTTCTTCTCTTGACTGTTTATATGTGCTGTATCTTACACTAGTCAGGTCCAAGTTGGAATATGCCTCGGTAGCTTGGAATTCTATCACGTCTACTGACTCCGCAAAACTTGAGCGCATCCAGAAAAAGTTTGCATCTGTCTGTTTCTACCGCTACTTCCCACATAGCTCCTATAGTTATACATCTGCCTTAGAGAGACTAAGATTGCACCCTCTAAGTCTACGTAGACATCTTCTTGATGCACTCTTCTTCATTCAGGTTTATCGTGGCCTTAAATCCTGCTCCTCCCTTCTGGATAATGCTAGTCTTCGTGTTCCTACTTGCCATGTTCGAGACTTCTCTACTTTTAGCGTTCGTCCCTCAAAAAGACACTGTCCCTCTTCTAGGTGCGCCCTTGCTACCAACGTGGTGGGTAAAGATCTCGACATATTTGCAGACGGAGCGGTTTCTCTGAATCATATTTTACAAGCATGTACCAAACCTTTTACGGTGTTACTTGATTAGTGTTTTCATTCACTACAAATGTGTATACCTCGGCTAACTTTAATTTTCTTATGTAATTGGTTTTAATTTATTGACTTGTTATTAATTTTATGCTATCACTCCCAGTTGTCTTATCTTAGTATTTAGTTACTAACAGTATTAGCAACACTCGTAATATTTCATAAATGTATGTATATAGTTCAGCCTTCTTTAGATTTATGTTCACAGATTTATTTGTCATATTTGTATTTTGTTTTAATTATTTTCTGTACCTTATATACTCGTGCTAACTTTGTAATTGGCCACTGTGCTGTTAAGTTATTGCACGTAAATAAACATGAATTGAATTGAATTGTGAGAAACGTATCGGTACGATAGTCAGCTGTCAGGTTAAGTTACTGTTTATGATTTAATCATGGCTTATTTACTTATTATCATACATTTATTAAGCTTGATTAGTTCTCTACATCAGGGAACAGAAGAAGTAATGGAAGGAAAATATACTGGAATTTGTGTCCAAGTCAATAATTACAATTTATCATGATAATTTTGAACTCAATTTAGTGTAAGTGACCAACGGTATGATTTAATTGTACGATATTTTTATTTAGATAAGTTAGGAAATTAGAGGGGAAGTAATGTATGAAAATGTTGACAGCATTACGAAAGAATCAGTCAGGACAATAAAAAGATTAAACACAAATAATGGAAGAGTTTGAGTGCCCTTAGCAAGACCACAACAGTTTATTAGCATTCATCCTCCCTTCTCATTCCCACAACAGGACTTTTGGGATGATAAACATAATTTAAAATTGTCCCTGTGCCTAAACGGAGGCTCGCGGTAGCGTAATTGGTTGCAGAACTATGTTAACAAGCCGGAAGCTCTCGAATTAGATTCTCGATGATGTTATTGGATTTGTGAATGTACTTAGTTCTTCCAGCCACACTGTCGCCCAGGTGTCGACTCAGCCTCTAACAGAAATGAGTGCCAGGAATTTTCCTGGGGGTAAAAATCGGTCGGCATATAAGGCTGACAACCTCACCACCATCTGTGAGCTGATTGTCTAGAGAAAATGTGGGAGCCTCGACGTCTCATAACCCTATGGCCTTCCGCGGTGTGTTACAGGGATAGCTTTACCTTTTTTTTTACCCTCTGCCTGAACATCATACGATGAAGACGTGTGGGGTTTAAGTAACACCCCAGTCATTCTTAATCTCTGTTATAATTTGAAGTGAATCGTCATCTTCACTGTTTGGACGTGAAATACATGTATAAATCTTATATATGAGTATTGTATAACATCCTATATGTAATAACGAACGTTATGATGTGGTAATTAATTTTAATTCTTATATGAGATGTTCCGAGTCTGCATCATCGCAATATGGAACCCGGTTATTCTGACAATTTTTTAGAATTCCCAAGGTCTCTGATGACAAATGATGGAATAGTACCGTAAAATATGCCACGACACCTGCGTTCTATATCAAAACCAATTAATAATTAATCACCCTTGTGGTCGATATTATATAGCATTCGCTGCTGAAAAGGCTCATGAAATGAATTCATCATTTCACAGAGTTAAGAAACGATAAGTTGAGAGATAAAGATGTCCCTGTGATTAATTAGTTAAGCACCATGCCATGAAGACGTATAAGGGAGTCCAGGTATAGCTCCACGATTCTTGACTTCGGCGTTAGATGGAGGTGAATGGTCAGCTTGCCCCCCCCACCCCCCCCAGCGTTTTACCTGTTGAGCAGGCGCAGTGCGCCGAGCAATCGTTACTTGTTTCAAGGCAAGTAAACAACTCTGCCACTAGAGAGCAGTAGCATTCGCGGTTGAAGTTCCAGTAAATTCGTAATTTATGATGCATTCTCCATGTGGCAACTCGGTTGCATCCTCCTATAAATGAACTAGTACGAGCAGTAAGGAATGTAATTCGACAATTGACCTGAGCGTAATTAATACAATGCATTTAGTCTCATAAGAAATAGAATATAAGGTTTTGGCTTTAAATTGACTTTATGGGAAATGCGTTTGCCAGCAAGAACAAGTTTCTAAGATATTTATTACCTCAGCTTTCCGTTGTAACGATTGGTTTCTAAATAAAAATGAAACAGAGAACAAGGAAAGTGGGTGAAGACACCCTTTTAAGTGACGTGGAAAAGGGTTTCGTTTTACGCATGGATCCTGGATGGTTCTAGATATCTACGTGCCCCATGACCTTCCCTCTGTAGATATCAGAACAGTTATCCTAAGGCATAAAGTTCTGAGTAGCATAAAGTAGTCCTCGTAGAATTATATTGTTCATTTTGTTCTGTCATCAAGATCACGTGATTTGGACTGATCACTTAATAAGTAAAAGAGAAGTAAGTGAAAGTATCCCTGTAACAGGCCGTGGAGGCCCATAGGGTTGTGAGATGTTGAGGTTCCCACATTTTCTAGACAATCGGCTCATAGATGGCGGCAAGGGTAACAACCCAACGCCCCGGCCATCCTTTACCCCCAAGAATATTCCAGGTACTCATTTCTGTTAGAGACTGAGTCGACCCCAGGGCCATACTTCGGTTGGAAGGATTAGATCAATTGAAAAAAATCCAATGACCTCATCGGGACTTGAACCCGCGACTTTTGAGCTTGTAGCATAGTGCCTCAACCAACTACGCTACTGCGTGCCCCCTGATTTCTTAATTATAAAGAAGAATCCTGTAACCTGTAATCTATATACTCTTACTGTGAAGTTGTTTTAATATCGCTGTTCTTTTAGTAGGACCCGCGTACCTTGAGTCATGAGGTGGGAACGTTACCCCTAGACTACGGAGGCCGTTATTATTATTATTATTATTATTATTATTATTATTATTATCTAACTCTAGTTAAAATGAAATATATTATTCTTTTTATCTTTATATTTCCTTTTGCATTTGTTATGTACTCGTATTTCAGTGTTTGCCGGTAACAGGCTAATATTGTTGGCAAAGCACTCTAAAATTAAATTTGAGTATTATTGTTACTATTACAGTTTAAAATTTATATTTAAATTAAGACAATATTAACTGAATTAGATTTTTTGTTGTCATTTTCATCTTCATGTTTGTTTATGCTGTTATGTTGTATTCGTACTCACTCTGTAATCGGCCCCTGTCTCTTAAGCTCAGCATATAAATCAATAACATATTATTATTATTA
Organism: Cryptotermes secundus; assembly: GCF_002891405.2. NCBI lineage: Eukaryota > Metazoa > Arthropoda > Insecta > Blattodea > Kalotermitidae > Cryptotermes > Cryptotermes secundus. Next base: position 359,899 of record NW_019725008.1, on the reverse strand, counting down.
TTTATTAATTCGGAGACGATAGCCTTAATGCTGATCGGCATTCTCAACATGGCGAAACACGTATTAGACCTAATACTCAATCGGCCCACCGGACTTTCTCGTCCATGTTGTAGGTGTACTAATAAAAATGAAGTATACGTGCAGATGCCCTAGGGATCGTATAACTTGAAGTTACGTGCGCATATCGGCTTACTATTATTACTGCTAAGAATAAGGAGGAGAAACAAAAGAAAACCAAACCTACTGAATACCATAGTACTCCATGATCACAAACTGCTAAGCCTTACCGTTAAGACAGACTTAGTGGGCTGAAGTTAGTAGTTGAGAGCCTTAGGATTCAACCTAAACACTCTTAAGTATATTGCTAAATTTGAAAAGAAAACCGAAATTAACGGCCGTGGGGATTCGTTGCGCTGACCACGCGACGCACTCTATCCGCTAAAGTTGGCACTAACTTCGCCGAAAAGCGGCGGTCTCTTGGTCGGTATAGTTCGCTTGCTGGCTCAAACCACGGAGTTTAGATTAGTTTTCTTAGTGGCGTCCATGTTAAGGAGGCTCTGTCTGAGAAAGTAATATAATTTCCGCCTTTTATGGAGCCGAAACTTTCATTACTGTGGTCAAAGAAGCCCTTCGCTCTGCTCTATCCTTACCTAGTTCTTCCACTCCACACTCTGCCACACTTTTCCTTTAAGATCCGCCTTAATATTGTTCACCTCTATACCAAAAACATTTGGTGTTACAATTTGTCTTATTTCGAGATGCAAGGATTATCCGAAAGTGATTTGCCTCCGACAGAGCAAGTCACTTAAAACTTAACAAATTTCAAACCACGATCTAATATGACTGGATATCGCCTCCGGTGATTACTCTTAAATTGATCTGCTACTTGAAGTATGAGTTCCTTACGGTGGTGAATATTAATTTTCTGACCGCCAAGTGTAAACACATTTCTTCCTGCATGATTATAGTTGAATTCATCAGCTCCTTGTCAGTGTATCCCTCCATAAATCCCACACATAATAATGAGGACAACAACTTACTCTAATTAATCTTGAAAATTTTTTTTTTCGATAAATCCTTTATTTGTTCAAAAATTTTCAAACGCTATGTCAAGTGACCTTACTCTCACGTGCGAAGGCATAAAAGTATATATTATAATTCTAAAATAATTTCTTTATTATTTTATAAACTAGAATTGTTTGTTTCTTTTCAGGTTGGATCTGAAGATGCCAGAAGGAACTGCAATATCGACATCGGCCCCGAAGTTCAGGTTGGTGGTTGTTACAACAAACTATAAAATATTTATTTATGTAAACGCTGTAAATAAACAGACGTCGGTAATGTAGGGCAGCTTAGTCTATGCGTGCTTCAAATTCATATTCACTTAATTTACTTTTGCACTGAGTCGTCTCATTTTTCCTTCAGTTCTATATAGGCCAACTGCATAACGGGATTGGTCGCTTCTTGTAGAGCGGTCTTTATTTTAAGTACAGTTAGCGTGTTTCACTTTCCATTGACACTATTATTATTGCAGTCCACGTTACTTGGCTGAGTTCGCGGAACATAAACACTGTATGCAGTTTTGATTTATAATGGTGGAAGCATGAAACGTCGCAATGGATCTCGCTTTCATAAAAGAGTAGCCGCCATAATCATTCGTCGTCCGGGTTTTTCTTAAAATAAACTGCACTAAAATAATTAAATTAATTTTTTCTTCCCCATCTTATATTGTTATAAATTATTATATTTGTATCTGACCGCCTCTGTGGTCTAGTGGTCAGAGTTGCTGGTTACAGATTCAGAAGTCCGGGTTCGATTCCCTGCGCTACCAGATTTTCTGAGAAGTAATGGGTCTGGAACGGGGTCCACTCGCCCTCATGAGGATAATCGAGGAGCTATTTGAAGGAAATAGAGGTTCCGGTCTAAAACACCGAATTTAACGGTCATGGGGATTTGTTGCGCTGACCACGCGACACCCTCTCTCCGCTAAATTTGGCACTAACTTCGCCGACAAGCGGCGAGAGATCCTCGTTATATAGCCTCATAGCGCACCTCACGGGAAACACAGTTTTCTGCTGTTAAAGGGCGTGTTTATAGTTCCGTTGCCTAGCAATGGACGTCTTATTTTTCCGCGAGTTTGCTTCTGCGGAAATATGTTTACCGACCCGGTGCCTAGTAATGGGTATACCCGTCACAATATTTTATTATGAGATAGGATATGTAGTGCGAGATTTTACACAAATCTGAATTAAATGGGGATAATAGGTCCAGTTGCATGAAGTATGGAAACGAAGACTAAATGCCACTTCTAGCAAGGTTCATAATATAAATTCTGACATGTTAAGTTGCATTTTCCACCGCGGACAGCAAGCTGTCAAAATATTTACATAGTACTCTCTATAACCGTTAAATTCCTCTATCTAACAGTCTCTGTAACACAAACTAAGAGCCGCGCACATTTGAATGACCATCAGAGAACTGAGGACATGGCCTCGAATCGGTTATGGTGGATATTCGTACTCCCCCCGTTTACACTACAGCCCCAGTGGGCCTAGGCCTACCTCCATGAACTTCTGCGTTCACTTCGGTTTTTCTAGATCTTACACATTCGGTAGGACTCCTTGGGCGGGTGATCAGCTCGTCGCAAGGCCTCTACCTGTACACAAACACAGAAAAACACACACACACAAACTAAACATTCATGCCCTGAGTGGGATTCGAACCCACGATTCCGGTTTCCAAGAGAGCGAAGAAAGTACATGCCTATTCGTACTTTTCCTACGTAAAAATAAATCGCTTAGTACTCGGAGAAACCCCGCCCCAGCGCCACTTTGTCCACCATAAATCCCACTTGACCAGACCCGAGATCGAACCCGGGTCACCGTGGTGGGAAGCCAGCGACTAACCGTATGAGCTATGGCGCGGCCCATATACAGTAGTAACGCGAATATAATGTGACTTCGTGTTTTCCCGAAGAAAAAATTAGAAAGCAAATTTTTTTGGCAATTCTGAATATCATGTTCTGAGGACTGTTAAAAAGAAGAGTAAAAACACAATTATTAGGAGATGATAAACACAAAATATAATGCCTTAAATACAATTTTAGGTATTTCTAAAAACATCGTTAAAATGAGAAATTAGGAGTCTTCATAATCATCCCCTTCATATTTATTCTTAAAGACCGGAAAAAGCAGGTGATCCCTCATTTTTAAGAAACAGTATTTGGAAAATAAAACCCCTTATATTCAGGCTTTTGCGGTAAGCCACAAACTTCGTTTATATATTAATGAATGCCGGTTGACATCTATAAGCTACGTGAAAAGAAAACCGTTAAAGAACGGAAGCATGAAAGAGGTGAAGGAGGGAAGCAGAAGTTGAGAGGGAGCGAAAGAGACAGAAAGAGGGAAAAAAGATAGGCAGGAAGGAAGGGAGACTTTTTTCATGTCGTACTGACAGTTTCCATGTTCATCTTGTAAGCAAGGTGGCCTCGAAAGCACAACAGAGTTAAGCGATCACCTGAACAAATTTTGCAGAATTTCCCCCTTGTTTTTTGTTGAATAAAGTTAACTTCTGCTGATCTTAATTGACAGTAATCTAGGCATTCACGCGTACTTGTAAATATGTTAAAATTGAGATACCAATAACGGTTTTGAATCATCCAGGAAATTCCGTGTTATCAATTGCGAAGAAGTTTCGAGAAAGTATATTTGTTTTAACTAGGGGAGAGGATTTATCGCCTCCTGGCCGTATTTAAGGTTGTCTGGCCCGCTTTTGAGTGAAATTTGACTCATAATTGAATCATAAAGTAATGAGTGAATGCAGCATACGGGTGAGCTGAAACTATTATAAGGGGCACGGGGTAGCGTAGTTGGTTGAGGCACTATGCTACAAGCCGGAAGGTCGCGGGATCGAATCGCGATGAGGTGCATTTTTTTTCAATTTACCTAATCCTTCCAGCCGCACTATGGCCCTGGGGTCGACTCACCTTCTAACAGAAAAGAGTGCCAGGAATGTTCTTGGGGTAAAGGGCGGCCGGCGCGTAAGGCTAACAACCTTACCGCCATCTCTGAGCCAGTTGTATAGAAAATGTAAGAACCTCAACATCGCACATCCATATGAGGCTCCACGTCATGTTACAGGGATATCTTTACTTTACTTACCATTTCTCTTTTAATTAGGGGACAGCTTTATCCCAGTACATCTTACATTCTAGTTCATTGAAAAGAAACTGATAAATGTTGTTCACTGTTTACCTGATCCGATTTGCTTAATGCTCTGAGCACCAATTTACCATCTCCTATGATGGGTCATAAAAGCAAACTCCGTGGCTTGCAGTCCGCAAACGAAGTTTACCGACCGAGCGACCGCCGCTTGTCGGCGAAGTTAGTGCCAACTTTAGCGGATAGAGGGTGTCGCGTGGTCAGCGCAAAGGTTGAAGAAGATAATGAAGACAATGATATTTAATACAGGGATAATGGACATGGGTTAATTATGGACAGCGAACTTGAGTACTACTCTTGCATTAATCAGGCATATTGGAACAAACCACGGGTCTCGAATGGAAACGTTCTGGAATTGTCACCATGACCTGTTACATCTTAAGTCTAAATCATATTTACATCTTAATCAAGCATTCTGGACATATGACTGGTTTCCTAATTGTTTTTATTGTGCTTAAGAACTGTTGTTACGTACTCTTAAGTACGTAAACACTGCTATTGTTCTTAGTCCCATGCGACGCCTGTCTGTGTCTCGTGGCAAGCTGCTGGTGAACTGATACTCACGGGAAGCTAAGAGCCTCAAAGCAGGTTGATGAAACATTGCAACATTACAAGTTCAACGTCTTAGTATGTTTAATATCTAGTACCTCTTGATGTTAGTACGGATTCATGGCCTTGTTAGCTGGCAGTGAAGCTGTAGGTGAAATGCGACGTACTTGAATTGATGTTCCAAGGTTGGGTATAATTAGAAATTAATATTGGTTGCCTGATCACAGTGATCGCGAAGTCTAGATCATGGACTGTCTTCGCTCCCTCGAACACTGGGATCTTGGGTTCGAATTCCACTCAAGGCGTAGTTGTCTGTCTGCGTTTACTCTGTGTTTATGCTCTCCCGTCTAGGTAGCGGCATTGGGACGGGCCGATCCCCCGCCCAAGAGTCCTACCGACTAAGATCAAGAAACGAAAATGAAACAAGCATTTCACGAATACCCTATGCTCCAAAATGAGAGTAAGAGGAAGGGAGAAAGAGAGAGAGAATATTGGATGGTCCACGTAACAAGAATTAATCTTAGAGTGTTAACAGTAACTTACGCCATGAAGAATGGGATTGTATTAGCGAGGCTGATAGTTTGTAGTCGTAACGAAATATCGTCAAGTTGATCAAATTAATGTTCCCGTGTGGAGGGGGGGGGGATAGAATACCTCCACTGTAGCCCTGCGAGTTGTAGAAGGCAACGAAAAGTGAATCCAGTGCCTGGGGGTATACCTGGGCCATCTGTCACTGGGGGACATAAATACAGGAACCTGGTCGTCCAGGTTGGGGATTGGATGCAAAGCCGAAAATCTTGTTCTGTAGAAAGAAACATATTTTACGAAATTCAAAGAAGTAAAACCCTGATGCAGTCTGGCAGAATCTTCTGCAGCGGCCTATAGCTAAAATAGTGCTGTTTTGCCAATGATGGTGTAGCAAACGGTTGAGATAAGGAAGGACAAAATTTGAATTGGAAAACCTGGAGGGAGGAACCGCGTAAGAGGTCTAGGCGTAGGGGAAAATAATGAAATGGATTTGAAAAAATAGAGTGTCGATTGAATTGAACTTTCTTAGCATAGAATCCCCGTGACAAGCGCTTGTAAACAAGGCAATGAACTTCCGGGATCCATATAAGGCAGGAAATTTTTAACTGAGTGGCTATCAGCTTCTGGAGGAGAACTCTACACCGAGAAATGTTGCTTTGAAAAGTGACAAATTTGATGTAATTGTAGAACACGCTTCACGTTACATGTTTTTGGTGCTTTCAGTCTCGTTAAATAACATGTTTTGTTACCGCGGTTCTTTGACTGTTGACAGTTGACTTGACTATTCTTGTACCACTTAGACAAGGAGCGTATCTTTATGTGTTTTTCCTGAAGACGCTTCAGGCTTCCGGCGGTCATGACCATGTGAAAGGACACTGCACCGCTACGGAGTAGCGGACCTGGTTGTAGCATTCAGTCGATTCTTGCAGCTCGGGACGACTAATCATTAAGTGAAACATGATAACCGACAGGGCACGTCACAGTCAATTGTACAATGAATGTGTCGAGCCTCACGTTTCCACGACAGTTTCAATGAAGACCAGTCGGACGAAAGAGAAGTTGAGAGAATACTATTGAAGTAGATCTTAATAAGGATGTATACACTGGATTCAGTTGGCTCAGGACAGGGCTCAGTTACAGGCTCCTAGAAACATTGCAGTGAATATTTTGTTTGGTAAAGGCGGGGGTTCTTCAGTCAGTTGGTAACTGTCATGTTCACAAGGAGATTCCTGTTCTAACTGATATAATGGTACCTTCTCTGACGATCACTCACTGCGGTAGAGTGAAACTCCAACATATCCGAGTTGTCTCTGTGTTACTTGTCCGCCTTCTGCAGCCGAATAAGAATTGTATAAAGCTACATAGTGTAGTCGGTATACCGACTGGCTACGTGCTGGACGACCGAGAAGTCTAAATTCGAGTCAGATTAGGGTCAAGGATTTTCTCTTCTCCACGTCGTCCAGACCGACTCTGCGGTACACCCAACCTCCTATCCAGTGGGTAAAGGGGACTCCTTCCCCGGGGGTAAAGTGGCTGGGGCGTGAAGCTGACCATTCACCTCAAACTAATCCCGAGGTCAAGAAAATGTGGATCTGTACATCCACTCCCAATACGCCTTCATCGTGTAGTTAAGCACAGGGACAACTTTTTACAGGTAAAGTTATTCCTGGGATTAATGAATTAAGAACCACGCCAAGAAGTCGTATGGGGAATGGAGGAATATCTCCACCATTCTTACCTTCGGCGCTAGGTGGATGTGAGTAGTTAGTTTCACGTCCCTGTTGCTTTACCCCCGGCCCAGTATCCATTTTATATAGGAGATTGGTGGAACCCAGAGCCGCTGTGAACGTTATGGAGAAGAGAAAAATGTCTTACCCTTGCCTGCAATCGAACTCCGTCTCCTCCACCGTCCAGCCAGAAACCTAGTCGCTATACCAACTGATATATACCAGGTCGTGAATAGGATAACAGAAAGATGCAAATGTCCAACCGTTTCTGACGAACTGCCGCAAACTTTATCTCGAAAGAATGAATAAGGCCACTAGACGTCTCAGTCATTATAAAAAATGCCCACCAAGATCTTAACAAATTATTTTTAAAATGCCACTTTGCTCTCAAAGTACATATTGAACATCATATAGAGAATACTCTCGGACAGTGTCACCTTCTCTGGTCATGTTGTTGGACGACTATGACCAGTGTTGGTACACGACAAAAATATTTTAGGTCTACGTTGTTTCTTTGCGTGGTAACTGTTTGATTCATAAATGCATAACTTATCATTTTGAAAGCATATATTTAATGTTTAAATAAAGAGACCTTTCACATTACCAAGTGTGATATTGTAATTATAGGAGCACCACGGAAAATACTACGCCTTTTCTCAAATTCAGAGTGTATAAAATAGTCTAGCTTTATTTATAACAAAAAAGTTTACTTCTCTCTACTGTTATGAGCGTAAATAGTAAACGTGTATAACACTGCTCTCACTTTGTAGGCACGCCTATATAATACAATATATAATGGAACCATATTTATAACTCACATGAAGAAAAATAGTAAGACATTGTAATCTGTTATATAAAAGCCTTCATTTTTTTTTAAATTGTATACCCATCGTCCTATGGTTGAAATATTGTCATAAGGTGGTCAGTGTAAATAATACATTTAATATTTTCAGTGGTTTACTTAATATAAAATTTCAGCCTAAAACCCAAGAAAATTTCGAATTTTATTATTAATTAGATAAATATATAAATATATATATATATAAATATATATAAATATTGGGGTGTACAGTATTAACCGTAGATGTCAAATACGGTATACAGTGGTCGTCTAAAAAGCACTAGTCTTAATAAATAAAAATAAAAATTAAATAAATAAAATATAACTATTGGTTTTATTGTGGTTGTACAATGCTACTACATGTTTAGATCTTAATAGATAATAAAGTTGTTGTTTTGAAATACATAAAATAGAGGAAAATTTAATTGCAATTTAATTTTAAGATAATTTTATGAATTGGATCAGTTTTTCACACCAGGATGTTTGGTATACTTTGGTATTAAAACGTTAAAAAATTCCTGAAACTGAGGTTGAATTGACATGTTGTTTCGTATATAATATTGATGTATTTTGGTGAGTATTGTGCCTGGTTTAACAGACGTATTCGTATGTCTAACTGTATTTCAAATATGGAATTTCTTTTTGAAGATGCAGAAAATCGATATGAGAAATACTGTAGTATGAAATATCGATACAAGTTATAATCAAATCGAGGTTGTTATTATTATTATTAGAAATATTTCAAAAAGATGCAAGTATTCTCCATTCTTTAAATTGAAGGCAAATAGGAGTATGTTCATGCTGGGATGATGCACAGACATTCCGATACATTTCTTGTTGAGACTCGTGTCACGTGCCGGTTGGGTTTCCAAAAGCCCCTCCGCCCTTAGACGTGCAGCCAGCACATAGTTTCACCATTCATTGCAATTGGTATGCCTCACACAGCAGCACTTGCTTGCAGTAACCAACCACATCTCGTGTTTCAGAGCAGCGATTTTTTAACATATAAACACTTGCTATACCAGTGAGAGAGCTCTAGCTTGATGAAATGGAACCCATAGTTCCATTACCGAACCCACAAAAGCCCTACATTTCACACTACCTTGAGGTTGTTGCCAGTTTCACTATATGTATTCCTATCTACACACATGGAGGACCGAGATAACTCAATAGCTATAGCGAAGGAATACGGGACGGGGTTCTATTCCCGGTAGGGCAAGGATCTTTCTCCACAGCGCTCAGACTAGCTCTGGCACCCACCCAGCCTACTATCCAAAGGTACAGGGATAATGCTGACGGCGCTTGAAGCTGACTATTCACCAGCATCTAGTGCCGAGGTCAAGAATGGTGGAGCTATACCTCCACTTTCCCACACGACTTCATTGTGTGATGCTTAATTAATTAAGCACGAAAGAACCCGTGAGAAGGAGACTACAATGTGAAAATCTTCACAGCAGTTGTAGGATACAAAATGTCTCATAATAAATATATCGAAGATGTTATAATCCAGATAACCACTGAAAAATAAAATAAAATATTAAAATAGATAACTAGAATGTCTTGAAAGAGTATCTTGAAGAATAAATTTAGAAGGACAGAAGATGTCCGGGATATATGACATATTTTAATCCTTATAAGCGCAACAGGTCAGAATGATTATAAAATAGACAAAACTACGTGGCCTGTAGTCCGCAGGCGAACTATACCGACCGAGCGCCGCTTGTCGGCGTTGTTAATGCCAGGATAATTATAATTATGATTATGAAAAAAAAGGTAAAGCTATCCCTGTAACAGGCCGTGAAGACACAGAGGGTTGTGAGACTTCGAGGCTCACACATCTTCTAGACAATCGGTTCACAGATGGCTGTAAGGTCGTGAGCCTTACGTGCTGGCCGCCCTTTGCACCCCAGGAAGGTTCTTGGTACTCATTTCTGTTAGAGGCTTAGTCGACTCCAGGGTCATAGTGCGGCTGGAAGGATAAGGTAAATTAAAAAAAAAAAGTCCAATGACCTCATCGGGAATCGAACCCGCGTATTTCTAGCTTGTAGCATATTGCCCCCTTATAATCATGATGTATAATAATAGATAGAGTACAAGAACAATTAGAGTAATTACGCAACGTAAAACTACAACAGCAGGTCACGGTAGCCGCGCGGTCTAAGGCATGCACTGTCTTCGCTCGCTCGGAAGCCGGGATCGTGGGTTCGAATCCCACTCAGGGCATGGATGTTTGTGTGCGTTTTTCTGTGTTTGTCTACAGGTAGAGGCCTTGCGACGAGCTGATCACCCGCCCAAGGAGTCCTACCGAATGTGTAAGATCGAGAAAAACCGAAGTGAACGGAGAAGTTCATGGAGGTAGGCCTAGGCCCCCTGTGGCTGTAGTGCCAAGGGGGGGGGGGCGGAACTACAACAAGTCTCACTGCTTGATATCAACCAGATTTTCCTCCAGAGAGTTGCAGCAGAAAAAATATTAGAATGAAAATCAAGAAAACAGCAATAGTCAGTAGAAGTGATGTGTCTCCTAAAGTGGAACTATTAATGAGGAAACAAGTAACAAAGCAAAAGCTAGTACTAGTGAGGAAATTACAGCCGAAATAAAGAGCAGAGTACCTGGTTCCTGACCACAGCAGGCTGCAGCAATGAGAGCATGACGTTGACAAAGCCTTGCTTATTTACTGCTCTGCTTTGTTTGCCGAACAGTAATTAGCTGTTGAAGTAGAAACGTATAAATCACAGCTCATGTTATGCCCTGTTACACTAGCGGCTCGGTGAGGGTAATCCTATGCCATGTCCTAGTATACTATTTGTTTCCTATCAAGTCAGATACCTTGATATAGTCACAAATTAAATATGTGTTCTGTTTACTTACACATATCATTCGAACAATTAAAAAGAAGAGTAGAACGCGTACTCGAGTCGCTCTACTTCTGAACTTGTTCTGTAACCTTGATGTTTATTTATTACATATATAAATAAATATCTTGTCTTACTTTGTTATGCATGTTGTGCTGAACTCTTGTGTGAGAAATGAACGCAGAGACACATTTGACAAAAGCAACTAGGAACAGAGAAATGTACATTTGTAAGATTTGAGGTTTTCACGGCGGTGACTATGAAGAAAGCAGTCTTCTGGGATGTGGCACCGTGTAGATGTGATGTTAACCGACGTTTCGGAGGAACGTATCGCCTCCATCTTCAGGGTAGAAAGAAAAATAAGAAAATCCGCAGAAATATCTTCGCTTGCGGATTTTCTTATTTTTCCTTCTACCCTGAAGATGGACTTGATACGTTCCTCCGAAGCGTTGGTTAACACCACATCTACACGGTGCCACATCCTAGAAGACTGCTTTCTTCAAATGTAAATTTGTTCATGTATTTGTGCTAAGCATTTAACAGAAGCATCATTAATACACGTATATGAAGATTACACAACTTTACGTAGAATCTGAAGGCACATGGCCAGCTATAAGATTATTTTCAAATGCATATTTGGAGCATTATTTCTCATATACGTAGTAAGTATGAGAAAATGTTGTGATCGTGAAAGAAAGGCGATTTCGAGATTTCGACGAATTTACATGATAGGAGCTACGAGAAAGTGGTTTTGGAATACCGTCTATCTGTATGTCTGTGTATGTGTGTGTGTGCGCCTGAGCTGTTGGACGAATTTTATTCACAAGAATTTATCCAACATTAGTCGGTGCCCGGGGAATATCAATATTCTAGCTTCCAAAATAGGGCCCATTAGATGGGCCCCAAGAACTTCTCTAGTGATTTTGTTTAAATTTCAGTAGTTTATGGAAAGTATACCATAAATAGAACCGCATAGGATATATCTTCAGCAGAATAACGGTAAGCGTACTAGGAGCCCAAACAGAAAATGTCGATTTTGTGGATGCCTGCTTTTCTGGTGAAGCTGATTTCATGGTTGTTCGGTATTCGAGTATAGTTGGTTAATAACATAATAACCAAGAATGTTCGGAGGAGCAACAGTCGATGTCCTTTCCAGGGTGACGTACTCAAAATCAATCTATGACAAGAACCTGCAACTTTTTTGCATCAGAGTTTCTTTTGTATTCCTCTCATACATTTACGTCCAATTAAAGTAATTAAGTGATATTGTTGAGAGTGACGGCTTCGTAAATTCGACGACAAATTATTACACTTTACAATTTTTAATTTTCTTCACTTTGTGTCGCAATGTTCTGCCAGAAACAACCACTCATAACCTACTAACCTCGAGTCTTAAGCGTAGATGGGAAGATAATACTAACATTTAACGTCAAGACATAGGGCTTGGTGTTGTGGACTGGATTCATCTGGCTTAAGACAGCTCGCAATGACTAGTCCTCACGAACACGATAATTCACTGTTGAATTCCAGAAGAGGATGAGAAATTTCTTGACAAGTTTACCAAATATCGTTTTGTAAGAACGCACTGTACATCATGGTTACTTTAATTTATAGGTCGCGCCAGTTAAAGAGATCCACCATCTGTAAGCATGAGACCTAGATTTGCCGGTAGAGCTCCCAGATAAAATCGTCAGTAAGTTGATAGCTGGTTCTCAAATAGCAGGTTAGTTACTGACTACAGGGGTAGGTACTGAGTGACCGCTGACCTCCATATGGAGTAACTTTCACCAGTTAAATTCTTTATTAACGCTAGGTCGGAAGAAAGGTCAAACCTCATAGCACGAGGGCTGCTGAACCCGAAGTTGTCCATGTTGGGCTTCGGCGACCTACAATGTCAGCAGCTGTAATAAGAAGCCTACAACTCGAAGAGTGGAAGTTTCCAGCAACTTTCTTCACGTAACAGCATCTCATTGATGACCTAATCGTTTCATTAATGCAGTAATGAAAGAGAGATTATAGGTTCATCCGTTTAAAAATTTGTTCACCTTGGCATTAAAGATCCAGAGACAATATGGAAGTTAATTAGGGGATAAAGCAGTTCAAGATAATCGTGCAACAGGCCGTAGAGGCCCATAGGGCTATGAGATTTTGAGGCTCCCACATTTTCTTTATAGACAGTCGACACACAGATGGTGGTGAGGTTGTCAGCCTTATGCGCCGGCCATCCTTTACCTACAAGGAAACTTCCTGGTACTCATTTCTGTTAGAGGCTGAGTCGACCACAGGACCATAGTGCGACTGGAAGGATTAGGTAAATTGAAAAAATCCACCTCATCGCGACTCGAACCCGTGACCTTCCGGCTTGTAGCATAGTGGCCCAACCAACTACGCTACCGCGTGCCCCTCATAGCGACTCGAAAAATGTCAATTTTCACTGGAAACGGCACAGTTCAGTACCATGTCCACAAAAGCTCGTTTGAGCCGGAGGACATGTGTAACACTTTGTAACGTTCTTGTTCTTTGCGCTGAGAAGTTGCTAGTTGCAGCCCAAGGCCATACATTGTTAACATTAATATTCCTTATTAATTTAAATATCTGGTAATAGGACATGCACCGAGAATTTCTCAATCTTGGTGCAAAGTGACGCTTAGGTATAGTGCAATTTATTTAGTCACTGCTGTTTGCCGCTAAGACACAGTTCCATGAGGGTGGGAGTGTTCACACACGTAGGCCGCATGCTCTTGAAAGAAAGCAGTGTTAAACTGTTTGGACAAAGAACGTAATGAGAGTTTCAGTTTTATTCTTTGTGGGACTTTTAAGATGCTTTCAGAACCTACAATACAGACTTACATCGTCGAATTAAAGCATGATTAATGAATAATGAATCGGCAAGCATTTGGGAGGAAGCGGTCATGACCTAATCAAGGTACTGATCTTCCTAGAAGGGCTGTGGAATGCCACTAAATCAGTCAGGATAACTGGTGGCCTGGCCGATATTCAAACCGAGTAATTTCCTAATGCAAGTCATGTGAGCGTTGCCACTAGACCAGTGTTAATGTTTCAGGGAAATACACAGCAGAGACCGTAGAGTGTTCTGAATTTGAGGGTGATAGCACAAGGACAGATGTACGTATGTAAGTGGACAAAATATTTAGGAGGCACAGACTAAATAAAGCTTAAAAGCATAGCTATGCATGTATGCTTTGCTTTCTCTTCAGCATTCGCCATTTTAAATTCCTTGTACAGTCGTCGCACCACTGCACTAACACCGAGCTTGTTGTGACGTACCTCTTCGGTATGTCCACTTACAAAAGCAGACCGTGTGTTTGTGCGTGTATGTGTAAATATGTTTTTATTTGTTATTTAGTTATAGGATATTAGGNCATAAAAATTAAATTAGTACTTGCTTCAAAAACATTCACTTAAATTCTATGAGATAGGAACATGAAACTTTCACTAAAATGATCTAAAAAGGTGGTTTTATAACCTTACCTTATAATATTACCTGTATCTACACTGTGCTGTGTCTGTAATCGGCCTTGTGGCTGTTGACTCGGCATGTACATAAAGAAAAACTGAATTTAATTATTATATTAGCTTTCTTAGCTGATTTACAAAAACGGCTGGAGACTGATCTTACACTCAGTGTTCGATTTCTGCCAGAGATACGGAATTATTTCTTTGCCAACGGAATCTCCTGTGTAGTGTGCGTAGTAGGATTGTTGCGAGAGGAAAATCTATCAGGGCGTGCAGTCCTTCAGGTATCTTTGTCTAGTGCTCTGGTTAAAAATGCATGGGGCATGTATCCGCTTCGTTGTTTGTCTTGATGGCGTGGTACTTAAGCACGGGTTTGAATTAGTGAGACTTACATCTTATTATTAGCAAAATCTATATATATTTATAAATCCACAGTTTGAAAATAAAACGTGAGTTCGTGGGAAAATTGGACTTATATGAGAGGATAACATTATAATTGTTGTGGGAATGTTAACTGGATCTAGATGATTCATGATTTCTTGTGAACAAGGAAATGAACCTTCTGGTCCCAAAAATGTGGGGAACTTCTTGACAGTTGAGATGCTGATACCTTCCCTAGAAGAGCCTAGGCCTACTCTGCGGATTTCGTTGATAGGTAGTTAATGGGATGTGGCATTCTCACAGCGATAGGTCCTGCGGTCTTAACGGTCTTCTGGGATGTGGAACCATGCAGTAAAATAGGTAGGTACCAAAGTTTCGAGAAAAGTGTTGCCTCCATTTTCAGTACCCGAAGGGCGACATATCGACCATGAAAATGAAGACAGAATTTTCCAGTGAGACGTTATCGCTTATCTATCAAACTACACGGCGTCACATTTCAGAATATCAAAAATTCAGGCGATTAATATTTACGTTTGTGCATATTTGTCCATTATATACTTTTTTTTAATGCTAGTGGGGTGGAACTAAGTCCCTTGTACTGCGGCCACTTCTGATCTATTGTAGCAGCCCCAGATGATAGGTGAGGGTGATTGTAGAGCGAAAATTGGCAGGAGAAACCGAAGTACTCAGAGAAAACTTGCCCCAGTGCCACTTAGTCCACCACAAATCCCATTTGACCAGACCCTGAATCGAACCCGGGCCGCCGCGGTGGGAATCCAGCAACTAACCGCTTGAGCTATGCCGCGGCCCCATCGTATACTCACTTACTTGCTCATGGTGCTGAGCCCTTCTTGAGGAGCCGCCAATTGTGCAGCTACTCAAGAATTTCCCAGCATTTTATGGAACCCGAAGGTTCATTACCGTGTTCACAAGAGCCCTCCACTGGTCCTTATCCTGACCCAGATGAAGCCAATCCTTCCCATCCCATCTTATCTCTCTAAGATTCATTTTAATATTGTCCACCCACCTACTTCTTGGTCTTCCTGGTGGTCTCTTTCCTTCTGGCTTTCCCACCAATATCCTGTATGCATTCTTCTTCTCCAAATTCGTGTTACATGCCCTACCCATCTTATCCTCCTTGACTTTTATCATTCTAGTTATACTTGGAGAAGAGTACAAGTTATGAAGCTCTTCCTAAATCACATAATTAGGGGAAATGCCATAAATATTTCCTTATATATATTGGTAGTGTCAACATTACATTAAATGAAATTACTAACAGTTGGTAAGTCTGGAATATAGAAGACGTCTGGTGCATTCCGCAATTTTTGGCCAGGCAGTCGAGAATTGGTTCCCAATTTATTTTAGTAGAAACAATAGAAATTCCAATATAGGCACAGCCTGTATTGAATACAACATTCTCACCACACATCCCCTTTTTACTGCTTCCAAGAAAATGGAATCAGATTTAATTTCCTTCTCTTGAATTTACAGGCAGCTTATTGGATCTAAATATAAATCTTGCTGTCTTGGAGGTAAGATATATTGCGGGAAGGGGAAATTATCATAAGGTGTAAAAGTGTCCCGGGTTCGACTCCAGCTTGCAGCAGATGTATATTGAGAGTGAGCGAGTGAAGTAGTCGCCAGGTGGTCGACCTAGAAATCACTGCTGCCTCTGAGTTAACGGCCTTGGCGCGAGAAGTAGGTCAACAAACAAGGTCAGCAGCAGGATGAAGAAGTGAAGCGAGCGATCTTCTCAAACTGCCTAATCACACACTGTTCACAAGCCACAGTAAAATTAATATTTGAACACATAATCTAACATAAATTTTGTTTCAGCAAAGAAGTTTTAATTGACACGAAAAATGTGGTATATTATAAAGTAATGCAAATACGAAATGGTGCAGTTGTTTATAAATATATCATTTTATAACCCTTAGGGTGTAACTTGTTGACACAGTTCAGTGTACGCTATATGAATAGCGATTAAGTGTGGTAGAAGTTATACAGTTTATGAAACGACAGCACTTTAATAGCAATTTCCCACATTTCACCTCTCTGAAAATGGTTAATATTCAGCTACACGTATCTGTCAAATTTTATATGTGTCGCTCGGAACGCTCGACATAGATAAACATGACACACACAAACACAGGAAAGCAACGAACATTAACGTTAATGTTTACGCCGCTATTTTACAAAGCTGTATAAACTGTTGATGTTATGTACCATCGAATATTGTTTGGAAAGGGGAGGTTATGAGTGAATAATTAAACGATATCTGGATAGAAGGACCGTCTCTGTGGTCTAGTGGTCAGAGTTCCTGGCTACAGATACAGAGGTCCCCGATTCGGTTCCCGAGCTGCCAGATTTTCTGAGAAATAGTGGGTCTGGAACGGGGCCCACTTACCCTCGTGAGGATAACTGAGGAACTATTTCAAGGAAATAGCGGCTCCGGTCTAGAAAACCGAAATTAACGTCCGTGGGGATTCGTTGCGCTGACCACGCGACACCTTCTATTCGCTTAAATTGACACTAACTTCGCCGACAAGCGGCGGTCGCTCGATCGGTATAGTTCGCTTGTGGACTAAAGCCACGGAGTTTGTTTTGTTTTATCTGGATAGAAGTGTAGCCTGTTTTGAAGGCACTGTATTGAATTTCGCCTTGAGAGGTTGAAAGAAATCACATACAAGCTCAGTCAGGAGAATTTGTCTCTGGTCGGAGGTCGATGCCTGATCTCCAGAATGCGAATAAGAAATGTTACCATAGTTCTAACCTGCTGTGCAAATATTTTTTCCAAGTAGCTGATTCCATGTTAGGAATGTTAAGTACATGAATATAGTATTAACAGTTTAAAACGTACTATTCTTTCGTTATGTGCTTTAGCAAGTATTTATGAATTGGGGCAGGAGATGGCAGCAATAAATGACATTGGAAGGTATGCTTCAGTCCACATCGCAGTGCCAATATTTGCAGAAGAAATTTCATAGCTTGCGTCTAGTTAGGTGTCTCGCTTAATGCATGTTCTTATCGTGCCAGATTTCGTATATCAGAATACAGGCAGCTGTCTGCACAGGACTTCGCACTTTAATGAGTGATTGTCTACAAAATGTGGGAGCCTTGACGTCTCGCAATCCTATGGACCTCCACGGCCTGTTACACGGTTAGTGTTACTTTTTGTATGCGACGTTTTCTACTCTAGGGACAAAACTATTACACGCGACAAACATTATTTTCTCAGTAGCTATTATGATTCGTATACAATTATGATAATGATAACAAGAACAATTTCCCGTTAAATTGTCGATGAGTTTTATGCTCGTACAAACTATTATTACAAAATTATCTGTCACGGTAATGCAATAATAAAAATATTTATTGTAACAACGCCAGTAATTAAATCCGATTTGTAGTTAAAATTATCACATTAAAGATTAGCTAAACTATATGGTCTTCAAGCGAGTTTTTTCTTCTTGGGATAAATTCTAGTTCCTACTGAAATAACGGAAATTGCGCCTTTCTATACCTCACATCTGTACGAAATTCTTCTTTCTTTCTGAAACTACGTCAAACTAAAATTAATCCTCTATATAAATCTTTATTAATGCAAACAGCAATAACAGATCTAATTATATTCAAGTCCTGAAATCAAAAAGATGTGACATGACACATCTTTTCTGTTTTCACAGCCATGCTACCCCATGATGACAGATCTTGCAAATACCGAATGGAAAGTATTGTAACGGATTTGATCAAAGCGTTGGCAGGCAACAGCTCTGTAATCGCAGCCCAGTACGCAACAGTAGCGGAAACTTTGTTTTATGTTGATCCGACCGACGAGCCAATGGGTTGACTGGATAGCGTTCACGTGATATGTGTTTACTGTAGTTCATGTCCGTTCCGCAGCAGTGTAAGTAAGAGTGACAGAATTCGTTCAAGGCAGTTACGAGTCAGTCGTAATCTGGAAGAGTGAGTCCAAAAGGATTTTTTTTCTAGGTCCCAGAGTGACTGAAGACGAAATAGCAAGAAGACTTCATAGTGATTTGAAGTGATAGTTTCCGTGTTGAGATCCGTTGCTAGGAGACAATAGTGGAAACTGAGTATCCTAGTGCGTGTGCAACGGTGAAGTATGTATAAAGTGTGTTAAATCAACGATAGCTCTCTACTAATTACAATTAAGAGAGAGTGTAACCAAAGTGCTAATAAATCCAATCATCCGAACTAGAACCCATTATTCTCGTCACACCTAACCCCCTACACATGACAGTATTATGCAATTCACAACGTATGACCTCCTGTTAGAAGAAACCGGATAAGCCAGGACAGACAGAAATATTGAAATAGGAATTTTACACTACGGTATATGGACTGAGAGACACAAAGAAAGACTAAATTTCCAGAACTTAGCTTCTGAGTAATGTGTATAAAAGTCATGTAATGAAATACTGGAGCTACAAAATTTAGGACTTAAAGAGTTTAAATTGTAATGTTTAATTAAACTGCGAAAAAGGAGAGGTAAATGGATTTAAGCCAGTCACGGTAGCCGAGCGATCTAAGGCGTGCATTGTCTTCGCTCGCTCGGAAACCGGGATCGTGGGTTCGAATCCCACTCAGGGCATGGATGTTTGTGTGCGTTTTTCTGTGTTTGTGTACAGGTAGAGGCCTTGCGACGAGCTGATCACCCGCCCAAGGAGTCCTACCGTATGTGTAAGATCTAGAAAAACCGAAGTGAACGGAGAAGTTCATGGAGGTAAGCCTAGGCCCACTGGGGCTGTAGTGCCAAGGAAAAATGGATTTAAACCGCACTGGTCTCAATTCTCTTTAAACCTGAATTTGTGTATTAACCTCTATGTCACATGTACTATCAGAGACTTAACTTCCGTATTATCATAACCAGTAGAACTTTCGTGTTTTTAATCTAATACACTTGTTGACTTCCTGGATTTTATCTATCGCCCTCTGTTTATTTAAAACAGGAGAATGGTTAACTTCCAAACAGCTAATCATTTCTTAACAAAATCAGTCACGAACTCTTAAATCTCATGTTAATGTAGCAGCCGCAAGGATGAGGTAATAAGAGCCGGGATAGCTCAGTCGGTTTAGCGACAGACTACTCTCTGGACGGACGGGGTTCGATTCCTAAGGGGGGCAAGAGATTTTTCTCTTTTCAGCTATGCTGAGACGGATTCTGGAACCCACCCAGTCTCCTATCCACCGGGTACCGGAGGCGCTTTCGGCAAAGTGGCCAGAGTGTGATGCTGACCACTCACCTCCCTCTAGTGCCGAGGTCAAGAATGATGGAATTATACTTCCACTCTCCCATACGTCTTTATGGCGTGGTGCTTAATTAATTAAGCACCGGAGCAGCTTTACCTCAGGCCTGAGATGAACGCAAGGGCAGTTTTTACGTTCAACTTTTTTTTTCACTTTTACCAGCTTTCGGTTGCACATGTCAGAAATAAATATATTTATTTGTGAGGAGAAATATTAAAATAGTATATGAAAATGTTATCTTGACAGGTGGGCGCAGAGAATAGTGACTTTCAACCCCATCTTCCTTTAGAGAGATTTACTGCTTTGTACTACCGCCCGAACACTCACTCATGGAGCTGAGCCCTTCTTGAGGAGCCGCCAAATCTGCAGCTACTCAAGAATCTCCCAACATTTTATGGAACCCGAAGGTTTATTACCCTCTTCACAAGAGCCTTCAACTAGTCCCTAGCCTGAGCCAGATCAATCCAACCCATACCATCCCATCCTATCTTTATAAGATCCATTTTAATATTGTTCACCGACCTACGTCTGGGTCTTCCCAGTGCTCTCTTTCCTTCTGGCTTTCCCACCAATATCCTATATGCATTCGTCTCCTCCTCTATTCGTGCCGCATACCCTACCCATCTCCATCCTCCTTGACTTGAACTACCGTCTGAGAGGAAACGAAACTTTAAGAATTTAAACTGTCGCTAAGAGTCTAGATGTAAGTTCAGTATGTATTGCTTATTCGCTTACTTTACGATGCTATATTAGTCACAGGCGGAAGGTAATTATGAATGCTAAGTCCAGATCGATATTAGGAAGGAAGATGTGACTTATTTTAAGAGAGACCTAGAGTGTAGAGTCTGCATAGAGACTGGGGAAAACCGTGAGATACCACAGTCAGGATAGCCGATTTGTGATCAGGATTCAGACCATGGAACTCTTGAATAGGTTCGTCTGCGTCACAACTGCGCAAGAGCATTCAGATTGATAGATGATGCGTGAGGAGCTGGAGTATGTGTATATTCGCCATCTTTGTTTCTCGGAAGTGCGGACTGACTAGAAATGTTATCAGATTATAAATTCTTGTTTAGCATTTCTCGACGAAATTGACATTAAAACTGATTTTTAAGAAAGATCTATAGTGTGTTTATATATTATCTTCCTTAAACTGACTTAATGTAAGGTTCACTGGCGGCATCATAGAACAAGAACGTTAACCCTTCAGGGTCTAGAGCATGTAGTGATTTTCTTGACCATTTGGACAAGTGTCATCTTCTGAAGAAGGAATCTGACTCAAAATATGGCAATAGGATAAAAGATAATTATTTGTAGTGTTCTGGCTCGTTTTGTGCCTGATTATGCTGAAAATGCGAATCGTTCTCTGTGTATCTTAAGCCGTCACCAATTCTTTACGCGAGAAACAAAATTCAGACAATATTTTCTGACGTAATGAGCTAAATGGCAACACCGTGTTTGTAAGAAATTGAATCTATCCGGTTTCTAATTTGTGTTTGAATGGGGTGTGGTGTTGTTTGGTTTGTGATCTTCATAAGTATTTTGGCGTGTTGGCTCTGTGTACGTGTTGGGTATGTGACGCGACAGTGTTACAGAACTGTGCCGAAGTAGCGCAGTCGGTATACTGACTGTCTACAGACTAAACGCTCGAGGGGTCGGAGTTTGAGTCCTGGTAACGTTAAGAATTTTCTCTTCATCGTCCAGACCGGCTCTGGGACCCACCCAACCTCCTATCCAATGAGTATCGGGGGCTCTTTCCCCGGGGGTAGAACTGGAGGTACATGAAGCTGACAACTCACCTCCAGCTAGTCCTGAGATCAAGAAAATGTGGATCTATACGTCCACTACCCCATACGCCTTAATGGTGTAGTGCTTAATATATGTATATATAAAGTAAGCATAATAAAGCAGATGTCACTCACTCCAAGCAATGAGCTTGCCATCTGAGCAGCTGTAAAGGGAAAGTAACTGCAAGTGTAAGTGGATAAACATAATTTAAACGTTTGTAACGTCTTTCTCTCCAATCTGTTACACTCATTCAGTGCTGAAGATATTGTGGCCCTATTGCTACAGTAAATACTTGGAGTCTTGAAGCCTGCAGATGACTATGTTTAACAGTGTCACAGCCTGTTGCACTTCTTCGCTCCGCTGTGAAGACAAATTCCAATTTCGCAACGTCAGTTTTGGTCATTGTTGATTTTCAGACATCATTAATATGTTCTGAAGTAGTGAGAAAGTAGTTTCATACAAAGTAGTATTTACTAGAATAACTCCATGGAACAGGCACCTTCTTCAGGAGTTAGGTTAACCGTCTCACAACAAATATTCTCGCTTTTAATGATTTATAATAAGGTTTTTATTCCTGCTACATGTTTCGGTCGTACAAGACAATCATCAGGCAGTTAATATAGGAATATATTTAGTTATTGAACTACTGCTCGTAGTCGCATAGCTGGTCAGTAAAGTCCCTGCTTATTATACGGACGGCCTTGTCCAAAAGAGCCCAACACTGGACTCTATTCCGAGCCAGATGAGTCGACCCCATGGCCATAGTGCGTCTTGAAAGATTAGGTGAATTGAAAAAATCCAATGCCCTCATCGGGACTTGAACCCGCGACCTTCTGGCTTGTAGGATAGTGCCTCAACCAACTACGCTACCGCATTAAGTACAGAGTTAAATTTGCCTTTCTACCTCTACCTTCCATCAGTGCCTGGGTTTCAGAGTGTTTATTCCCTTCATGTTTTCCGACTAACATTGCTACATGTCCGTCTTTCTCATCTTCCTTGATCTGATGGCCCTCATAACAGCATAAAGATCCTCATTATGCATTCTCACCACTCTCCTGGTGCTTCATTTCTTTCAGGTATTGGATGCACAGTTTCCTTGCATTTAACAGCAATAGATTGTTAACCTATAGTATATGAGTTACATCTCAAACAGCATGTGTTAAGGCGCGCCCACATTACTCGTGCTCGTGCTCGTGTGACTCGCTATACTCGCGAGTGATGTGGACGATATCACAAGTCATGAGACAATCAAATTTTTTTTTTTTTAATTTAAAAACTATAGCCACTATGAGTAAATATACGGATCCTCACACACCGAAGCCTGGCGAGCAATGAAGTAGTGTGGACGAAGATTTACGAGCACAAGTAAAAGCTAAACGAGTCTCCCGACGAGCACAAGCCTGGTGAGCACGAGCTCGAGCACGAGTAATGTGGACGCGCCTTTAGAATTTTCATTTCGATATATGTGAGTTGAAGTTCTTACGCCGGTGACTATAAACAATACTGCGTTCTGGCATATATGCAGATATATATCGATGTTTCGGGGAACCTGCTGCTTCCATCTTCAGTGTAGAACATAAAATGACAGCAGCATGTTCCTCTGAAACGTAGCTACATATCTATCAAACAGGGTTTCATGTCCTACAAGGAAGCAGTCTTCAATTCTAGACGTATTTTAGGAGGTCGAGACTTCTTTCTGCGGCAGTAAGAACACAAGAATATGGGTTTCAGTATTTGTATACCTCTGCAGTTATAGATTGACAGTTTGCTGTTCAAGTTGAATGAAAAATGCAGAAACTGAATCATTTCTACTCTGTCAATACGTGGGATGTACCAATGTTAAAAGGCACACACAGGGTCTTTGTTACTGATCATTCATGATTTTTAAGCTTCTACACGTTATTTGGGTTATCGCTGTCATATCACGTGGGTCTATACATCCACTCCCTCATACGTCTTCATGAGGCAGTGCTTAATTAGTTGAGCACAGAGACAATTTTACCTTACTGTCATAACCACTTTTCGGTCAGGCCTGACTCTACAGAAGTCATAACAGGTACTAATCACACTGCGTTTGTTTTGGAATGTTATAGAGCAGAGTTTGTTGATCGAGTACTGAAAACGGCCTTTCACCATACGTGGTGTATCCTGACCAGTACTTCAGCTATAGCAGGAATAGAATAGGTTGACCACGATGAATATCATTTGTATTGTAACCAGTTTTGTCTTCTTTGCACTGGTATGTACCTTTTCATGCACTTTCAAAAAATCTGAAGCTAGGAATATACTTACTTACTTACTCATGGAACTGAGTCCTTCTGGAGGAGCCGCCAATTCTGCAGCTTCTCAAGAATTTCCCAGCATTTTATGGAACCCGAATGTTCATTACCGTGTTCACAAGAGTCCTCCACTGGTCCCTATCCTGAGCCAGATATATCCAATCCATACCATCCCATTCTATGTCTCTAAGATCCATTCAGATATTGTCCACCCGCCTACGTCTTGGTCTTCCCAGTGCTCTTTTGAAGCTAGAAATATACGAAAAATAATAATATTCCAGTTGTCTTGCATGAGTGTAGAACAGAGCCTATTTGAGGAATAAGATGAAACTGTTCGAAAGCCAAGCCATCAGAGAAATATTTGGCCCTAAGAAGGATAAAGAAAACAAGCAAATTTGTATCTTACAGAATTTCTTAATTTCTTCAGGTCAGGTAGGAGTTTATCTGGAACCCAATGGGCTCTGTGGAATATACAAGGGAACCATGGAGAATTTGGCGAGAAATCTCTTTCATAAGTTCATGCTCTTCTACTTATTTTAATTTATTTTACATTGCTAATTAGAGACTGCAACTGCTGAATTATAATAACCTGTGCTGTTGTTCATAAAAGAAGTTCATTTAAACAGCTTGTAGGTATCATTTATGAAGGTAATAATGTAATTTTGGATGACAATATTGTTTCAGGTTGAAGGTTTAAAATATGATGGAGGCGCGAAAATTTTAAGATTACGCGTGATAATCCTGTACTGAGAATATCGTTTGTTCTTAAGCGCTCCCCAGACAATTAGATACCGCTGCGTATTCATACGTTATTTTGCAGAGACCTCCGGTGTCATGGGACGAAATTATTGCGGCAGTAAATCTTGAATTTACGGAATTATACTGATTCTTATTTCCAAAACAGCCTTTTCTGTACAGCTGAAAATAACGCTTCGGGACGTAATAGGCCTATATGATTGTATTATAGCAGTAGTGGTAGTAGTAGTAGCAGTAGCAGCAGCAGCAGTAGTTGCAGTAATAGTAACTTAATAATACTAATAAAATTGTGTTGAGCGTAGTATTGAGTATTCAGGATACTGGAAATATCTTGACCACTTGCTTATATTCAGCTGGCGACATCAGTGACTAGTGAATTCTTTGCCAACTTTTCCAAGAGTTTATTTAACTCTTAGCTCAACCGTACTGCCTATTCTCAATCATAAGCGTAGATATGACATGCACGCGCTCGAGTCGGCTCAGCCTGTGACAGAAATGAGTACCAGGAGTACCAGGGGGGATAAAGGGCT
The DNA here is from genome assembly GCF_002891405.2 of Cryptotermes secundus. Classification (NCBI taxonomy): domain Eukaryota; kingdom Metazoa; phylum Arthropoda; class Insecta; order Blattodea; family Kalotermitidae; genus Cryptotermes; species Cryptotermes secundus. The sequence goes on along the minus strand of NW_019725008.1, from coordinate 334,696 downwards.
GTCGGCGCGTAAGGCTGACAACCTTACCGCCATCCGTGTGCATATTGTGTAGAAGATGAGGGCGCCTCGACTTCTCACAACCCTATGGGTCTTCACGGCCTGTTACACGGATACCTTTGGCTTTTTCTTACAGACTTTCTGCCTAACTGACGTTTGCTGAACGAGCAATATCATGAATGTACAGTAATTCTTACATATTTACACTTCCATGCATTTGGGAGGGTTACTAGCCGGGATAGCTTAGACTAGGCCACGGACTGGACAAAAATGATTCAATTTCCGACAGGGAAAAGAGATTTTTCTCTTCTGCATAATGTTCAGACCGGCTGTCGGGGCCACCTGGCCTCCTATCCAATAGGTACCTGGGAGTAAGGCGGCAGAAGCGTGAAGATAACCACTTACCCTCATCTAGTACCGAGGTCAAGAATGGTAGAGCTATATTTCCACTACCGCATGCCTTCATGGTGTTAACCTTAATTACGTAATTAAGTACAGCGATAAAATTTTCCCTTTAATAGCTTCGTTAATATTATTTTTCCCTTAATTGTAGTAAATAAGCATAAACATAGATTTATAACAAGAATTTCCTCTGCAGTGGAATTACAGCATTAATTCGTACACCCAGACAAACAGGCGAGTAAATAAGGTATTAATAATTTCAACAAGTAAACCTTTTACAATCACGGTAGCCGAGCGGTCTAAGGCATGCACTGTCTTCGCTCGCTCGGAAGCCGGGATCGTGGGTTCGAATCCCACCCAGGGCATGGATGTTTATGTGCGTTTTTCTGTGTTTGTGTACAGGTAGAGGCCTTGCGAGGATCCGATCACCCGCCCAAGGAGTCCTACCGTATGTCTTAAGATCTAGAAAAACCGAAGTGAACGGAAAAGTTCATGGAGGTAGGCCTAGGCCCACTGGGGCTGTAGTGCCAAGGAAAAAAAACCCTTTACAATGACGTTGTAGACCTGCTCACCAAGATTCATAGAAATTTAACATTTTAATTATTTTATTCGTATGGAATGTCATCATAAATTATAGATCGTGGTACGGGTTTAAGGACGTGCATAACCCCCCCCCCCACTTCCTGTTACAGTTATTACATGACGGAAGCAAAATATTTTCCACAGAAATAAATAATTATAATAAAACTCAACCCTCATAGCGAAGATTTATGTTCCTCTGCACTTCTGAACAGATTTGTACATTACCAAATGTTTTGAATAATTTACTCAAGAACAAGGAAAGGAATATTTTTGTAATGTGCATGCTATGGCAAATCAGCAAGTCTATGCTACATGTCTGTCTGGTTGTTTACTTCCACAGTTTTCCATCATGCCAGGAGAGCAACGAAAGTTTCTCCGTATTCTTGAATCCAGCATAGTTTGGTCCTCTCTCTGTCCGGACTCTCCTATGTCTGCCTTGTTCATTATATCATGGCGACACACATGAGCTCCTTCATTTTCGTGTCTTTCATCTTGCTAAAGTTCATGCAGCTGGAATATTTCGATGAAATTGGCCAGGCTTCCACGTATAAAATTTTTTAAATATTTATGAATTTTCAAAAGATATGCAAAGCTTTAGAGTCAATCAACTTGGCACTGAAGGTCCCGCATCAAACTACTTTCTTTTTCCAGTTTCTCGATATACTGTACTAATGAGTCTCAAATAGCAGCAGAAACTGGAAGTTCAACACCGATATAGAACAAAAGCCCAAGAAGTTATGGTCATGATACTGTGTATGTCCATTCTGTTATTTTTAGTATCTTCTATCTCTCAAGTGGACGTTTTATTCCCCACCAAAATTCAGTATGCATTTCCATTTCTACCACATCCTAACCACACGCCCAGCCCACTACTTTTAATTACACATGTATTCACTGATTTATTTCAGATGAGTTGAATTTCTATTATTGCGTTGAAGTTCTTTGTTTTAATGGTAATTAAGTTCAAAATTGTTTGTGAGCTTCGAGGTTTTCATGCAGGTGAACATGAAGACCGCAGGCCTCATGGATATCACTTCATGCATTTTGATAGATAGGTACCAAGGTTTTGGAAGGTTCTGCTGCTTTCTTCTTTAGTGTAGAACTCTTTTAGCCCGAAGATGGCGGAAATTCCCCCGATATTTTGCTGCTTCAGTGTTACAGCCCAGAAAACAATAATCTTGAAATTGTTTTTACTTACCTTGAACTTGGTACAGGCTGAATATTCAAGTATATGTTTCTGTGTATTTTGTCTTCCGAAGGTTTCGGAGTATAGTGCAACTGGTTTGACAAGGGGACAGTGACATTGTATAGGCTTTTTTTTTTTAATTCTTGTGTAATTAGAGTATAAGTGTTTTTGAAAAACCGGAAAACCTCTAGATGGTTTCAGGGGTATCAGTACAGGGATTCTCCATTTTGCGAACAAGCTGAACTCGTAAATCTTTTACTTCGTAGTCCGCAATCGATTTCCCATGGATACAGTATTATAAAGTATGGTCTCAAATCTGCCTACAGCAGAATATTTAACTCAAAAGATAAGCTGAAATGTGATGCGTTTGAAATGAATGACATAAAGGCATTAGCTCTACTGTTTGATACTAATAATAAAATAAAGTAGAAATATAATCAGATTGAGAAACAAGCGTTATCTTTTTAATATTAAATTTAATACTGTATATCGAATTGATATTTCTTTGGTTTTAAAGACGGATTGATAAAGATCAATAGAAGAGACTTATCCAGAGAGCTGAAGGGGACTTTCGGGTACTTTCAAGGGCAGCAGGAATTGATTGCACTAATTTTTTTTTTGGGAAATAAAAATATCTGCCTTAAATTTTTATGTCATAGTAAAATTTGATGTGAAGTGTGAAAGTTGTCACAACGTTTATGAGGTTGGCGATTTATTTATTTACATGATCTTATATTAACTTGATCGTATTGTAGAATAATTTATCTAAAAGGCAGGCATGTTCATAAGTCGGATATTCTTATCTTTGGGCCTTGTATGTATGTAATATATCATGTATTTTTATCATAAACAGCTCATGAATGATAATTATTTTCTAAAAATTGAATTGTACTGTCACGAAAAAGAAACGTACAAGTAAATGTTCTTCTCTCGCCCATTTGCATCTTAAGAGACTATTAAGATCACGTTCTAAATGGGTCATTATGAAATGCAGTAAGAAGGGCTGTAGAGAATCAACCATTCCTCTGGTGAAATTGCTGTCCCCATAGCATTTAGCAATCTCAGTTCCTGCCTGCAAGCAGATATTGAATCCATTTGCACAATATGTCGGAGGATCTCATAAAATGAAAGATAAAATGATGTTTGTAAAACCTAAAAGATCATTTTAGAGACGCGGGAATTGACTAGAAAATGACGTTAATGTGGATTTTAGTGAAATAGGTTGCGCAGATATGGTTTCAGTGTTTCAACGGGAAGCTTTGTTGATTAGAATTGCATGAAAATAAGAAATTTCTTAGTCAGATACGTAACTATAAAACATTGAATTATATTGTCGTAAAATTAGCCGTAGCTTACGTTCCGAGATTGGAGGAATAAATTAAGATTTGTCTGTTTTAAATACATTTTATTTATGATATTTTGACATTAAATACATAGCTCCAAGAGCGAATTAACTAGAAAATTATGTTAATGTAGATTTTAGTGAAATAGGTTGTGCAGATATGGTTTCAATTGGAAGCTCTTTTGATTAGAATTTCATAAAAATAAGAAATTTCTTAGTCAGATACGTAACTATAAAATACATTTTATTTTTGATATTTTGACATTAAGTACATAGCTCCAAGAGTGAAACAAAAGAAAATAAAAAGGATGTGGTGATTTAAATAAAGCGTGAATGCAACATTTTAAAAAGTAACAACAACAATTCCTTTTGTCGGTGATTATCAACATAGCAACACAGCGCCCACAATAGCTGAGACGTTCCACGTGTATTGTTCCAGTAGATTTGAAATGTAGGTCTGAGAGTCGGCGGTGCTGCGGGTTGTTGCCACTGCTAACTACATGCAACTACTTGTGGAAGTCGATGTGACTTGGTTATGTAGATCAGTGTGCCACTTCCAGCTCTCTTCTTGTCTCTTTCACCTTATTGCTGACTATAGGCTGTTCCAAAATGAATAGTACACCAGCTCACCTGATGTTTATAATGCAGTAAGCAAAATTTTGGTCCATTTACTGTAATCCCTACAAGTATTTATGAAAATTTGTGCTGCTACATCGTGGTCTGAAGGTCCGGTGTCCGATTTATAATCAATTTTATTCAGACAGATATTCGGGGCCTCAGGATTCCAGAAAATGATGCAGCGACTGCCTTTATATCACAACATATTATTAAAAAGTAATTTATTTCAATTGTTGTGGCGTTCGCAACAGAAGTATCTAAAGTTTTGTCTATTATCTTCGCCATGATGGTCTATTCTTCTGCCCGCATTACATCTGGAGCTAAAAAAGGCATTGTCATGTAACTTTGATTTGGGAAGACGGTCAAATATATCGATTTGCTCAAATTTTCGTTAAAATGGATAATTTGCACGAAGACTTTGACGCGTCTCTATTCTCATCTGAAGCGGTAACTGGCTAAAAATGTTTATAGAAAGAGTTATAGAGAAATATGAAACATGTTTAGTGTCCGATAGACTTTCTCATAAGCTTTATAATGTTCGAGATAATTAGAAAAATATCTTTGCGCTATGCATATATTTTAAGTATTTTATATTCGATACTCAGCACCGATCTACGAACACACTGTAAGATTACGCTAACATTATAATAACGAACAACAGCGGTTTTCCTGATAGGCCCGACAGTTACCGACATCTCTCATCCTCTGTAATAATTAAATGAGGTTCGTTCCAACCGGAATTTGTAGGTCTGCATATGAAATACTTTCGTAAATTTATATTTAGATAAAATAAAATTAATCGTTTGACTGAAATAACTTATTCTTGTTCGTAATAGATCATTTACACGAAAACCAGTATTTCATATATTTTATTATAAGATCGATGTTAAGAAAAACAACCTTGATGTGTCTATTCTGTAAAATATAGTGGAAAGGTACCTTTAAAATTCTCATATTTGCCAGTACTTTTGCTTGAAGTGGCCGGTTATACGCTACGTATAATAGAGAAACAAACGCTCACAATCACGAACTCAGACTCTAGAGAATGCGCGAAAACTATTATTATATGCATACATTTCTTAACATGTTTGACAGAAACCATCTAATTCGAGAACTTACACCATTTTGTTTCAACATTTTGCACAACCACAAACACATTATCCTGATTATGGGCACATAATGGATTTATTTTTGCGTGTATTTTTTATTCTGGTATTTTATTTGACTTGTAGTAAACAACACTGATAAAAGAATAAGAGCGACTTTGTTATAAACATTACCTTATGAGGAAATGTGTTTCTACAGTAATTTATTTTGCATATTTTGAGTGTTTTGACACCTAAATTTGGACACAGAAAATTGTGTAGGTTATTATTACATTTTTAGCCTTCCGTTGTACTATCACTTAAATTTATCTTCCATAACATCATAAACATAAAGATAACAAAAATAATTTAGATTATTTTGGTCGTCTAACTGTAAACTATTTCGAAACGAACGCTGACTAGTTTTTCGGTGAATTGCAAGTAGGTCATGTGAATTCCTACGCAGATTAAGTGACACTTTCTTCCACACTGAAAATGTAGGTAAAATAAATAGTGAAGAATGTTTATTTAAACGGTGTTACATTTACCGTACTTTGAATAATAACCTGAAAGAGCTTTATTGCATTATTTCTGGACACTGAATGATGAGTGGTGACGTTTACTCCTGAACATTCTGTAGTGGAGTGTTCTTTGTTTAGCTGAGAGTTCCGTATATCCGTGTTCACTCATGACTAGTTGAGCTCGTCGTCCTACCACCAGCATAGTCAGTGCGCACTCAACTTGATAGCTTCTACCTCTTAACCTACTTCTCAGAACTGCGAATCACGAGCCGCAGTTCGGCGCCTCTACTGTGGCTGCCAGCTCTTGTGGCGAGATGAGTTCAGCGAGACAGAAATACTAATACACTACTTTCGTGTATCTAAAAGAGCGGATTATTTATACGAAATTTCTGCATTTATTTAAAAGTACAACCTAAGTTAACGCCAGACTTAAATAGAAATAATAATTTGGAACAATTTTTACTTTTTTTAAAAATAAAAACAAACTCTGTGGCCTGTAATCCACAAGCGAACTATACCGACCACCGCTTATGGGCGAAGTCAGTGCCAACTTTTTTGCGGATAGAGGGTGTCACGTGGTCAGCGCAACGGATCCCGACGGCCATTAATCTCGGTTTTCTAGACCCGAGCCGCTATTTCCTTGAAATATCTCCTCAATTATCCTCACGAGGCTGAGTGGACACCTTCCATAAGTGTAAGGCATAAAATTAGGAGAAAATGAAGTATTTAATTCCACATTATTAGCATATACATATCATACATCCGTGATTTACTTATAGTATCTCTAAAAAGACAGATTGAGACTATTCGGGTTAGAGATAATATAAGTCTTTCCTCTATCTCTTTGCCAGTTCTGGAATATTCTACATTGCGGTTTATATACTCCTAACATGTTCAAGTACTTTTTTTTTATGTGATATTATAAATGCTTATTGCCTTACATTTGCATGCCCGTGTCTGTCTTTCATATTACGCTTTCTTTGAAGGGTCTTTTCGTAACATTTTATTAAGGCAGTTCAGTTTCTTATACCCATATTTACACTGGGAAGAGACTGCTCTTGAGTGCATGGTAATGCAACAGGTTAATACTGTTCAGAATTAATTCATCTTAATTCACTTAATGTTACAGATATGTGGACAACTTTCCTCGGAAGTCACATTCAGTATCAATTCTCATTTCATTAAATTTTCAAGTCCACTTTCAGTGTCGTGATTGAAATATAAGTATTTGTATCTATAAATTAACATAGAGACGTGTTTTATTTATTTCTAAAATTCTTCGCTTATCTTTATACAGACATGCATATACAATTATATGCCCTGCATCAGCACATTAAACTGAAAATATATATGATTATTCGTTAAATGAAAGAAATCTGTCATACGAAAATAATATATGTCAGTCACTGCATGTCACATGTAGCTTTTGATATAACTGCATCCTTGGAGCGGAGTCTTATGGTCGCTTGGGTTGTCAAGTTCCCTGCTCTTTATGAAGCCTGAAGGTTTATTACTGTGCATACAACCATGCAAAACTGAATCCTATCTTGAGGCAGATGAACTCAGTCCACACTTTCACAACCTGTCTCGTTGAAGTCCGTCGTCTTGATATTTTTCTTCCATCTTATCCTAGGTCTACAAACGATTATTTTTCCGAAGTTTCTCAAGTGCAGTTCTATATGAATTTTTGGCATGCCGTGATATATACCTTGCCCAACCTGTCACTCATAATTTGATCGCTTTATTAATATTTGTTGAAGATTACAAGGTATGAACTTCCTCGTTAAAGCTGTTAGGTATTACAGTTACCATAAAGCTGTAACAAGGAACATTCTACTTTAAGTCGAATTAGATATTTAAAATATATATATATATATATATTAGTTATTAAAATTCCCGCTTCATATTAGTATATTTAAGTCCTTGTGAATATTGGAACAAATGAATGGACAAAGTACGTATGTGCTTTTTTTACATCAATATGCATATGTATACCGACTGCATAACCTTTGTACACAACTATGATCAATTACAATATTTCAGTTCAGTAGCATGTTCTGACCGTATCAGTCATCTTCAGGTTACGTTACAATCCTTTCAGCGAAATTGCTGTTATTGGTTACTTATTGGCCAGTACCTTCGTGAGCTTAGTTTTTAAGCTACACACAAATTATAACACGAAGAATTAAGATTACAAGTCAAGATCTTGTACTGAGTAGTGCTAGTGTCGCTCCCACCTCAAAAGTTCGCCTCTCTTCCATGCTCTCACTAAATTGTAATAATATATATGGATAAATACCGTCTTAAGTGCAACAAATTTTATTGTAGTTTTTACTTCTTTTCCTCCTCCACACTACATGTTTCGGCCCTAAATGGCCATCATCAGGTGTGTATCACTCACGTAGCTGTTACACTGCTTGTTAAAATTTAAAATTACCAGTCTTTCTAATTGTATAAAATCTTTGTTAATCTACACGCGTCGATTTGATTTTTAAATTAGCACTTTTTAAA
>NW_019725008.1:230870-326386 GCF_002891405.2 Cryptotermes secundus | reverse complement strand
AAAAAATTTTAACTAAAAATTTGAAAAAGAAAGAACAGAGATCTTATAGACATTTTAACTTGAATTAAGTTTTAAAAAGTGCTAATTTAAAAATCAAATCGACGCGTGTAGATTAACAAAGATTTTATACAATTAGAAAGACTGGTAATTTTAAATTTTAACAAGCAGTGTAACAGCTACATGAGTGATACACACCTGATGATGGCCATTTAGGGCCGAAACATGTAGTGTGGAGGAGGAAAAGAAGTAAAAACTACAATAAAATTTGTTGCACTTAAGACGGTATTTATCCATATATATTGTGTGAGTGTAACAGGATGCTGAAATATAATATTGTAAATTGTAATAAATTAGAAAGTATAGTTCTGAAGTGGCTTCCGATGGCATAAAGTTCGTTCTAAGTTTTGTGAAAATCGGCCATATGGGCCGAAAGTTGGATGAGAGCACAGATAGCATACAGATCTGGTAACCCTCCTCTTAAAGGGGATTAGTAGTCTTACAAAAGGGGATAAACAGAACACTAAAACACCTTATTTAAAGAGCACTGTTGAGTTGTTTTTGTTATTTCAGCATTGATGTCGACCTGCTCGAGATATGTGTCTCGTTTCATTCTTGAAATAAAACAGATAAATTGTAAACACTTAAATTGTACACAAAGAAAGGCCACACTCATATCTATGAGAAGATCGAATTAAGTCATATTACTATACATTTGTCATTTGATGTTAATATTTCCATCTTATGTAGGAATTATAAAAATTCTCAAGTTCCGTGGAATTCAGTTAAATACAGCTCTAAACTTATGGCATTTATGTATCCATTTCTGTCTATGGCTCTACGGTTCTTTTGTTGGACCTTTGCCGCTTTTTCAATTTCTTAATCCTGTATACAGTCGGTATGACCCCTTGGAAAGGGATCAGCCCATCGCAAGGCCGCAACCTCCACTCAGAACAACACAAACAGAATAAAAGAACAGAGATATCCATGCCCCGAGTGGCATTCGAACCCACGATCACAGTGTTCGAGCGGACGAAGACGGTTCATGCCTTAGACTGCGAGGCCACTGTGATCTGATATGTATCCATTTATTTAGTCCAAATCACAAGATGTTGAATAATTCGTATATTCCAGAGTTTATTTCTATAATTGCGTGTATATTAAGAAAAATAGGCCCATTACTTACAGCAGTCTTCGTTCTGCAACAACTCTTCATTTTCTACAGTGCCTGTTGGTTTGCCGGCGGAACGGTCTTTTCCTTTTTCAGGATATTTTTAGGTTTCTTCAGATTGGAAGTAAAACAGGTGGGTGATATTTACGTGACAGAACCGTCGTGTTAGTTTCCGAATCTCTCCACGATCACAGTAGCACGCTCTCAAGTCGTCCAGACACTGGGTTGACGTTCATTATTTCATTATGCCCTGCGTAGGCAGATCCTCATCCAAAGAATCATAAGGGAGTACAGGTCACAGTCGTACAGACCAAGAATTATAAGTATCTTATACTGTACAGGAACCCGCAAGCACTTGACGTGTTTTGTGAAAACTTTAACTTTATTCTGAAGGGAATTTTCTGATTTAAGTTCTTTATAAGATAAGAATTTTTTGAGGAATTCAGTGCTTTACATTCTACAAAATTGAATATACTTCATCTTCATTTTTGTTGTTTTGTGCTCTTTGCTTCTAATGAGCAAAGATGAACTTCTGGTCTCTCCAAATCGTGTAGTTTTTTTTTTCCTTGGCACTACAGCCCCCGTGGACCTAGGCCTATCTCCATGAACTTCTCCGTTCACTTCTGTTTGTCTAGAACTTACACATTCGGTAGGACTCCTTGGGCGGGTGATCAGCTCGTCGCAAGGCCTCTACCTGTACACAAACACAGAAAAACGCCCACACACAAACTAAACATCCATGCCCTGAGTGGGATTCGAACCCACGATCCCGGTTTCCAAGCGAGCTAAGACAGTACATGCCTTAGAACGCTCGGCCACCGTGACCAGCTGTCATTCTCTTACTCTCAGTTCTATTTCGAATTAATAATGAGTTTTCCATAGATTCAATTTCCACGAACGTATAAAAGTCTTTCTTGATTAGCATCCTTATTCACGACTTTAGTCCGCGTTAAGTTGGAGAAATTTGAACCTAAAATGTAGATAAACCTCACCCAAAATAGGAAATTGTATTTTTTCGAAATATGTCATTAAGTATCGTTAAGCAGTGTTTAAATTGATGTTACTTCTTAAAAATAGACATAGCGGCTATTCCACTCTATATTAGTTATTAAGGAATAAGACAACCATCAAGTGTAACAAGCTTTACTGAAAACTTTAGTTAACATAACCGTTTTACACGTTCTGATTCCATGTGGCCATCTTCAAAGGCTCGTACGATGAAAGGAGGTGGGCTACTTGTACATTAAAATTCTATATAAATAGATTTAAAATTATACAATATTTTCTGTTGTTTAAAAACATATTGCGAAGGCTGAATCATCTTATTATTATTATTATTGGAGGGGGTGGGTTTCCCCATGTACCGCGACCAGTTTGACCTATTGTCCGTCCCCCTGTGATATTCTACCAGTCTCTGTACCCTACCGGTACGGGTGCGTGCCATCAGTCCCGACTCAGCCAGCGAGTTCGGCCTCTATTGGCTCAGCGGTATCTAGATGCTTCCCCCATCTACCAGAGGCGTTAGAGACTATTGTTGGGCGGAAATGTCCTTACAAATTTGGCTCAGAGGTCTCCTTGAGACATGGGGTTCTTTTACGTGCCGTAAAGCTATGACACGGGACCCACGGCTTAAAGTCCCTCCCGGAGGACTTGTTCCATGAATTGAAAATTCCACGACCTCCGCCGGGTTTGAACCATGTACCTTGAGTCATGAGCTGGGAACGTTACCACTAGACTACGGAGGCCGCTCTGAATCATCTTCATTGTCTTTAATGCTTCTTATGAGTTCTTAAATACGTACGAATCATCACAGTATTATTAAATACACAACAAAATAGCATTCAGAAGTTCAACAATAAAACAAAACAGACATAGCACCCAAGATTTGAGTATATACAAATTCACACGCATGGACTGCAGAAATCATATACCGAATAAATTAGCAGACACGTGAATATTACACAGAAAGATTCAATCTTCGCAATACACATTTTAAACAATAGACATTCTTCATCGAGAAGCGGCGGTTGCTCGGTCGGTATAGTTCGCTTGTGAACTAAAGGCCACGGAGAAAAGCAAAAATACATTAACAAGGTAGAATAGAAAATGCATTTGAGAAGTATAATACGCTGCAAAAAGAAAAATAATGAATATTGAAAAAAATTATGTACACATATACACAAAAATAATTCTACTCATAGACGAATAAAAGCAAAGATAAAAGAAACCCCGACTTAGGCAAAACATATAAAATGTACATGGGCCAATACAAACATTAAGTACAGTATAAACTATCATTAGTAGTGGCATGGAAGTTACTGACATCTGTAAAAACATATCTCCAACACAGGTAGTAGCAAAGGATCTAAGGTATGTAATATAAGATGCTTTACTAAAGCTTCCAATATATTACAAGTTAAAACAAGAAAAGTGTGTTTTCCAAACCACATATGCAGTTACCAACATATCATTACACAATATATCATATGAAGCCTATGTAAAAACATTTTAACAACATATTCCTGAAACCAAAACTCCCATTTTATATATATATATTATTTACTCAGAATAAATGTAAATAGTATAATTTTAATAGTATTTATATATAATGTGAATGTACAATTAAGCAGTCACCTTTTATCATACTGGTGACTGAAAGTGGATATATTGAAGCGTAAGGCGGATATTTCAACTCAGATTCTTAGAGAAGCTTGTTACACTTGATGGTTGTCGTATTCCTTAAAACTAATGACATATTTTGACAATTAAAATGACAAATGTTATAAAATAAGTCGGAATATCTATTGTTATTTCTCACTTTCCTATTTAGTGTTCAGTTTCAGACAGTTCTGCAAACTTAATCGATTCCATTTCTTTTATTAACTTTACATCAACCAGTATAGAATTTCATCTTATTGTAACGAAATGTTGTATAGGAAGAACTGATGAAGGGAAATAGAACACAATCAGTCTTGTACTCAAGTATTTTGTATCTAATTAAATTTACAAATAGAGACCAACTACAAACAGAAAAAAAGACATAACACAGTAACAGTGACACATTTGCTGTCAGTTTATAAAACTTATATTTTTACGCAATAATTACACAGTGAATTGTAATAGGGCGCAAGGAAATCGACCGAATTAAATGTTAACGAGTAAAATTTTAAACCTATGAATATGTAAGTCACTTTCGGTTATCACCACACTCTGACGCGAAAGACGTAAAGTACACGAAATTAACGTTTGAACAAAATTTTTTTTTTCAGTATTGTTACATAAGATATCTCAACACAATCTTTTTATTTTACAATGTATAAAATTCGGTCCCAGAATTATATACTTTCCTCCTAATTTAAATTATTCTGTAAGATAATATTTATTTATTAAACAGCAATACAACTAATATTTATTTATTTTTAAATTTCGTGTGCCAAATGTGTAAAATAATGCTAATATATTATTTTAGCGCTTTGTTAAAACATCTCCTGCTAACCTACACTACTTTAGTGGCATTACTCTAAATACAAATAAAGAATAATTACTGTGACAGTAATTATATGGTGACCTAAGAATATCACAGGATTTCCGTACACATGTTAAAGAATGGCAACAGTGTGTTTTCACAGATACAGAGGGTGAAGTTGAAAGGTAAGATTGCTCTGTGTTTAATAAATTAAGCACCATGCCATGAAGACATATGGTGAAGTGGAAGTATAAATTCTTGACATCTACATTAGATGCAGGTGAGCTGTCACATTCAAGTCCCGGCCGCTTTATTCCAGGCAAAGAAATCCCCGGTACCCATTGGGCAGGAAGCTGGGTGGATCCCTACAGGGACTCAAAACCCTAGCCTTACAGCCCTAACTATAACGATTGAGTTATAGAGGGACTTTTCATATCTCCATATATTCAACATTTATTGGTATTTATTTCGTATTTTTAAACTATTTATTTTGGGGCCTATGTACTAAAATCTTGTATCTTTGTTAAGGAATTTTGTTGCGTTTACTTACGATTAAATTAAAGAACACCCAGTATTTGCTTTATGGAAGAATTGATTTCCTTTTTAATGATCTTTTTAATCATTGAACTTTTATGGGAACTTTGCTGTTATGGCTTTCACACAGTTATATCTTAACCATCATTCTGCGTTGTTCTGCAGGAAATTCCTTTCGAGCTTCTTCTGATTATGAGACGATTTGTAATAAAATCTTTGCTTTAATATCTTCAAAAGATATGTGATATTCTTTATTAGTGCTTCCAGATAGCCTACACAAAACCCAGAGCAGTCCATCATAGATATTCGCTCCATTAAAATAATGGATATGTAATTAAATTACAGACTGTTCATATAAAATCAAACGTCAGTTTGAAGGTTCTTTTGAAAATGACTTACACTATTCACGTTTTTTTTAATCACTACATCAGCATAACATAACCAGCAGCATTTAGACTGGTCAGGTAATTAATACGTATCAACTGCGAAATAACAATCGCACATTTTGAAGCTTGCGTTATTTCAAAAAGGCTTGTGAGCAGAAAAAATAGGACATAACAATCTTTTAACAACAGTTGGTTTCTTTCAAGACGTTTATGTTACATATATTTTTTTTACAAAAATGTATAATTCACAATGGAACAGAAATTCGATGTATTTGTTTCGGCTTTTTAACAAGATATATAGGTCCTATTGAAAGAGACCACCTTAAGGCTAATAAAAATAACTATTAACTAATGTATAATTAGATCACAACTATATAACAAATATAAATTAAAGTAGTTACATTAATGTAGTATACTTTCATGAATTTCAGATTGTTCATATTTGTTGCTGTTGAAAGTAAGTGCTGTTTTGTTTATCCGTTGTCGTGGTCTCCGGCTCAGTTCAGGTAGAATAATGACGGAACAATTTTGGTGCTAGTTGCTCTTACATATACCATTTGTTTTGGCGAAATCAGATACTGTCTTTCGTAAGTTATAACAATAATTCCCTACTTGCAATTCTTGACGTCATGCTTTCAAAGAAATAAAAAAGAAAAAACAAATTAAGAAATATATTATGCTTGCTTTATCCAGCAGTAATTTAAACTTGAAGAACGCTCTTCTTTGAGAAAGGATCTTGGACTTGATTCTAAAATAAGAGAATTACTTGACACCAATATATATATGTATGAATTACGGGTTTAAATTCCGCCTTACTGATTTACCGCTCGCGTATCACCGAAGAGTGAACTATCCGCAAGAGGATATATAGGCCGATAATAGTAATGAGACGGCGAATGACGGAGTCTTAGAGCGATAAGAAGCAAATAAGAAAGATAAGATTTTATCGCTTATAAAATGTCCTTACTGCATCTCTTCTTGGAAAGAGATGGGATGTTCAGATTAACTTCACTGCATATATTTACGTTTAAACATTAGAGTCATGGTTTTGGTTTAGCCTTCATTTCAGTATTTTGAGAAAATGAATTTAGTGCAAGTGAATTGTATGAAAATAATGCATAGCTTACTTTCGTAACTGGTATCTTATGTGTAGTCCTAAGGAATAAATTTCTACAGAGTGATTCTAAATTATTGTCTGAGTTTCCGTTGCCTACAAACCAAAATCCCTACAATAATTCAAGATCATTCCGTATGTTTCAGGAAAAATGATACTGTATATAAAGGAAAAATTAACTGAATTTCTGTGCTATATATAAAATATGAATCAAAGCCACGACAACGAATTGAAAGGTGTTTGTTTTGTTATTGTTTATATGTTCATTATTTTTACGTAAAACTATCTTATTTATTACAAATCTTGTAAGGGTCCTCGTTTTAGGAATAATGACAGTGTAGTCGGTATTGATGACGTTCCTCTTTGGTTAACCTGAGATTATAACAGTAAAATAACATTATTGTAGAAGGCGTGCTAATCGGAAATATTTCGAAAACATTGACATTTTTTACACCGACACACTCATTTCTTTACATACAATGCACAGTAACAACAAAATACACAAGTTTCAGGTGTAGTCTTCTATTGTATAGTATTTAACAAATTTATTTCTAAACGGAAATAAAAACAGTGATGTAAATGTCACGTTTATAACATCGCATTTCATTACACACACAAAAAAGAAACAAAATAAAACATGTATGCTGTTTTATATTTAACATATCAAACTGTATTCAGAGACAAGGTTTCACTCATAATCAACAGCACTGACTACACGAGTGAAGAGTCATCTGTGAATAAAATTCTAAGTCTGAATTATTAGAGATCTATTCCAGTATTAACTGAGATATGACGTGTAACTGTATTACTCTTCTTCAAAAACTGAAACAATTCTTAACCACGACATTCAATATACGGAGATTATAACGTCTAATATGACCGAGCATGTTGACTGGAACGAGGAAGCTTCGAACTTGGGAGGTGCCCGGATAGATTTTCCGCCCACCACCGACATTCCTGTCTCTTTTCTTGGTATTCCTAAGTCTCTACAGGCAAATGTCGGGATAATGACTTCCTTTAGGCCACGATTGCTTACTTCCACGTACTTTCCAATTCACAATTAATTCCCATCCAGTCATTTTAGAGCATTAAATGTGAGTTACTAACTGCATCATAAGATAAACTGCAAATACGGTGCAAATACTGATGTTATGTTTCGTTTTCCGGATTCGTCGCCCTACCCTAGCGTTACCACTGAATATCCGTTGCTTTACAATATTATTTCATGGGAGCCAAAAATCCAGACGTTTAATGCTTTAAACCACTGAAGGGAGTCATGCACTCTCACAAGTACATGTTATCAAGATTGTTATCCGTTTGTGTGACATCTGGTCAGAAACGTCACTATGCATCAGAAATGACTGAAATATATTTCCAGTTACTTGATAATATAACTTGAAACAACACAAGAGGTTTTGTAAATTATGTATGGATGGAAGGAAGTAATACTTCTTTGCGTAAATAAATGTTTCGATATGTGCTGTGTAGATCATTCATGGAATTTATCATAAATCTTCCCTCCCCCCCTTGGCACTACAGCCCCAGTGGGCCTAGGCCTACCTCCATGAACTTCTCCGTTCACTTCGGTTTTTCTAGGTTTTACACATTCGGTAGGGCTCTGTAGGACTCCTTGGGTGGGTGATCAGCTCGTCGCAAGGTCTCTACCTGTACACAAACAGAGAAAAACGCACACACACAAACTAGACATCCATGCCCTGAGTGGGATTCGAACCCACGGTCCCGGTTTCCAAGCGAGCGAAGACAGTACATGCCTTAGACCGCTCGGCTACCGTGACTGGGTTATCATAAATCTTGTGTATCATAAAATGAAAACAATTAAGTGTTAGTCCCTATGTGAAAAGTATTTTCTTCTATACATGTAGGAATTAAAGACCCTCCTCCTTCTTGCCGTGTGTTTGATGTCTGATAGATGAGAAAGATGCACTGTTGTTAAGTTGGTCCAAAGGGAAGCGTTCCCATTTAATATTTAAGTCATATTCACAAATTCAACTTACAGGGAATTTTAACTTTAAAAATAGTTTATTCCTTGCAATTACTCGTATTTGAAGTAGGCAATACGAGTAGGAACGCGTAGTTCTTATTTGCAGCTGTGAACTCTTTTACACAATACTAAAATCCAGATACAATTTTTAATACTTTCCATACTAAAAAGTAATCTTCAAGCTAAATGGAGTTCTATAAAATGTTATGAAATTATATGTTGCAATTCCTAGGAAGAATGAATTAAGAATTAAGAATTACTGCGTTTTCCCTCATTCTTCCTATAAATTTCTATAATGGAGTACAAATTTATATTTAAAGGAGTTTTGTGTGATTCTGTGTCCTGTCCTTCTGAGAATGTTATGTTCAAGAAAACGATTTTCTTTTTACAAAACTTTACAAAGTTTACATATTCACGATAATTGAGGCTAAATCATAATAAACCCGAATTTCAATTCATATCTAGAAACGAATTATTTAGTTACTAACATCTCGAGAAACATAAGGTCCTACCTAACAAGGTTTATTATTTTTCAAACTATGACATATTTTTAAGAATGTTTTTAAAAAGATTTAATCATTCCATAGACTGGCTAAAACTGTGTATCACTTCGGACTTCGTATTAAAATATTTCTCTAGGTACGTACCAGGTCGGAGCGAATTATCAAGGCAGCTCACGTCTCAAACATGTTATAACTGCGCAGGTAATCGACTGCAGTAAATTTATCCCAAAATGTGAGTGCATGATAGAGTGCGTCTACAGTTTATCCGAGAGTACAGGACAGCACCCATGTGTTACGTTTCGTGCGAGTGTGAAAAAGGCGGCTAGCGAAACTTACAAATTTATGAAAATCATATTTGGAATTGCTGCAGTGAGCCGAGTGGTTCCCAACTTTTCAAATGGAAAGGGAGTTAGTGCGAAATAACAGTAGGATGACCAAGGGCGAAATTAGGCCGCGCCGTATCTCAAGCGGTTAGTCGCTGGCTTTCCACCGCGGCGGCCCGGGTTCGATTCCGGGTCTGGTCAAGTGGGGTTTGTGGTGGACAAAGTGGCGCTGGGGCAGGTTTTCTCCGAGTACTTCGGTTTCCCCTGCCAATCTTCATTCCACCAATTGCTCCACAATCACCCTCACCTATCATCTGGGGCTGGTACAATAGGCCAGAAGTGGCCGCAGTACAAGGGTCTTAGTCCCAACCCACTAGCAATAAAAAAAAAAAGAGCGAAATCACTGAAAGGGTACAAAATTATTGGGGCTCGTATTAGGTTAATTTGACGGACGATTTTGGAAAAGGGTTTGTATCAACGAGGTTCGTCCCACAACTGTTTACAGAAGGGAAGAAGGAAAACAGAACATATGCGGCTTTTGACTTGCTTAAATATGCAGAAACCGGCAAAAATTTAAAGAAGTGTACCATAATTGGTGACGGGAGCACGCGATAGCGTATTTGGTTGATTCACTATGCTACATGCTGGAAGATCGTGGTTTCGATTCCCGGTGGGGTTATTGGATTTTTCAGTTGGTCTAATCCTTCCAGCCGCACTATGGCCCTGGTGTCGATTCAACCTCTAATAGAAATGAGTACCAGGAATCTACCTGGGGGTAGAGGTTGGCGGGTGCGAAAGACTGAGAACCCCACCTTCTGTTGTGTAGAAGATGTGGGTATCTCGACGTCTCACAACCCTGTGGACCTCCACAGCCTGATACAGGGATTGCTTTACCTCTTTTACCTTACCATAATAGACTGGTTTTCCCTGAATCTATATGCGAACTATTACAGTGGGAGTCTCCTTTTTGACCACGACATAGAAACAGAACACGACAAGTGCTCGATAAAGTGAAACTGATGCTGCGTTTTGGTTTTCTGGAGAATTGTACAGCATTAATAAGTTTCACAAAGTCGATACAGTACTTCGTGAATGGTCACAGAAATTTGAACCCAGTGTGTTGGCAATTCACTGTCATTCGTCAGTTTTCGGCTAAACGCTGTATTGTGCAACAGAAGCAGCCTTCATATTCATCAAATATAGCTCCTCCCAACTGTTTTCGACTTTAAAATTTACAGCAATATTCAGGGGCAAAATATTTTATCCTGTGCAAAAAAATTGTAACACATTGAAAAGCAGCATCGTTTGGCGATGCAACAAATGTAGTTTCAGCAGTAACAGGAAGGGTGAAACAACTGCGTGCACTCTGGGGTAGCCTAGCCTAAAGAGGATTACAGTTTCATCTCTGTCAGTATGCAGTTTAAGTCTCGATAATCCTGTCCATATCCCGTATATTAATATAGAATCTGAGATCAATTAGAAGAACTTGAAAAGAAGCGGGTGCATTTACAAACGCCGCTAACTTTCGAATTTTCTGTGATACGGAAACAGCAGTTTTCTGCCCTCTACAAGATTATATCCTCCTCCCTGCCTCCCACCCAACATCAACCCCAACATACCACAAACGCGTTGCTTTGATGCTAGTTATTTTCTTGCATGCAAAGCTGAGCGTGGTAACTCACAGAATTCTGAAGCTAAGTGGTGTTAATTTCAAACTTAAAGGTTTGTTTCCTTTTCCGGAATGTCTGTTCTTGATCTAGTTTAAGATGGTCTATTGCCATAATTACTATTAAGATTTGTCTGCAGTTAAATTTATGATTCATGAATATGCCTTAATATTTACGTCCTGCATTCATTCATCGTGAAAAAATAGCAAAATTTTTCGGCTTTCGTTAAGGGATCTAACAACTGAAACCTGCTTCACTGCTCTAGTTTCCCAGATTGCAGTCTCTGAAAGCGGAGGAAAGCGAGCAAATAACAAAATATTCAGGCGCTTCTGTGTTCAGCCCGCTGTTGCATTTCCTGAGAGGAAAGAAATGAAATGAAGTTACTCAAGTTTGAAGAGCTAACTACCGATTTGTTGCAGAAACTGGATCTACTGTAATTGTATGAACAATTAAAATTAGTCAAGATAATTAATTTGCGTGTTTGAAGAAAGTAAACAGGTTTGGGATCCTTCTAGAAACGTCCCTTAGTTGCAGTGTATAAAATGTGTTGTGACATGACGCCCGAAAGCCGGAATAATGGAGTCAGATCGGATGTTGATTCCCTAGGCAACGAGTATTAACAGAGCACGTTCTCGGTACTATGGCTTCCGTTACTAGGATTTTGATACATGCAATGTAACGTTACCTGTTAAAAGCTGATATCATTCAAAGCACAGTAACGGCTAAGAAAGGCCGCGCCATAGCTCAAGCGGTTAGTCACTGGCTTCCCACCGCGGCGGCCCGGATTCGATCCCGGGTCTGGTATAGTGGGATTTCTGATGGACAAAGTGGCGCTGGAGTGGGTTTTCTCCGAGTACTTCGGTTTCCCCTGCCAATCTTCATTCCACCAAATTCTCAATCATAATCACCCGAGAAAGGTACAATAGGCCAATCAATGGCCTCCGTGCCGAGTTGACCCAGCTGGACTCAACCCCCCACTTAGCGAATAAAAGAAACGGCTAAGAACGCAATAATTTTACTGTTGAGAGAGGTGACTTCTACACGGTTCGCCGAAACATTGTAACAGAACAGCAGTTTGTGAGACGAAAGAACCGAGAAAGGATTTGTTAAGTCAAGAGTTCCAGGGAGATCCAAACAGAAGTCAGAAGAAAACGTCAGAGGAAGAAGCCAGAAGAGAACAAGTCTTTATTTTATGTAGTGTAGTTACAATAACCTTTTAGAGTGTCATCATTGTTCGTAGTTACGAAATGTTATAGTTATAGTGAGATTGAAAGTGTTATGATTAATTGTAGTTCCGCATGGTGAACATTCAATAAATCGACTCACCGAGCCAAACCCGCCTCTAAAGTCACTAGTACACGTGACAGTATCTTATTAGCTACACGAAGTTTCAATGTTCAGTACATTAGTACTCGTCGAATGAATCCGTAGACTCAACATACACCAGCATATTAATATGAGCCGATTCTAGTTCTGTAGTCGTTCCCAAACGTTTACTTTCTGAATTTATAAAATTTGAACTTTTGCAGAGAAAGTGACATCCACTTTATGCTCATCAATACATTGCAATAAGTGCAATTCGTATACTCATATACTGATTCATGTCAGTTATATTACATTTAACTTTACGTATAGTTTTAAATGTAAGAAAATCATTTTGTTATACCGCGGTGATATAAACTTTCTTTCCAAAATATAGCTTCTTCAAGAAAATTTGATATAGAAAAACTTAGCACCTTAATCTTCGTTCAATTCATTTCTACGTGCAAAGAGAATGAAACTGCAAAGAGCTTCTACACAGAAAGTGGTATTGAAACTGAACCTTAAATGCCAGATTTGCTACAACTTATCCTCCTTCTATTGATATCATCTTTGCCATGTCCCTTAATTACAAAGACAAACACTTTGTCTTGAGGGAGAACACATCACACAGATCTGTCACTCGTATATTCCTACTGCTTGACATTATTCGTTTTGCTTGTCAGTCTCTGCCAACCCGTTTATGTATTTGTTGGTGTTTTATCAGATGCGCCTTCTGGCGGAAGGCTTTTCCACATACCTCGCACCTGAATGGCTTCTCCCCCGTGTGGGTACGTAGGTGCACTTTAATGTTAGACTTGTTCAGAAAACCACGGTTGCAGATGGTGCACCGGTGAACAGGCTTTTCTTTACCAATCATCCCGCCACTACCATCTGACGTATAAATGACACTTGCCCCACCCCCACCGCCACCTCCACCCCCACTGTGCTGTTTCCTGCCAGATCTACTTCTGCTTTTGCTCTTGCTTGGAGATGGCGTCGTCGTGGTAGCTGCTGTCGTGTGTGGATAGTTCCCATGTACCAAACTACTTCCAGTGACTAAACTGTCAAGTGAACCGCCATTCACCAATAAATCCGGCGACGGAACTCCTCCAGTTTTCAGACCGCGAATATGGCTGTACCCTGGTCGGTTTCTCTGGTGCACACCCTGGTACCGGCCCCCGTTCATGAGAAGGGTATTGTCAGTGGTACTGACCACGTGCCCAGGCGGACTGCCAGTCGTGGTATGTGGCAGTATCATTTCTTTGTTGCTCAGGTACGATGTTGAAGATGACGGAGAAGGGCACTCAGATAAGTAAGTTGAGGTGGACTCAGGTTTGATGGCGCCATTTGATAAGGAAGGGGGTCCATTTTGAAGCCGATTTTGGAGAAGGGGCATGTGGTGATGTTGCTGGTAATTCGTTGTGGTTGTCGTTGACGGTTCCCTTTTAAGCAGCAGCGCAGCTTGTTGAGTAAAGGCTTGTTGTTGCTGCTGGAGGCCTTGTGTTAGGAGACTCTGCAGAGTTGAGGACGGTCCAGTTGTAACACAGTCTTCAGGATTGACGCTCACAACAAACTGGGAGTTAGCAACGAATTCTTGTAACGATTCGGCAGAAATTATTGCTTTACCGCTGCCACCACCATTCTGCACATTGTTCTCACCACATGCAGTGTCTATCCACGCATCCAAGTCCATCCAACTGTCCCTAGAAGCCGCCGGATCCTCGCCCGGTCCTACCAACCCATCAACATTCGGCACTGTTGTGTCTGCAATAGCAGAGCCTATAATAGCTGCTATGTCTTCTATTTCCGGCGGCAGAAGACTGTAGTCCACAAATTCTGGTTTAATCCCACCTGAAACACCATCGACTGTTGATGACGACACCACGGATTGATCCGCTGTTGTACTAACAGTGTAATATAAGGTAGTGCTACCATTATTGTTGCCAGCTTTAAATACTACATTATTGTTCGTATTGTTGTTGGTGGTATGAGCATTATTATTGTTGGTCTCCACCAATGACGACACTGTGTTATGAGGGCTTTGTGGTGAATGTGGAGCTGCGATTGCATGGAAATGATGTCCAGGAATACCATTAATACTAAGATGCCCAGTGTATCCAGTGAATGGAGGAAGGGGCTTCAGTTCTGCAAAATTTGAATTGGAACCCGGAGGAGAATTTTGAGACGACGATGTAAGTAGTAAGCTGTCCAAGGCATCCATTGTAGCTTTGGTGGCCGAGTCTTCATCCGTCGTCGAACAGGAATCCATGACTAGTTTGTGGGCTGGTGTGTCCATGAGGAAATGTTCCGTGCCGTTGCCACCGCCAGCGCCACCCCAACATGAAGTGAGTAGCAGCGTATCCACAGGTCCTCCACCGCACAGTATCTCGGAGTTTCCGCCCCCCGAGTACTTCATAATATTGGGTGATGTGCTGGAGGTGGTAGTGCTCGGTTCAGACTGCTTCAACTGGGGGATGGTGGATGATGATTTCGTCTGCGGGTGATTGCTTTTTGGCGGAGGGGCGGTGGCCCGGTCGGGGCAAAGCCACGGAGGATCCAGGGGGGTAAATTTATGGATCCAAGTGAGAGTCGTCCAGATGGAGCAACTCGCACAGTCCCTCTCGAAGACGATGAGACAGCTAGGTAAATAGATTTGGATTGTTTTGTAGCAACAGGACACTCACGTAATGCGTTCAGTGTCGGATGAATATTGCCACTCTCACCTCTGGCTAGTAATGGAATAATTTTTCCAACACTCACAAACATAGACAGAACGAAAGAAGACAACATCCACAACAAACCTTCAAACCAAAAGTAGTTACACTTTTCAGAAATGAAAGATAGAAGATAAATGCACCGTCACCGATGAAAGAAAATAGTAAAAGATTAAGGATCGAGTCTTGTATTTGTTTCTTCAAATTATATATTATGATTTTTCCTGTCTCATAACTTTTGAATGTCAGGAACCGGGGCCTCTCCCTGTCCACTTCGTCATGGCGATGTGCATATTATCAGTAAATCAGACTGAATAACTCCTGGTGTTGTCTTGGAGGCACCAGCCCCCATGTTGTGCCAGCGATCGACGAGGTCACCTATAAACAGTGAAAACAGCGAGATTAGTACATAAATATGTACTTTACAAGTTCTTCAATTGTGAAAATGATAGAATAGATGAAGAAGCGTGATTTTTATAGAACAGAATGAAATTTCGCTTAAGCCCACAAGCAGATTAAAAACAATCTGGTAGTGAAAAGCAGAAGTTCATGTATCCTGGAAGATTATTAAGGAAACTTTCTGTATTAAACTTCCATAGCACCACCTCTTAAAATTAGTTCTGATGGATAATGCAAAATAAATATTTGGTGTCAGTGACAGACGGAAGAAATGCAGAACTGTACAGCAACAATTTTCAGGCTGCAAGAAAGCTTTTGATTCAAAGGAGAAATATAATACAGCATAGTCGTCGAGTCTGGAATATCCACGAAACTAGCTGGGCTAATAAAAGTATATGTAACTAAATCATATAATAAACTTCATATTTGTAAACATTTTTCTGATATATTTCCTTTGATTATAATACTATATATATATGAGGAATACGTGCTCAGGGCCGGACTTAAAGAGGAGTGACAGGGTCGGTCACTTCGGGGCCACCGCAAAACATCAATAAAATTCGCAGATTTCATTGAGGTATTTGCTTGTAAAAAATCACGAAACTTTTTTTGTTTGCATTTTTAGTTATTATAAGAAATAAGGACAAAAAAGCGACATAACCTAAATTTATTTTAACTGGTAGGGACTTCCACATATTAATTTCCGTCGGCGCTCACACAACTGTAAATTCGGCCCTGGATGTGCTGTCCATTAATTTTCAACTTTGTTATATAATTTGTCACTAGGAAGTTTCAAAAGAAATTAAGGATGGGAAATCACTTTATGTTATCCATTTTTTGGGCGGAAACATGAACACCTAAAAACCCAAATATGTTATTAAGAATTACTAAGGCGGGTACTTCGAATTTATTCATAAATTGACCTCCTAAATTGTTCCTTCGTACCTCATTGTCATGATGCAGGAGAAAATCCATGTGTGTGTGTGTGTGTGTGTGCGTGGGCGCGCGCATATGTAGGTTTAGTTACGAAACGTCGATTCGTCTTTTCATCCCATCCTCTTCCCCAGACGGTTTGTTATAGGAACCAACTACGCTACGGCGAGCCCCATGGTAAAGGAACGTAATTACACTAAATTACGGTGGGGTGTTTATATTCTTATTTTGATTTCTTTTTTGTAATCAAGTAGTTATAAATAGTGTAATACACTTTTATTTATGGTAAACTGCAAAGAATTTTAGACCATTTTAATGGCTGAACACAGCTCTTCCTGCATGAATTATGCTCAAATATTATGTGTGTGAGTAAAAAAATCTGGGAGTTAAATTAACCACCACGAACCACGTTCGATTAAACGTACGCCCAGTTTTTTTTCCCTTGACACTACAGCCCCAGTGGGCCTAGGCCTACTTCCATGAACTTCTCCGTTCACTTCGGTTTTTCTAGATCTTACACATTCGGTAGGCCTCTACCTGTACACAAACACAAATTAAACATCCATGCCCTGAGTGAGATTCGAACCCACGATCTCCGTTTCCAAGCGAACGATGACAGTACATGCCTTAGACCGCTCGGCTACCGTGACCGGCATACGTTCAGTTTAAGAAAACATAATCATAACTTTATTTTCTGTTGGAATTAGTAAGTAGCGTAGAAGTTTTATGATATTTCGAGTTGTACTGAACAGCTGCTGCTGAAATTTCGAAGTAGCAAGAATAGTCCTCCTAGCAAATGCAAGGAGAGCTTATTTTTGCGCTTCATTGGAATTAGTTTCTTTTGAACCAATTGTACGTGCAAGAAAGGTTCTGCATACCTTCGTATCACCGTAGCTGTAGACGAACCGCACTGAAAGACTAACCACCAGAATATCGGTCAGAAAAAAACTTTTTTTTCAAAGGCAAGCTTTAGAAGGTGGCGTGGGGACATGGCTCGGAGAGGCAGTTTGAGAATGAGAAATGTAGGTCGTCCCAGTTAAGAGTCTAGGACCGGACTAGACCGGACTCTTGTTGTTGCCAGCGAACCAAAACACAACAAAACAAGCCAAGTAACACGCGGCACGCTAATAGTCCACTCGAGGAACAGGTATCTTCAGTGCTAGAGGGACTTGGGTGTGTTACACGTCTAATGAAGAAAGCGTATTCCAATTAAACTTATCGTCATAAACTCATGAATTATGTTCTTGGCCTGTCCAGTTTTTTTTTTCATTGGCGCTACAGCCCTCATTTTGGGCCTAGGCCTACCTCCATGAAACTCTCCGTTTCACTTCGGTTTTACTAGACATCTTAGACACTCTTAAGCGGGTGATCAGCTCGTCGCAAGGCCTCTACATTTACAAAAACAGAAAAACGCACACAAACTTCCATGCCCTGAGAGGGATTCGAACCCACGATTCCGGCTTCTGAGCGAGCGAAGACAGTGCATGCCTTAGACCGCTCGGCTACCGTGACCGGCCCTGTCCGGGTTACAATGGCGGCTTATAGTGTCGGAGCCGGAACGGGATTCTGCTTCCAGATATTCTTGCCGAATATTCTATTCGTTTACTTTGTCTGTTGTATTGATTTGTATTCTACTCAGTTCTACCCCATCAGGTTCACTGCGTTTATGATTCATCGCTCCTGCGACTGCTCTGAGGAATCGTATTCCTGCTATCTCAATTCTTCTTATTTGCCCTTTTTTCTCCTTAACTTCCAACATTCGGTTGCATATGTAGGTGTAAGTATAGTTATTATTCTATAGAATGTTATTAGAATCTGTTTCTGGCATTTCATTAGCAAATAGCATTTTAAAAATTCAGCAGAACCGTTGAAACCTATTTAGTTTTATGTAAGCACTTTTGATACCAGTGTCTCCCTTACATAGTAGGCACATGTTAAGTTAAATAATCACAATGACTCACTTATTAAATATTTCTATTTATCATCTAAAACGTGTATGAACTTAAATACATTAATTTCTTCTGACATATTATTTCTGCTTCTAAGGTGGAAATTTTCGTAGGTATTCTTTAACTGAACTATATAAAAATTATAACACTATGAAACAATTTGATTTCAGTCATCAACGTATATGTGTGAATTTAATTTATTTTACTGAACGAAATACTGTCCCATTGACAAACTAATTCTCAAGTCACTCTGCCAAAGAAACCCACTTCTATCTAGTGACGAGATCAAGAATGATGGAGTTGTACCTTCACTCCCTCAGGCTATCTTCACGGAGTGGTGCTTAATTAATTAATTAATTAAAGAGACAACTTTGCCAGATTTACCCCTGTCAAAGAATAATTGAACTTTATTTTTTTTCCTTGGCCCTACAGCCCCAGTGGGCCTAGGCCTACCTCCATGAACATCTCCGTTCACTTCGGTTTTTCTAGATCTTAGACATTCGGTAGGACTCCTTGGGCGGGTGATCAGCTCGTCGCAAGGCCTCTACCTGTACACAAACACAGAAAAACGCACACACAAACTAAACATCCATGCCCTGAGTGGGATTCGAACACACGATCCCGGTTTCCAAGCGAGCGAAGACAGTACATGCCTTAGACCGCTCGGCTACCTTGACCGGCATAATTGAACTTTATAACTCAGTATTATACTGATCATTTTTTCGTGAAACACATAAAAACGCAGATGCATAAAACCGGATATCAAGGCTGACAAAATTGGATGCAAATGGAAAACCGAAACGGGTAAAACTGTTATTGGCTAATGTTTCCTGTAATTACATAGGTTCATTCGAACATTAACAGACTCGATTTATTCTAAATAATATTTAGAAATCTAGTTCGTGCCTCAACGGAAACACATTACGTCTCCGCTACAAAACCCAACCGGTTAATGCTGTTTAGGGAAAAGGTCGCTCTTTACTGTGAGAATATTAGGAAACATAAATACACTGTGTGGGTAGAATACATAATTTCAATATATTAAATCACGCGGTTGAGTAGTTGGTTGAGGTACTGTGCTACAAGCCGGAAGGTCGAGAGTTGGAGNTTTTTGAGAACTCAAACCATAGAAAAACTCATTTAATATGTGTTACAATATGCAAGCTCCCTTACCCTTGTATCCTAAGTTTTAAAATCGTCTGTATAAGCTTAGTAAATAATATATTCTTTTCCCACTACAGCTGTGAGTGAACAGTAGGTTATTTAGCAACAGCACTTCAACTTCAAAACCAGAATTCTTAGCAGAAAACTTATGGGTGTATCAACATATTATTAAGGAAGAGTGCATTATTATTTTATTGCTAGTGGGATGGGACTAAGTCCCTCGCACTCCGGCCACTTCTGGCCCATTGTACCAGCCCCAGATGATAGATGAGGGTGATTGTGGAGCAATTGGTGGAATGAGGATTGGCAGGAGGCGAAACTGAAGTACTCAGAGAAAACGCGCCCCAGCGTCACTTTGTCCACCACAAATCCCACTTGACCAGACGCGGGATCGAACCCGGGCCGCCGCGATGGGAAGCCAGCGACTAACCGCTTGAGCTATGCCACGGCGTAAGGATGAATGTAACCGCTCATTGAAAAAGATACTGCATAAGCCAGTGGATACAATTCTGAGCCAGTTCCATTCTCCTCTCTTGTTCATGAACTCTCTCCCATTCATTTTAACGTCATTTACGCACCTCCTTCTCAGTCTTCCATGTGGAAAACTTCCGGAACGTTTTCTTGCCAAAATTTAACACGCATTATTTGTCTAATAAATGGAATATGTTCAAGCCTTCTAAGCAGCCTTAATTTTACAGTAATACTAATAATTCTCGTAGTTGACCTGTATAAATCACCAAGTTTCTCCTCATCTTTCTCGGACTTCTTCCATTGTCCAGATAACCGCCTGAATATTCTTATGCATGCCTACATCCCGTATTTCACACAGAATATAATCCATTTACCGATTTATTGAGGAAATCTTACGGAGTTAAGGTTTATAATTTATGTTATTTTCGTTGAGCATAGTCAAGGAGGATTAGATTGCCAGGGCATGTAGCACGAATGGGGGAGACGAGGAATGCGTATATTATATTGGTGGGAAAGCCAGAAGGAAAGAGACCCCTGGGAAGACCAAGTCGTAGGTGGGTGGAAAATAATAAAATGGATCTTAGAAAGGATGGGATGGTACGGATTGGATTGCTCTGGCTCAGGATAGGGACCAGTGGAGGGTTTTTGTGTACACGGTAATGAACCTTCGGGTTCCATAAAATGCTGGGAAATTCTTGAGCAGCTGCAGAATTGGTGGTTCCTCCAGAAGGGCTCAGCTCCGTGAGTAAGTAAGTAACTTTCATTGAGCAGAGATTGTACTCTGCTCTGTAAGAAATTCACTTAGGCTGAGAGTTTCCTTTCTTCTTACTCGTAATAGTGCATTCTTGGATTGCAAATAGTAACGACAGCAACCATAGTAACCAGCATAAGATGGAACTGAGTTTACTGCATACTTCCAATCCATTGGGCTACGTTCTCCTTTGAATGAATCTTTCTCATCAAAATTCCTTCGAGTGTCCATTAATTTCGTTGAACCTGCAATTCAGTTTTATTAACAACGAATGTCATTACCCTCAATCGGAGTAGGAGAGATGAAGGATATGTTAACTATGAACTTTCGCATAAAAGTATTAATGTCAAATATCATCAACCATGTATGAGACGGAACAGGTCGTGCAATGTGAGGCATACTTTCTGTTATTTCATTCTTTCACTCCGCAAAATGTACCTGTTTTGTGTTGGGATTTCTTGTTTTTATTTTTGTCCCTGGTTCTGGTCTCACCATCCACTTAACCACTGTTTTGAATGACAAATGTAAGTAGACAAAATGCTGTAAAACATTAAAAGTGAATTGTTTACGTGCACTGTTTGCTGCTGCTCTTGCTACCTGTTACCTTTACGCAGGTTGTACCACTTCCGGCAGCTATGACCGCTGTAATATCTTCACTAATCGTCTAACCATAATTAGATTATAAAAAGCTATCCCCGTAACAGGCCGTGAAGGCCCATAGGATTGTGAGACATTGAGGCTCCCACATTTACTTAGACAATCGGCTCACAGATGGCGGTAAGTTTGTCAGCCTTACGCATTGGCCGCCCGTTACTTTGATTCGACCCCAGGGCCAATTGAAGAAATCCATCTCATCGGGACTCGAACCCGCGAACTTCCGGCTTGTAGCATAGTGCTTTAACAAACTACGCTACCGCGTTCACCCATAATTAGATTATATGGATATTTATGTCTTCTAAAACTTAAGTAGTATATTATGAAATGCTCCGCTTGGATACGATTCTTTGAAAGACAGATTGAGATTGTTTTTGAGCAAAGAGCTGAGAGAAGAATTTAAGAGAATTGAAGTAACGGGGAGGTAGAAAAAAATTCGTAATCTGAATCTAATATTATTACGATTATCAAATTTTTAAATATTCTAAATTCTGAAAGAGAAAACTTACGAAATATAAGGTCGTTGTGAATGCAGAGATAAAGTAAAATGGATTTTAAATATGTAGTGAATATATGGACCGGATTCAGCTGGCTTGGGATGATGTTGATAGACGTCCTCTTGTAAACGCAATGATTCTTTCTTGAGACAATAGAATGTATGATAAATGTGGATTGAATTTTGTGCCCTTCGTATTGTTATGCCAATTTTCATACCTCGTTTTGCCATGCGAGCCTCAGAGGGTTAATAATTGACTAAATACTAAATTCATTTTCTCAGTATCAGGCAAACTTATGTGTCTGCTTCGAATTCGAGAAGTCATTTAAGTTTTCTGATTCTTCAGGCCATTAAATTAAATTTAATAATAACTTGGATGGTAAAACAATGGAAATTGCATTAGAAAACACCCGAAAGCGATTTTTGTTCGCCTTAGAAATTCTTAAAATAAACTGGATTGAAATAATTAAATTGTCTGCTTCTTTTATCACACGCCTTGTATATGTATACAGGATTAGTGAAGGCCCGAAAAAACAATTATTCTTGCCTTCTTAGGGTGGTTTTACGTTCTCTGTTGTTAAATCATCATATTCAAGGGAAGACGGTAAAAGGAAGATTTTTTTTTTTGCTATTGAAAAAGAATTTAAAACGTACAGAGTACAAAAATATATAGGAAAAATATAGAGAAGCATATACATCTTTTAACTAACACTTGTAGTAATATACGAGTATAATTTTTTTCTATTTTACCTTTTATAGATCACAATTTATCAAACATATGATTACTGGTAAAGCCTAGTTTCGACTCGTAAATCCTAGGTTTTACCAAACTTCGTGCTTTTACGGTAACATATTGTGAGATGACATCCGAAAGCCGAAATATTGAAGTCATTATATACGTTCATTGTTAGGCAACGACTTGGTAAACACATTCCCGCTGCAACGAATACGCAAGCAACAATTGAGTAACTTCCGTTGTTTTGCAGTGACTCTTTAAACACGGCTTCCCAACAATAGAGATGCTGTTTTCTGTGTGGTACTTGCAAAGTGGTTATGAAGAAGAGTTCATTTGAGAAGTCGTAGTGGAGTCGAGTTTCGAGACACCAGACTGCCAGGATATGGGCTTGGAAGCAGAGGAATTGAATTGAGTTAGCAGCTGCAATATAATGGCGAGAAAGGAATTAGACGGTGCAAAGACTTCATGTGTGAGTTGAAGTGGCAGTGAGACTGTGATGAATCCGTTGCCAGGATACGACTAGTGAAGACTGAGAACCCTAGTGCATGTGTAACGGTGAACTGTGAAGTGTGTAGCTGAGCGATAGCGCTGTATTGCCTGTAGTCCCGAGTTGTGTGAATAAGGTGTCAATAAATTCAATCATCCAATCCAAAATTCACGCGCAAAACCCCTACACTTGACAGTATATAATAGGTTAATCTTCTATATTATAATGAAAAAATCTCTTAATTAACACATGAATCCTAGAGAGATAGGATGGGATTGGATGGATTGGATAGATCTGGCTCAGGATAGGGACCAGTGGAGGGCTCTTGTGAACACGGTGATGAACCTTCGGGTTCCATAAAATGCTGGGAAATTCTTGAGTAGCTGCAGAATTGGCGGCTCCTCAAGAAGGACTCAGCTCCATTAGTAAGTAAGTAAGTAAGTAAGTAAGTAAGTAAGTAAGATGTCAGTGCTATGTTTCGCTTAGTGGGGGGTGGAGTCCAGCTGGATTCACTCCGCACGGCGGCCACTGATTGGTCTATTGTACCTGCCCCGGGTGATTATGATGGAGAATTTGGTGGAATGAAGATTGGCAGGGGAAACCGAAATACTCGGAGAAAACCCACCCCAGAGCCACTTTGTGCACCACAAATCCCACGTCACCAGCTCCGGGATCGAACCCGGGCTGCCGCTGTGGGAAGCCAGCGACTAACCGCTTGAGCTATGGCGCTGCCCTAGTGCTATGTTAGAAAGAGACATGTAATTATTTCTACTCGTATCAATCATAAAATTCAGGTTCTGAAAATAAAAGTATTTGTCATATACTGTATATTTCTCTCTACTTACTGCCTTTATGTGGCCTTGAGATAAGTCCTGTACATGCCAGCTAGATAACTGCAGTAATCCATATGCGATTTCCCAGCACAGAAACATCTGTTGATGCAGATAATTCTGTGTATGATGCCGTGTGTCCCTTGATAACCATCCAGACAGACACGCGAAAAGAAAGTGGAAAATAGGAAGATTATGCGTACGTATATTACAGAAGCCTTAACTCATATTGTCTAAAAATGTCATGAATTACAGGAGACGTTTATTTGGCAGGTTATGCAAATCCCAGATTCATAGTGCATCACAGTCCCGTTAAAAATATTATGGAGACAGTGGCAGATGCAAAAGTTCGGAATTTACGCCTGATTGGAATTATTGAGGTTCATAGTTCCACCTTTGAGCTCGGTAGAAATTACGAGAAAAAAACCGTCCAATTTTCTGTATTCGAAAGAGATTTTTTTCTTTAATTTTCAGTTCTACGCATAGCTATTACAACTGTATCAGTACTTACAAATTTCCGCTTTTAGTTTATATTAATCTTCCACTCAGCAAATTTGACTCAATGTCAAAAGTGTACGTTAGCTAAAATCTACTCGGTTTCACAACAGGCCAGAGAAAACGACGAAAAAATGAAGAAAAGTAATTCCTTTCCCACTCTAATAACATCAATTCTTCTGTTTTTGATTAATCCCATTTTTAAAATGTTCGCAAATCCCAATCATATTTGGCCTATCCCTCCCCTAGTTACACCATCTGTAACTCATGGCTGCCATGTTATGAATGTTGAAATTATGGTTTTAAAAATGTGACACTGATGCATTCCTTGCGTTTTTATAGAAAACGGCAATATTTTTTAAAAGTTCTTCAGCTGCACACGAGCATAGGTATGACATAGAAATGCAGCGCTCTGTTTCGATTATGAAACCCAACACACGGTTGATAACGTAATTCGCAGCAACTGCAAATACCATCTCTATGAGTTCTTGATTGAGGCACTATGCTACAAGCCGGAAAGTCTATGGTTCGAGTCCCGATGAGGTCGTTGGGTTTTTCAATTGACCAAATCCTTCAAACCTCACTCTGGCCCTGGGTCGACTCAGCCCCTAACAGAAATGAGTGCCAGAAATGTTCCTGGGGGTAAAGGGCGGCTGGCGCATAAGTCTGAAAACCTTACCGCCATCTGTGAGCCGATTGTATAGAACAAGTGGGAGTCTCGACCTCTCACAACAGTGTGGGCGTCCAAGGACTGTTACAGGATTAGCTTTACTTTTTTGCCTTTATGAGTTCAAAATAATGAGAAATATGTTATTTTTCACTTGCTTGATGTTAATTCGAAAGCGTTGTAGATGTATGTATATCTGCCTGGTTTCAAATAAAATTTTTGCTCAAAAAATTGAACTTTCTATGATTTGCTTTAATCAGTTTAGTGTGATCTACTATTTTACTTAAATTGACGTTTTCTTCAACTTAACAGTATATTCTTTCGCGTTCTATAGACTGTGGTTCTGTGGTATTGCATCATCATATTACATTATAGCGTATTTGTTTTGAATTGTACTGCAAATGAAATTCTTGTACAGAATTATTACCCAGGTTCTGATCATTACGTCGTTACATCATATTTCTATAGAGCGTTTACTTTAATTGAAGTAAATTAATTTAAAACAAGGTGAAGCTGGAATACCTCCATCATTATAGCGACTGGTTACAAACAGGGAAGCCTGTTTCGACCCTATTATCCATCTCATCAAGCTCCTTTCTGGCACCTATTCATTTTTCTTTCCAATCAGGATCGTGTCTCTTACCCCGGGGGTGATTCTGCCGTTGCATCATCTGAACCAAGGCAAAGAATACAGAGATCTTTACATACACTCCCCCATGCTCCGTCAGCTGGGATAGCTGTGACAGGAAAGTAACTGCATATGCACTGTACGGTCGGGAATTGATTTCGAACAGGGGCAGGGTTTTTCTGTTCGCCACTGGGACAAAACTGGCTGTGGGATCGACCAAGCTTCATGTCATTTTTGCACCTCCCACTCTTTCTCTTTCGGGAGAATGACTTGAGCATGATGACGTTTGAATTCATGGATCCTTTCGTTCACACGCCCATACGTCTTCGTGCCATAATCTTTAGTTCGGCACAAGAACAACTATACTTACTTACTTACTCATGGAGCTGAGCCCTTCTTGAGGAGTCCCCAATTCTGCAGCTGCTCAAGAATTTCCCAGCATTTAATGGAACCCGAAGGTTCTTTACCGTGTTCACAAGAGCGCACCACTGGTCCCTATCCTGAGCCAGATCAATCCAATTCATAACATCCCATCCTATATCTCTAAGATCCATTTTAATATTGTCCACCCACCTACGCCTTGGTCTTCCCAGTGGTCTCATTCCTTCTGGCTTTCCAACCAGTCTCCTGTATGCATTTCTCTTCTCCCCTATTCGTGCTAGAGTCCCTGCCCAGCTCATCCTCCTTGACTCAAGAACAACTATACCAATGTTATTTTTAATTATATCGGAATTTGGAAAATGTTGATGTCTGGCAATCCCTTAACGTTCTAAAGCATTAATGTGCATATCCCTTAATGTGTTGTAGAATTTTCGATCTTACAAAGTATTGAAAGCAGCGACAAGGATGGCACCAAATTTACATTAAGTTCATGCACAAGAAGTATTTTCAAAAAGATATGTATTACACACGGTAGGTAATTGGTTTAGGCACTATGCTACGAGTCGGAAGGTCGCGGGTTCTAGTCACGATGAGATGGACTATTTAGTTTTCCTAATCCTTCCAGCAGCACTATGGCCCTGGGATCGACTCATCCTCTAAAAGAAATGAGTACCAGAAATCTTCTGGGAGTAGAGGGCGGCCAGCGTGCAAGGCTGACAACCTTACCACCATCTGTGAGCCAATTGTTTAGAGAAAATGTGGGAGTTTCGAGTCTCACGACCCTATTGGTCTTCACTGCCCGTTATAGCGATACCTTTACGTTTTACGAATTACAATTTGTAGCAAAGAGAGGTATATGAATTTCGACAAAATTGTTTTGTAGATAGATTCACAGAATCCATCGAAGCAAGGACATATGTCGTTGAATAGTGGAATGTGATGTTGATGTAGCTAAGTTATTTGAAACGTAACACAAGAAATATCTCATGTTGCGCTCTATTAAAAAAATCTGATTCTCAGCAAATCGTGCTGCTGTTTATCTTCAGCCTGCTTCTAAGCTGTACGTATTATTCTCATACATTTAGCCAGGGCCAAATACCCATCTCATCACATCTCGTAGGGGGAAAGAGTCTTAAGAATTATCTTTCCCAGGTCGACTTTCATCATTCATTGTGACGCTAAGCGAAGACATGCACTCCGAATGTGGCGGAGACTTCGACATCAGTCAAGAGATACAACCGAGCATATATTTGTAATTAAGCAGTCAGATGTTTACAGTCGGAAGAGACGAATGAAAGTGACTTAGAGAGCGAGTTTGGGGGGAGAGACTGTGTGGTACATTGAAAGTATACAATCGTATATTGGACACTTCAGCAACTGTATAAACATTTCTCCCAACTGAATGAGCGAGATATTTACGAAGAAATTGAGATCAGAAGAGGTGAATGAGTGCGAGTGACTGCCCCAGAGGATTAGCGTGAGGGAGAGAAAGACTTGATTGATATATTAAAGGCATCCATTCAGAATATACTGGAGACTTCAACGGTAGTATAGACAGAGAGCATACTTTATATTCATAATTAATCTGGTCAGATGCTTACGATCGAATTGAAAAGAGAAGATATGAATGAGAGAATAAGTACTGCCTTAGTGCTTGCGTTGAATATTAATGTAAAGGAGAGGGAGAGATGAACGACCGAGTAGTTGAATGAGCGATACAATGGCAATGATAAAGTGAATTACTGTAGCTCCGAATTCTAGAATGTGACTGTGTAAAAAAAAAAGACACCGTTGGATGTGACATTCATCTTTAAGGTTGAGTTGGAAAATATGTTGTACATAATGTCATATTGTTTATTTGATGAATTGAATTTATAGTCTGCTTCCATATTTTGTATCTCATAGAACTCTTGCAATCAAAATAAACATATTATCTGGACATATAATTAACAACAAACGTCCAAAGAAAACTAGTTTCAGTTAATAAGCTGAGAATTGTTATTAAATAATACATTATTTTATTACTAGTGGGGTGGGACTAAGTCCCTTGTACTGCGGCCACTTCTGGCCTTTTGTACCATTAAATAATATTACTACCGTTACAAATCTCCTAATTCTTTCCAGTCGTTGTTGAGTTATTTTGTAATAGGTGAAGTACTGAACCCAGTGTTGGGCAATGCTACGTCATAAGTTGGAGAAAATGAGGGCTGGTATTTCATTTATCTCCTCATCACTTTAATTGCAGCTGACCTTCATGGGACGTGATCGAAATATATATTGTGGTATGTCTGCTGAAAGCCATAATCGCGAAGCCAACAGAGACAGTCGTGTTTTCTGTGCGGTCCGTGCCGAGGCTACATATCTAAGAGCAGTCTGCATTGAGTAGGAAAAATTGATTTCTCACCCTAACATAAGAATATAAATTGGAAATTCTCAGGAGAAGGGGTGCCAATGAGAAAGTTTGGACCTAAGAAACTCAGAATAACAGACTGATAGGGGATATTATATAGCGAGTTTTAGAATTTAAGAATATCCAAATCAAGGAGGATGAAACTGATAATGTATTAGTAACCCCCGCCGGGGCGATATAAAATGTATAGATATAATTTGCCTGCAAATATAAAGGCAAGGGCAACATCGGAGACTGGACCTAAATGAAATAATATTATAGTACAGACGTAGCGAAACTGTGGCTACTAGTGCGGTTGTCTAAAATATTTTAGAGCAATCCTTTTCTTTTTTTTTTTTTTCACAGATCGACTAAGTATAAAAATATGCTCTTTGGAAAACTTGCACATAAACAACTATGCCCCAATCCACGCCTTTTTTTGGGCTCTCAAATTTCTGAAAATTGTCGTATATTTCTGCGATCGTCCATAGATTTGTTTGGTCACCATTGTTGTAATAGATCGAGGAAACAGGTATGATTACGTGAACTGAATTGAAATGCCTTGAGAGTATGTTACAGGAGGGGACCCTCGTGAACATAATATTCGAATTTCTTAAAGGATAGAGAATTTTCCAGCTGAGCGTCTATTAGCTTCGTAAGAAAACATCTTTACATGAAGTTAGTTTTTTTTTTTTAGTTTCTTGGGGTGGGTACTTGGGTACGTCGGCCACTGACCGGCCTGTTGTACCAACACCGGACGAGAGATGATGACTGTGGAGCAGTCGGAATGAGAATTGGCAGGGGAAACCGCAGTACTCGGAGGAAACCTACACCAGTGCCACTTTGTCCACCACAAATCCAATCTGACGTGACCTGGGCTCGAATCCGGACGGCCACGTTGGGAAGCCGGCGACTAACCGCCTGATTTATGGTACGATCAATTTAGATGGTTAGATAAAAAAAATAATGTAGACTATTCATTGTTTTTTCCTCGATCCTATTCGATTATCGAACATGGTAATTAGAACACCTGTAATCATCGTCATTAGGCCCGTAAAGAAACTGATTCTGAAGACTTGTTAAATGAAAGGACTTGTGTCGACATAATTTTATTCATTCGGTACATAACTCATATATCTTCTTGTTAGGTTCCATCACCCTACTTGACTAGCGTGGAAATGGATGATTGCCGCAAAACAACATGAAACTGATGAGTAACATGGTGGAATGAGGCGCCCCGTCCCTGAACTTGTTTGACATCTACTCCCACAAGGATCTGAAGCAGAAGTAGGTAACCCGGTCCGGACTGAGCAGTACCGCCCGCTAACTGCCCCCCACGCCCGCTGTAACGGGACTTGTAGTTGTCTTCCTTCCCGCTTACAAGGCCTCCCACACAGCTTCGGAAGAGCAATAGCCATTTCACAGTTCCTCTTACAACAGACGAACCAATTGAAAGAATGGACTGTATGCATTTTTCGTATCCTCATATGTGCTACTTATCTCGTTCATCCTATTCTACTTTGTTTGATCACTCTAATAATGTCCTGCCTCATGGTCTGAGGCTTGAAATGACTTCGTCCGCTCAAACACTAGGTTCGTTGGTTCGAATCCGACTCGAAGCATATATGTATGTATGTATGTCTGCCTTTCTTGTGTGTTTGTGTTGTCCCGTATAGGTAGCGGCCTTGCGACTGCCTGATCCCTAATTCAGGGAGTCCTAACGACTGTATATAAGATTAAGAAACTGAAGTGAAGCGAATTTTCACTCATACCCTATGGTCCAGAGGGAGCAGCAACTTGTATTAAATAACAAATAAATAATAGTTCAAGTTATCGGAACCGAAGGGAACGCCATTTTGCGTCGGAGTATTGAGTATTGTTATTTAAGGTAGAGACCGTCACGGCATCAACAACTTTGTAACATTTTAATGCTAATAGTTTTGATGTGGATCTGTGGTCTAGTGGTCAGAGTTCCTGCTTAATGATCCAGAGGACCGGTCCTCTGTTCGATTCCCGGCGCTACCAGATTTTCTAAATAGTGGGTCTGGAACGGGGTCTACTCAGCCTCGTGAGGATAATTGAGGAGCTATTTCAAAGAAACAGCGGCTCCGGTCTAGGAAACCGAGTTGAACGGCCATGGGGATCCGTTGCGCTGACCACGTGATACTCTATCCGCAAAATTTGTCACTAACTTCGCCGACAAGCGGCGGTCGCTCGGTCGGTATAGTTCGCTTGCTGACTACAGGACAAGGAGTTCTTAATAAACCATAAGACACGAGAAACCGAAGCTTTCTGCACAGCCTTTTCAATCTCATTATTTGCGCGCAGGACATTCGTTTTAAAAGTAAACTGTTCACAATATCTAAAGAGAATTATCCAAAAGCTGTATGGGCAGTATAGCAAAGTGTATTACAAAAAACTTGGACACGTCACTTCATTGCGTCAGCAGGTAAATGGCAGTAACAAATATTATGTTTTTGTACATTATCCATCGTCTTGTCTTTATGTAAAAAACTGTCCTTTTTATTTTTCAAAACATGACGTTTCGCAGACTGTCTTAGTCTCAGGTTGTGCCCAATCGATAGAACTAGTTCTTATCCCCGGACGGTTTTTAGATAAAGATAAGGTACGGTAAAAGGTAAAGTTGTCCCTGTGCTTAACTAATTAAGCACTACGCCATGAAGGCGTATGGGGGAGTGGATGTATAGATCCACATTTTCTTGGCCTTCGCACTAGCTGACGGTGAGTGGTTAGCTTCACGCCCCTGTCGCTTTACCCCCGGTACCCATTGGATAGGAGGCTGGGTGGACCGCAGAGCTGATCTGGACGATAGGGAGAAGAGAAAATTCTTACCCTACCGGGACTCGAACTCCGACCCCTCAGTCGTCCAGTTCGTAGGCAGTCGCTAACCGGCTGCGCTACCCCGGCTCAGATAAAGACGATACGGTGATAATGTCTAGAAACATAATATTTGTGCTATGTACCATCGTCACAAACTTTTAGACCTTATTAATGGAGGGTGTTTATGTAGATGCTTGTTGTGCGTTAATTTCGACTCCTATTATTTCTGTGGAAGGCTGTAAGATTAACGAAGGAAGTTGCAGATACTGTTGTTCTGTTTGTTTATCTGTAGAGTACTGGATATTCAGAAGAAAACTTTCTAACAAATTCTTTAAAATGCGCTACAAAATAATACAATTATTTGAAGTTCTGAGTCATTTTACAGTTAGACGACTTTGCCTGCGCCTCCAAGCAATAACAGAAGTGAGTAAACATCAGCTACACCGTCAGAATTTAACATTAATTTCTTCCATTTGTTTTCCTGACGTCCTTTGTATGGCTTCCTACTGTAATCAGGAAATGACTGCATTATTCACTGAATGGTATACAGAACTATTTTCCCTGTCATAGTACAACTGTCTTGCAGTCAGGATGTTCTTTTTTCCTTCTGTTCAACCTGCTTTAGCATGGGTCAGTCTCTCTCCGTAACCCATAAAATGGTCAGTTTGCTGTTTGAAGTCCGTGGCCTGTAGTCCGCAAGCGAACTATACCGAACGAGCGAACCACTTGGCGGCGAAGTTAGTGTCAACTTTTGCGGATATAGAGTGTCGCGTGGTCAGCGCAACGGATCCCCACTGCCGGTAATCTCTGTTTTCTAGAACACTTTTCCATTCACGTAGCTCCTCAATTATCCTCGCGAGGGTGAGTGGACCTCGTTCCAGACCCACTACATCTCAGAAAATCTGGTACCGCCGGGAATCGAACCCGGGACCTCTGCATCTGTAGCCAGGAACTCTGACCACTAGACCATAAATGCAGTATATAAGCCTTGCAGAAAATTCACAGACAATTAAGTACATAGTTAAC
Organism: Cryptotermes secundus; assembly: GCF_002891405.2. Lineage (NCBI taxonomy): Eukaryota > Metazoa > Arthropoda > Insecta > Blattodea > Kalotermitidae > Cryptotermes > Cryptotermes secundus. The sequence goes on along the minus strand of NW_019725008.1, from coordinate 293,910 downwards.
CAGTTGTTTTGTGTTTCAATTCTTTAAACACTGTGGTTGCTTTATGCTTTGCTTCCCTTAATACTCGTATTAAATAGCTTTACACGTTTCCTACATATTATGTACGTATTTCGTTTGATTCTCAGAATAAAAAGCATTGAACCTCCGATCACAGTGGCCACTCAAACACTAGTATTGTGGATTCGAATCCATCTCGACTCATGACTGTCTATCCCAGTCCCAACTGTGTCTGTGTTCTGTGTACGTAGCGGCCTTACGACGGGGCCTATCACCCGTCCAAGGAGTCCTACAAATTTTCTGTAATATCCACAGTTCCAGATTAATTATGATGGGAACAGGTCAAGGGCTTAATAGGAAAAAGTGGGAAAAGAATCATTTGCCAGTTAATCTTCATAATAGAGTAAAAGCCTGTTTACTGTGAAATATGAACTAGATTTTAACTATTATCTAGAAGAATTTTATGCTGCAAAGTGTTAATTAATGTTAGTTATATAAGCCTAGGAGCGGGGAGAGCTCAATCGGTATAGACTAGCTACGGGCTGGACGACTGAGGGGTAGGAGTTCGATTCAGGGTAGGTTCAAAATTGTTTTCTTCCCCACGTCCTTGAGACCGGCTCTGGGGTTCACATAACCTCCTATCAAATGGGTACAGAGGACTCTTTCACCGGGGATAAAGCGGCCGGGGCGTGAAACTGACCACTTACCAGCAACTAATGCCGAGGTCAAGAAAAATGTGACTCTGTACATGCACTCCCCCCTTCTGCCTTCATGGCGCTGTGCTTAATTGCTCATTAACAATACCTTTACTTTCATTTTGGTCAAAAGGCTTGCGTTAACACACTCCTTCGTCCAAGTTAACATAAGTAAATTTCTGAAAGGTTAATTATTTTATAATTAATTTCTAATGGACTCATGCAGGGATAACTAAAGAACAAGGACTGAAATTTACTTCTGTGCTGCGATATGTAGAATCACTGTAAACTTCATTTTAAGCGTTCCATCATTACAGTTATGAATCGGTGGCAGTTTTAATAGAAATTATTTTAGTAATGTGTGAAATGTCCTTTATTGTTTTCCGATTATAACCAAAATTTGAAAGTGCCTACACATAATAGTGAAACTTTGCAACATCGCTCTTCAAGAAAAGCAGCCCAGTAGTTCTCTCAGTTGTGCTGAAGGACGGACAGGCGGAATGAGAGACAAACAGACAGACAGCGTGGGAAATGTAATAACTTTCTTAAATTCCCTGAAGTTTACGTCTCCTGCGTCACGTGATTCCATGGCAATGTGCTCAGGCCTAGGCATAGTGACAGTTTTGTTTTTGCTCTCTGATCATCGAATACAGTACCCATTTTTTCGCTTATACTGCTAACTGCATGTAGTAAAGTCCTTTCTAGGTAGCCGATATATTATTTGAGAGTTAAATAAATATTCCTTAAGTGTTATAACATCTGTGATTCGCCGGCATTATCACAGAAATTCGTCTTTGGAACACCATGCCCAGCCAGTTCAGTCCAATTAATTTTCTCTTTCTCTTAGACCCATTTTAACATAATCTATTCTTTACACCCTTGATCTCTATAAGTTTTTCTTATCAAGATGTCCAACAGCAGTATTTGGAATGCATTTCCTCTTTTCCCAACATTGCAATGTTCACAATCTCTTTCACTTAACCAAACTGCGAAAACCTGATAAAAAAGTGTCAACAGTGAAGCTGCCAATATATAAAATTTGTTTCTAATTCCCTTTATTGTACGTTCATAAGCTACCTCTTCATTTTAAGAAACAGTGAATCTCTCATGATGCATCACAATTCTCATTGTTTAATTGCACAGAGTATGCTTTCACTGGGAAGACCAAGGCGTAGGTGGGTGGACAATATTAAAATGGACCTTGGAAAGATAGGATGGGATGGTATGGTTTGGATTAATCTGACTCAAGATAGGGACCAGTGGAGGGCTCTTGTGAACACAATAATGAACCTTCGAGTTCCATAAAGTGCTGGGAAATTCTTGAGTAGCTTCATAATTTGTGGCTCCTCAAGAAGGGCTCAGCTCCATGAGTAAGTAAGTAAGTAATTCATATCAGTGCCTGTGGCCCATGGTTTTCACCATAGAAATTAACAGTCCGCAGATATCTGCAGTTAGCACTAGGTCTAGCTATTTGTTAACATTATGAAACCGAAATCTCTTCATCTCTGTATTAAAGTTCATTATTGGTCACGATTTTTTAACCAGGTCCATTCGTCTCAACTCCTCGAGGAATATCAGTCTCTGATGCACTTTAATATATATTATCGTCCTGAATCCTTTTTTGTCTTCCAAATGAACGTTTCGTAAGAGTTTTCCTCGCCAGGATTCTATACGTTTTACTTGTCTCTCCTATTCTAGGTGCATGGTGAGCCAATCATAATCATCTTGTTTCAGTGTACTAACAATTTTAGGTGTCCAGAACCACTTAGGATTATAGGCTTGCAGATATATCTAGTGTTATCTGCTGCTGGTACGATAATTCATATAAAGTTTATGGATAGTGTCGTATGGCTATCTGTGTCTGTAAATCTGAATATGTTTCTGTTAATCTTCAGGGTTTCAGGCTTAGTAAGGAAAGTCTGGTAAAATGTTCCGAATATGCGTCCAGTTAAAGATATAGAGGCAATATGTCCGATCGTCCGTACGATTCATTTCCTAAATTACTTAACAGATTTTGATCAAATTTGCTATTGAAGTAATGTTGGTCTCAGTCTCACACAAAATACAGTAGAAACTGAAGATAATATTTTTCATTAATCACGTGTATGTACCGTGAAGTAAGGACCATTTGTGTTGCTTTCTTTTCTATACGCCCGTTACTGTTACTCGACTCCGCTGTTCTCCAATACCGTGGTAATCACGACCGCCTGACAGCCAGTGGAGCAAGGAGATGTTTTTTTCTAATTTATTACGAAATTTTTTCGCATAAAACAGTGAAAAAGAAACAAATTGATTCGGTTAACTGTTTGGTCACGTGTGATTGCCTTTCAAGGGTAAAGAAATTAACTAGATATCCAAATTTACAATTCGGTGTCGAGTTGATTGCAATAAAGTAAGATAAAGAAACATGTGTGTATTCTTGAGGCTTTTAAATTTTGACATTACTTAAGTTACGTGGCATGTAAACCTGTTGCTAGGCAACGACCACGAAATAATCAGCTACACAACAGCTGTTGCTTAGTTAATGGCTCTGTAAACAACGGAGATTGCTAGGTGTTGACCGCAACACTGGATTAAGTAGGAAGCGGTGTTCTCTACTCGGTCCGTGCGATAGCTAAGTAACGCAATAACAGAAGAACCGTTGGGAGAGGTATCTCCTATGCGGTCCGTGGCGAGGCTACATAACGTGGAACAGCTGCGACTACTAGATAGTCTTGAGACGGCAGTTAGAAAAAGAATATGAGGATGGTTTGCGATGGCCGGTAGCCTGGGAGTTAGTGGAGTGGAGTCGAATTGAATTTGAAGTTTGGCAGCTGGAAGCCAGTTAGTTCAGCTCGGGAGCTGCAGTGAGAAAGACGACAGCCAGCGAGGACTTGAAGGCGTGAACACGGATGTTGAGGGATCTAAAGCGTTGAAAGCCGTCACCGGACAACCGGTGAACTCACGGCAGACTGAGTAGATTTAGTGCGTGCCATAGTGAACCGCAGAGTTTGTGAATTAGCGATAGCGCTATTGTTATATCTAGTTACGTTCTGTAAGTATTCAATAAATGAAATTACCAATCCAAACACGTCTATATTGATTCCATACAAGTAACAGTTGACTGCCTGAATTACTTATAATAATAGCTACTTAAGAGCTTTTCTTAACACTTTCTGTGTTATGCACTAGATATCTCACATAAAGGTACCAGTCCTTTTAGTTTTGCTTTATTTTGCATTTGTGAAGACAAGTGAATGAAACGTCTTTCGTTATCTCATAACAAACTAATGCGGCCCTTCAAAACAAACAAACTCCGTGGCCTGTAGTCCGCAAACGAACTATACCGACCGAGCAACCACCACTTCTCGGCGAAGTTAGTGCCAGTTTTAGCGGATAGAGTGTTTCGCGTGGTCAGCGCAACGAATCCCCACGGGCATTAATTTCGGTTTTCAAGACCGAAGCCGCTATTTTTAACACGATAGTGGACGTTTTGGTCTATAATGGAGCGCAAATGGTCAGCTGTGCGACTATCAGTTCTCAAGACTGATCCATGGAGGTAGGCGAGGCTCTGTGAAACCTTTTCAGGTTTGGAATGACTTAATCTGTGCCATACTGAGCAACTAGTCTAAGAAGAATACGTAAGTTGTAATGGAAATCGTTAGTGTCAGGCATTTGGATGTTGTGTACATTGTGATGCAACTTTTGCGGTTAGTGGGTGTTGCATGATGAGCGCAACGAATCCCCACTGCCGTTAGTTTCGGTTTTCTAGACCGAAGACGCTATCTCTTTGAAATAGCTCCTCAATTATAGTCACGAGTCTGAGTGGACCCCGTTCCAGTCCCACTCATCATCATCATCAGTAATCTGACAGACGACAGGTCCACAGTCTCTTCCAAAACAATTCCTCCACTTAATGCGATCTAGAGCTTTGTCCTTCAAATGAGAATATCCTCTTCTGTCCCCAAGGTCATCCAGCATTTTCTTACGTCTTCTTCCTCGTCTTCTGGTCACTTCTATCCGCCCCTCTATCTTTCCTTCAATAACTTCTTTTAGAAGGCAGTTTCTGCGTAAAACATGACCAATCCAATTAGCCTTCCGTTTTCTTATTTCGTGTAGGATATTCCTCTGCTCACTGACTCTAATTAACACTTCTTCATTTCTCACATAATCGGTCCAACTGATCTTCTCCATCCTTCTCCAACATCACATTTCGAAACTTTCCAGATGTTTCTGATCTACTGCCCTAAGTGTCCATGTTTCAGCCCCATACAGAGCTATGCTCCAAATGTAGCATTTCACTAGTTTCTTCCTCAAATTTAAGTCCAATTTGCTGGTAAAAAGATTCTTCTTCTTGCTAAATGCAGCTTTTGCCATGGCAATCCTGGATTTAATTTCACTAGTACACCTTCCATCATCTGTTAACAAGCTACCCAAATATTTAAAAGATTTCACATTCTCCAGTTGTTTTTGTTCTATCTTTATTGTGACTGGGGTTGGTTGTCTCGAAATTTTCATTACTTTTTGTTTTCTCCACATTCATTTCCATGCCATAGCACCTTTCTACTTCTCAGAAAATCTTGTTATCACCAGGAATCGAACCCATAACTTTGGATCTGAAGTTTGGATATCTGACCACTAGACCACAGAGGTTCTTGCCGACAAGCGGCGGCCGCTCGGTCGGTATAGTTCACTTGCGGACTAAAACCAGGGAGTTTTTTTTGTTGTTGTACATTGTGATTCTGATAATAGTCACAATTATGTTACACTTTGTTAAATGGGACCAATCGCTCTTGTTCGCCTAATAAATATAATCTTTGGGTGAATTATACTGTCTGGTGACAAACCGGAGACTTCGGCTTTTAAAATACATAATTTGCTGGACCAAATGACGCTATGAACATGTCCGTTTTCCGTAAATCAAAGGATTGGAATGAAAGGGAGACGAAATTCACCCTCGAGCAAGAGTATAAGAGGATTCTAAAATTGATCACATTTATTCAGTTTTGAGGTTTCTTTAGACTTCTTTTAGATCTCTTTTATGTGCTACAAATTTGTGTTTGACATTCATCTCAGTACCCAGCAAACATATAAGGACCAGTTCTTCATAGACATACGCCTTCTATGGTACCATCTTTTCTGGCACACTGTTCGTGGTTTCCATCTTCAGCCTTTTGAGACGAATGACGTGGTAGAACCTTGAAATAGGTCACGACCGTCTTTTTCATAATCCTTGTCTACTCAGTATTCACGGTCATCTTCCCATGATATTCCATGTTGTATAACATTATAACTGAAAGAGTGTCTTTAAGTAATCTAAGAATTAATCAACTTGAAGAAAGTCGTCTTCTGGGTTTAGGCGCCGTGTATTCTTCGTTTTGGCCGACGTTTCGGAGGAAACCCAGAAGACGACTTTCTTCAAAGTCATCGCCGTGAAAACCTCAAAACTTACAATTAATCAACTTATTTACATTGTGCATTCATATGCATGCCTTTCCTTCTGCTTACTAGCAGGCCTTAGCTAATATTTCTTAGCTTTGAGGTTAACATTTTCCCCTTGTGACGAAATAATCGGCGATTATCTCAATCAGTGCCTTTACCATAATCTGTTATACTGTATTAGAATAGTAAGTAAACACCTGTGATCAAGTCTGCGTTATCGGAAAAAGGTAAACCTATTCTGTANGGCCGATGTTTCGGAGGAACGTCGGCCGAAACGAAGAATACACGACGCCTAAACCCAGAAGACGACTTTCTTCATAGTCATCGCCGTGAAAACCTCAAAACTTACAATTAATCAACTTATTTACATTGTGCATTCATATGCATGCCTTTCCTTCTGCTTACTAGCAGGCCTTAGCTAATATTTCTTAGCTTTGAGGTTAACATTTTCCCCTTGTGACGAAATAATCGGTGATTATCTCAATCAGTGCCTTTACCATAATCTGTTATACTGTATTAGAATAGTAAGTAAACACCTGTGATCAAGTCTGCGTTATCGGAAAAAGGTAAACCTATTCTGTAACAGGCCGTGGAGGCCCATAGCTTTGTGAGACGTCGAGGCTTCCATCTTTTATAGAAAATCGGTTCACAGATGGCGGTAAGGTTGTAATTCTTACCTGCAGGCCGCCCTTTATCCCCAGGAAGATTCCTGATACTCATTTCTGTTAGAGGCTAAGTCGACCACAGGGTCATAATGCGGCTGGAAGGATTAGGGCAAAAAAGTCCAATGACTGCATCAGGAATCAAACTTGCAACCGTGCAGCTTGTAATACAGTGCCTCAGCCAACTACACTGCCGCGTGCCTCCTACACTATTGGTAGATCCCAATTATTAGCTTGTGAATAACAATATATTGAATATCCGAAATGTATGGAAAACAAGAAGAAACACCTATTCTACCGTATTATAATGTCTTGGCGCTATATACACAATCTCTCTCGAGGCATTTCTGCATATGTAGCAAAATAATCCTTTAGGTTCTTTTCGGCGTTAGAATTGGTTACCAGAGACAAGATATGTTATTCGTCCTTACTGCTAAAATCCCTCCCTAGAAGTTAAAGCAGAGTGGATTAAAGCAGATAGCTCAGTGACTAATAATAACAGGTTCTGGATTAGATGATCGAATTTATTGACATATTCTTGTACCATCTTTCTCAGTCAAAATCAATTACAGGAACTCACAATTAATCTTCAGCCAACCTTTCTTCCTTGACTGCGGAGGAGTCGCTCCATTCTTGTTCTTATTCTGTGACTGACTACGGCGGATTGATAGAAAACACATCCGTTGTCCAGCAATGGATGAGTGCGAATGACATAGGAAACCCCTTCCGTTATTGTTGTATTACAGCGCGTTACATTAAAACGGAAATTATCCGACTGTTGCCTGCGTATTCGTTGCCGTGTATTTAGGGTTTACCTAGCAACGGCTGTTTACCAAGCATCTATCTCCGTGGGAACGTGTTTATCAAGCCGTTGCCGAGTAGTTCGCTAGATACATTTCAATAATTTTTAAGTATATTCGTACATATAACGGACGACAGGTTTCTGTATTCCATGTTTCAAGCTTCTACCGCTTCTAGTAGGACCCGAGTGGATTTCTACCACAGAGGAAGTTCCTTTAGACTTCTTCAGCAGTCTTCCAAGCGCACGATATAGCTGGATTTCTCTCTGAATGATGTCCTTAAATTCGGGACGTACTTCAATTTTGAAGCTCTTATGTCTATGAATATTAGGATTTCGAATTATAGGATGTGTCGGCATGAAGTGCGTTGGCAAATAGTACCAATATTTCGGAGGAATCTGCTGCCTCCGTTATCAGGACAAAATTAACACATCACAAACCTCCCATATCTTCCAATTGTGTATGGGTGCCACCATAAGACTAAAAAAATAATCCCAAAATAATATTTTTTCCTGACTAAACAATTGAATCTTATGATAAAGCGAGAACAAGATATATATATATATTTGGTTCTAGACTTCGAGATATTCTGTAGAGATTATGAAACATTCTGTCCCATATTATAACCTGAAGGAAATACCTGAAGACAGAATCAGTCTAGGCAATCTCGAATGAGATGAGTTCTTTGTTGAATGGTGTCACCTTTCTTCTCTGCTCAGAAGACATCTGCTAAAAGTGCAAGTATTTGCTATAAAGTTGGCTACAACAAGAGTGTATCAAAATGTGACGTGTTTCTCAACATCATTTTATTCTCTCCTGCTCCAATTTCCGGATTCTTTTAGTCTCAGAAAACCTGTTCCTCGCCCCGCAAACTGGTTGCTTCGTGCACGAATGGGGACTCGAATATCAAGAGAATGTCAGATATGACAATCTGTGTACCGTAGGCCGCATTCGGTAATGTCAGTTTACCGGGCGAAATTTACATACTGATATTAAACAAAACAGGAAATCCGTTAGAAGCTATTGAAAAGTATGTTACCAAAGAAGGGCAGAAAAAATTAAATAAAACTAAAGGTTCATATCTTACAATAAGAATGCACATAAAAATCTTAATACGCCGAGATGTAGTAAATCCTTCGAAAATGAGGCCGTTGGTACATATATTCGCTGCGGAGAACAGTAACAAAACAAATATACTACGATCACAGTAAATTGAGGAAATGTTACGTTTCGGATCGGAATCCTTTGTTTTCCCGTGCCCTCTGTGGAAAATTAAGATTATAATATACTGTACAAAATTGTAATTGTTTTGTTTAGGTATGAAAATTAACGAAGATTAACGACGATTAGATGAGCGGGTGATGAGGAATACAGTATTTTAGTCAGAAATCTCAAAGGTAAAGAGACGCCCTGAAAGAACGTACGTAAGTTGGATAATATTATTAAAATGAATCTTATATATCTAAGATGTGATGATGTAAGACTGGATTCAACTGACTTGGGATAGAGTACAAATACGGCCTCATGGAGACGTCATTGAACCACCATGCTGCATAAAGTCTGTTTTGTGACTAATTCGAACAGCACGTATTTTATGGCACCCAGGCACGGAAGTTCGTAACCCACTTACAGGTTCTGGCACAAAATATGAACAGCATTGCCGAAATTCGTAAAGAAGTAAACTACGAAATAAAGATTCTGTCTAGTAGAGGAATTGAAATAACTTTAAATTTTATTATTTGCAGTCTTTCTACAGTTAGTGCAACTGATGTGTCATTGAAAAAGGGTAATTGAAAATATAGGGTTTGAAATTATATTTCCTTGTACTTCTTACAGTATAATCGGAAGAAAAGATGGAACTTTGAAATATAAGCGTAGATAAGATAAAGATCAATTTTTTCTGTTTGATTGATTAAGCAGAACACCATTAAGTGGCATGGGGGATATAAGTATAGGCCAGTGCATTTAAACTCGATATTATAAGAAGGCGAACAGTCAGGTTCACATCCCAGCCACTTTAGTCCCAGAGAAATTGTCCTGTTACCCCTGGAACAGGGGACTGAGTGGGCTCCAGAACCAATCTGGACGCCGTGGAACAGAGAAAAAATAATCTGTTCCTGTCTGGAATTGAACCCCGATTCTTCGGTCATCCAGCCAGAAGCCAGTTGCTGTACCGATTTAGCTATAGTGGCTTTTCTCCATCATAGATGGGAGATATTATTAAAATTGATCTTATGAAAACTGTCAGGTTTTGAAGAAGGTTTTCCTGAATATTGCAATGCATATTCTGGTGAAAGAGTTCCTCATTAGCTGAGTAACTGCCGCCTACTGAAGAAGGAGTCTGCTGTATTGATTTAATTGCTTAGATATTTTTTTAAATATAAATCATATGAGAAAATGCCCGAAACCTTACGCATAATTCTTTTTCATGAGATCTCTATTTTATATTACGAACAAATTATATCTACATTTTCCGGTATTAAAACAAGTAATTGAGTTTCAGTTAAGCGTCGTTTAATGTATGTGTTATATTGCACTGATACAGATCGACAAGTTTCACTGTGCATCTAGTACTAGATTTGGTTAAAATCCACTGAGGTTTTCAGAAACTAAATTTGCAGTCTGACGGACCGACACTGCATTCTTGATTTTCGTTTGTTTTATGCGCTGTTTTCGAAGACGAAGTTAAGGAACTTTGGAGCACAGGATTACGGAACTAGTAACTGTAAAATATCACTCTTTGGCTTACATTTTCCTGATTAGCCAGTAAGCTGTTACCCAAAACTTTGTATTACTGTGAACTCATAGAATGTGCTTCAACCACTATTATCAGTATGAAAAACAAACAGTTGATAAAAAGGAACAGGAATTATAAGAGTCCAAAGAAAACGTTAGCCGGTCACGGTAGCCGAGCGGTCTAAGGCATGTACTGTCTTTGCTCGCTTTGAAACCGGAATCTGGGTTTGAATCCCACTCAGGGAATGGATGTTTAGTTTGTGTGTGTGCGTTTTTCTGTGTTTGTATACAGGTAGAGGCCTTGCGACGAGCTGATCACCCGCCCAAGGAGTCCTACCGAAGTGTAAGATCTAGAAAAACCGAAGTGAACGGAGAAGTTCATGGAGGTAGGCCGAGGCCCACTGGGGCTGTAGTGCACAAACACATGTTATCGGAGTTGCCTTGATGAAGAGTGGAGTGTGAACCGATTGTGGTTCATTGTTAATCTGTGAGAAGGGCGAGAGGACGACCATTGGAGAGACAGAAGGACAAATTCGACGAACCCTGGTTTCGGAAAGGGCCAAAAGGCCTAATTCTTGTTTACGATGATAATGGTGATGATGACGATTACGACGTGAGTCTTATCCCTGAATCAGTTGGAAACGCATCCGTTGTGACAGCGACAATTAGTACTCTGCACCAAATTTTATTATAATAGATAATTACAGGAGGATGTAATGGGTGTTGCATGTAACAAGCATGGAAGATACGAGAAATGCGCATTAATTTTGATCTGAAACCCGAGGGGATGGTACCACTTGGAAGACATATATACCTAGAGGAAGTTAAAATATAAAAATTAGTTGTGAGGGTATGGACTGGTTTTGGGACAGGTTCAGTGTTGAATTCTTGTGATTTGTATAATGAGCAGTTGATTTTCATAAAGGGCGTAGAACATTATAACCAACCAAGTAACTGTGAGCTCTTCAAACACGTTTCTGCTTCCTGGAGTCAGTCAGTTGGTGCCCTCGTCAGCACAAAAAAAAAATTAATTTGCCACATTTTCAAAGGATTTATTCCTGTTAATTAATGCAGTAGTGAGAAACAGTGATAAATGAGCTCGATATTGAAATCATCATTTGATAAAGCGAGGATCATATTCATGTCCTATAAACTCCATCGCTTTACCAGTCCTTCGAAACCCACAGCATAGAAGTCTTCTGAATGTTGTCTCAGCCACTTCCGCACCTTGTCGGGCATCATCTGCGACTTTCGAACGTCCTTGGGAGAATTTCTCTACTCAGTTGCGAACCGCTTTACGGGAAAACACTTCCCACCATAAACAGGAAATATTTCTATACGAGTATCCTTTGCATTAAGTCCTTTTGCCCTCCCTGCTTTTCAGCAAAATACTCAAGTACTGTTGTCATTTTGACTACTGAAACCAGCTCTTAACATGCACATGGGCATCTGCTACCTAGACTGACTTGAAGCTGGGCTGTGCTGCTACCTGTTGATACATATAGAAAACATATAACGTCCATTACAGCTGTTTTACTTCCATTTGTAGCCAGTTTACTGGCTCCATCTCGTATATCATGATGGTTTAGAAAGAAAAAGTGTCAATTGACTGGATTAAACTGGACGAAATAGTCTCTATCGAAGGGGGTTTGAAAACACGGTAATTATTTTTGTGTTCCATAAATGACAAAGTAGTATTTTATCAGCTGAGCGACCGTCAGTATATAAAAGAAAGAACTCCGCACCATATAGTTCAGTTAGAAAAGAGGCTGACTTTTTTTTGGAGGGGAGGAATTCTTTGCATATTTCAGACTTAAGACTGCACAAGTGAAATGTTACGAGCATGTCTACATGTCTTGAACACTCTTACTACTGAAATATGAATTATAACTTTTGTTTTTGTCAGTGAGATTTTCGATCGAATTGCAAATTAATGTATGTCATTTGCAAAAAGAACGCTTAGTTCAGCAGTATTATTCTTGGAGTTAGATAAGTTTTATCTAAAACAGGTTCATGTTGACAACTGTCCTGTTCTAGCCGTATTTGCTTCCACTTCCTCACAAGTTGGATAACCTGCGCGACACGAAGTAGTACTAACGGAATTTTTCGCAAAGGCTGACACAAATTGTATGTTTCGCCATGTCCTCGCACATGCACGTTAGGGGATTATAATTAAATAACTTACACGTTAGAAATACTGTGAAAGGAACTTAGGGATTACAACGCCCTTTGGGTTGTAACATAACCGATACTTCAAGGCTTGCACTGGGGGTACGCGGTAGCGTTGTTGGTTGAGGCACGATGAATGAATGAATGAATGAATGAATGAATGAATGTATAAGGGGTGGGCTTTTTCGGCCCTTGCACCGCGACCTACAGTGATCTATTGTGCTTTGGTTGAGGCACTATGCTACAAGCCAGAAAGTCGCGGTTCGAGTCCTGATGAAGTGGATTTTTTTTTCAATTGACCTAATCCTTCGATCCGCACTATGGCCCTGGAGTCGACTCAGCCTCTAACAGAAATGAGTACCAGGAATCTTCCTGGGGGTGAAGGGCGGCCGGCGCGTAAGGCTGACAACCTTTCCGCCATCTGTGAGCGGATTGTCTAGAAGATGTGGGAGCCTCGACGTCTCACAACCCTATGGGCCTTCACAGTCTGTTACAGGGAGAGCTTTACCTCTTTTTACCTTAATTTGTTCTCAAAGATCTCAGAATTCTAAGGTACAAGGTAAAGTTATCCCTGCGCTTAATTAATTATACACCAAGTCATGAAGACTTATAAGGTAATTAAGGCATAGCTCCACAGTGTTTAATCTCGACACTAAATGGAAGAGAGAAGTCAGCTTCTCTTAGCTGCCGCTTTACAACCAAGAAATATCCTACGGTACTCATTGTACAGGAAGCTGGGTGGGGCCCTGAGCTAGGCTGAATGCTATGGAGAAGAGAAAATCTCTTGCCTCTACCCGGGAAACAAACCCCTACTCCTCTCTCGTCCAGCCCATACCCTAGTCCCTATACCGACTGAGCTGTCCCGGCTTCCCACCAAAACTCTTCCCTTAGTTAAAAGCGAGAGACCAGGTTTTCGGTCCGTATAAAATGACAACAAAAATACTTTTTAATGTATTAGACATTAGGGTTTTAGATCAGAAGTTTGCCTTATTTGAAAACAGCACTATATAAGAATTGACTGCGACAGATCCAAAGAATCTTTGTATTTAGAATGCTTCCAAAAGTTCAGGATTAGAATATGAAATGCTTGGGAGACACTTCCGAAGGGAAGAAACCAGTATATATGGAACCTAGTTGTTATTAATTTGGAGGTGAAAAAGAAGTCTCAGATTCCATCTGTGGAACGAAGCATGGACAGTCTTCACGAGAGGCCCAGCAGAGTAGGAAATTCTTCACATCTTCTCCAGTTGATGAAAAGTAAAGCCAATTTCAGAAATATTGTGTTTTTTGTATGCAGAATTGCCACAAAGTCCAAATAAATAGTTTTAAACGACGTGTCACACTGTCTTCATATCACTACAAATTCAGACCCATAAATTATTCTAAACCAGTGCCCATTTAAAGTGAGTTCCTTTCGAGCAACTCGAAACTATTTTCATTAAGTTCTCTATGGAAAGAATAATGAACCATAGATTCGTGTAGCGAAAAGCTCAACGTTTTTTGGAAACCTAATTATATAGTCAAGAGTTCTTCTTGAAATGATAAACGTCACTCATTTAGCCAAAAAATCCCCAGAATACGTGTATTAAGAATCCTGATAATTCAAAAGGGACTTACTCTGAATGCTACACTGAACCATTTGACTATAGCTCACATATTATTTCTTTATAGGGTACACGGTAGCGTAGTTGGTTGAGGCACTATGCAAAGAGCCTGAAGGTCGCGGGTTCGATCCCCGATATCCTTATTGTAATTTTCACTTGACCTAATCCTTCTAGCTGCAATATGGCTGTGGGCTCGAATCAGCCTCTAGCAGAACTGACCACAAGGAATCTTCCTGAGGGTAAAGGACGCCCGGCGCTTGAGCCTGACAACCTCATCACCATCTGTGACCCTACTGTCTAGAGAAAATGTGGGAACTCAACGTCTCACAAACATATGGGCCTCCACGGCTTGTTACAGGGATATCTTTATCTTTGTTTATCAGCACCGTGTAACACACAGTTGTTACCGTTCCATTTCCTTTAAAGTTAGTGAGAAATGAGACAAGGATCCTTCCAGGAGTGACTGCTTGACAGATAATAGCTGCCAGTCTTGGAAGCATGGTAACAATCCCGTTGTCAATCCATACTGAGTAATCTCTGTAGAAACCTCTTTTCTGTCACAGTAGTAGTTGCCACGCGCTATTTCGTATCGAGGTTGGAAGCACCGGTAATTTTGTTTAAAATACGTAGAAAGCAGGTGCGTAAGATGAATGAACGAGTTATATGTGTGGATAGTATTTAATTCAGTTATTGTTTCCATTATTATTATAGCGATCAATGAAGGGGTAGGAAAGACAGGAGAAAGAGCATTTGGGGACCTACACGTAGATTGAAGTTAATACTAAAATTTATATTGAAGTAATGGATTTTTTGTCTGTGGATTGAATTCATCTGCCTGCGGATAGGGCTCAGTGGTGGGGTCTGTTTGAGACGGTTATGAACCTCCTGATTCTGTAAGAGGCGGCTTATTTCTTTATTGCATGAGCACGTACTCTGTTGAATGAATATTTTTTATTATTATTATTATTATAGTTGTGATAATTTGTGTATATAGTGTAGTATGTATGGCCATGATCTAAAAATTAAACCTATATCTAACTCCATACTGAAGTATAAATGTTTCATTTGAACTGGATTTGAAGTAGGCTTACAAAAAGTTTCAATCTAATTAAAATGTGCATGCGAAATATGCAGGAAAATATTTTTATTGGCCTTGTGTGGCCTGTAAGTCTTTCGGGGAAGCGACCAACAGAAGAACAGTGGGAATGTTGAAAAACTCAATCTTTCTATGAAAGATCGCTCTAAATGAAAAGTTTTTGGCGATATATCGTCGCCATCTTGAGTTCGAGTGCGAGGGACATCTGTATTGCAGAAGCAGGTCATTAAGTGGGTCGCATGACCGACTTAGGTCAGTCCGTCCGTTCCATCTCCGCTTCTTGGCTAGTTCTAGATAGCCCGTGTACTACACATACGAGTAGTATATAGTACATATATATAGTGTATAGTAGTATATAGAGTCGGCATATACTCGTACGTATTTGCATCACTCGGCATGTCAGATCGTGGTCATGGAGAAGTCAGTCTCCGAAATTACAAAAAATTATCTCGTATAGACACGGCTGACGTCCGTCACAGAAGAGTTTAATAAATATCCACTCACTCATGGAGCTGAGCCCTCCTTGAGAAGCCGCCAATTGTGTAGCTACTCAAGAACTCCAGTACTTTATGGAATCCGAAGGTTCATTACCGTGTTCACAAGAGCCCTCCATTATCCCTACCTGAGCCAGATCTATCCAATCCATTCCATCCCATCATATCTCTCTAAGATCCATTTTAATATTGACCACTCACCTACGTCTTGGTCTTCCCAGTGGTCTCCTTCCTTCCTTCCTTCCGAATTTCCCACCAATATCTTATATACATTCCTCCTCTCACTCATTCGTGCTACATGCCCTGCCCATCGCACCCTCCTTGACTTGATCATTCTAATTATACTTGGAGGAGAGTAGAAGTTATGAACCTTGAGATTATTGAAAATAAAATGTATATTTCACACTAGAACAAGCTACACAGATCCAGAATACTTTGTTGTTAACCTTTCGGTTATGGCAGTATACAAAGAAGTTTTACACTTATTTTCTCAAAAAATACTTTAAATTATAAACGCTAAATTTAGCTCTAACATACTGCCTTCGGTGTTTTAAAATTACACGTTTATTTATAGTATACTTAAAATGCGTTTCCAGGTCAGGTCACATGGGATTTATAGTAGACAAATTGGCACGAGCCGGGGTCGTGGGTATAGACATGGATGTTTAGGTTGTGTGTGTGCGTTTTTCTGTGTTTGTGTACAGGCAGAGGCCTTGCGACGAGCTGATCACCCGCCCAAGGAGCCCTACCGAATGTGTAAGATCTAGAAAAACCTAAGTGAACGGAGAAGTTCATGGAGGAAGGCCTAGGCCCACTGGGGCTGTAGTGCCAAGGGGACAAAAAATTGGCAAGAGGATGAGTTTTCTCTGAGTATATCGGTTCGCGTTCCACCAACTGAGTCATATTCATTAATCGTCCTATAAGCTGATCGTGTATAGTTTAGATATTGATAACGTCGTTAAATAACCAACTTTTAAAGAACTAAAATGTAACTGATTTTCAAATGCATTGATCGATACTGGAACTGTCACTTTCGTCCCATTCCGTCCGTTAGTTCACAGACCCGACACTAGGACTTACGTGTAAATGTCCACAAGGGAAATGTTGAAACCGATTGCTCTTTTCCGAAACGTAAAATAAGCCCAAGTAATTAAATTCGTACCAGGAAGTAAAAGACAAGAAGCCTAAAATTCAAACACTCACTCTATCCAGTTCCAAGTTCCAGAATACGTGAAGCCTTATACCGATGTCCCCCTTAGGCCTTCGTGGCATTGCACGGGGACTGTGCTAATTTTGGTATATCCATATTTACTGATCACTATGGGTAAAGAAAAAGCCGGTCACGGTAGCCGAGCGGTCTAAGGCATGCACTGCCTTCGCTCGCTCGGTATCCGAGATCGTGGGTTCGAATCCCACTCAGGGCATGGATGTTTGTGTGCGTTTTTCTGTGTTTGTGTACAGGTAGAGGCCTTGCGACGAGCTGATCACCCGCCCAAGGAGTCCTACCGTATGTGTAAGATCTAGAAAAACCGAAGTGAACGGAGAAGTTCATGGAGGAAGGCCTAGGCCCACTGGGGCTGTAGTGCCAAGGAAAAAAAATGGGTAAAAGAAAGGGGCACGCAGTAGCGTAGTTGGTTGAGGCACTATGCTACAAGCATGAAAGTCGTGGGATCGATTCACGATGAGGTCATTGTATTTTTTCAATTGACCTAGTTCTTCCAGCTGCACTGAGGCGATGGGGTCGATCCAACCTCTAACAGCAATAGGTACCAGGAATGTTCCTTAGAGTAAAGGACGGCCGGCGCTTAAGGCTTACAACCTTACCGCCATCTGTGAGCTGATTGTCTACAAAATGTGAGAACCTCTAGATCTCTCAACCATATGGAACTTTATGTTATATTACAGGTATAGTTTTACCTTTACCTGGGGTAGGAGATGCATAATCGTTTAAACCGCTCCTTCCAAATATTTGCGATTCATCGTCCGCGTATACTACTTCACTAACGCAGTAACAAATCAGCGTATTTGAAAGTGAAGAGCGCCTTTCCAGAGACCTTCAAACAGCAAAAGAAATTTTTAGAACTTTGAAACCTGAAACTCAATTAAATAACAGTTAACAATCAATTTTCTGCCCTACAAATACACATTGCTTCTCCATCAGCCGGTTAATGACGCGCAAGGGCATAATCGCTGTTTAATTTTGAGAATTATGGCTCTAATAGACTATGTGCAGTGAAATACAAAGTTACTGAATATTAAATCAGGTGATGCGTATAGTTACCAACGTAACACAATCACCCATTGTAAGCTCTTGGTTTAAGAACTAATAACATTAGTCTGAAAGATGCCGACCGTGAAGTTAGCCGATTGAGTGGGTTGCGTGACGACTGGGGGCACACAACGGGACGTGACTCGTTTTATTCAGATTCTGTTCCAGTGCATGTAAACAACAGCGGATGGAAGAAAGAGGAAGCCCCCCCCCCACTCATTGCCAGTAAGTAGTCCATCCACCTTGCTGGCTTGTAGTGGGGGACGGAACTCTTGCAACTATAGAACTTGGGAATACAATAGACGTGTAATTTTGGCGACTGTACCACGCTCGCATTGTTGCATTCACTACGTAATTGAATCGATGCCTGGCACAGATGCTATTTACAAGTTACTAAAGTCAGCAAAGCCGGTCACGGTAGCCCAGCGGTCTAAGGCATGCACTGTCTTCGCTTGCTCGGAAGCCGGGATCGTGGGTTCGAATCCCACTCAGGGCATGGATATTTGTGTGCGTTTTTCTGTGTTTGTCTACAGGTAGAGGCCTTGCGACGAGCTGATCACTCGCCCAAGAATCTCTACCGTATGTGTAAGATCTAGAAAAAGCCGAAGTGAACGGAGTTCATGGAGGTAGGCCTAGGCCCACTGGGGCTGTAGTGACAAGGAAAAAAAAAGTCGGCAAAGTGGAAGTCCCTATTGTTGATTGCATTTTAATGAACAGTGAATACAGACTTGCGTGTCTCTAGGTTTGAGAGCGTAACTTTAAAATTTGTTGTACATCAAAATGAATAGATAATATTTATCATATTCCTGTCAACACAACACTGTTCTTATCAGACTGGGTTGTAGCATAGGACATATGTGCAATATTTAGTTTGTGCTTTTAGTTACAATTAATGTATTACAGTCGAATCCCGCTCAAGTCATGGATGTCTATTTGCTTTTATTCTGTGTTTATGTTACGTAGCGGCCTTGAGAGTGACTGATCCCTGGCCAAGGATTCCTACCGAATGTCTGAGATTAAGAAACTGAAGTGAAACGAAGCATTTCACGAATTCCCTATGCTCCAAATGGGAGCAACAGGAATGGAAGAAGAAGAAGAAGAATGTGTCATACACTTAGCATAAATTTACATGTAAGCCAAGTGGATCCACCAATGTGTTACTACTACTCTACTCTGTGGGCGCTACAGACCGTGATGAACCTTGGTCTATGTTTTACTGTTTCTTGATTATATAGACAGTCGGTAGGACTTCTTGGGTGGGGGATCAGCCCGTCGCAAGGCCGTTACCTACACAGGACAACACAAACACAGAATAAATACTGTCATACATCGAGTAGGATTCGAACCCAGGACCCCAATGTGTAAGAGGGCGAAGACAATTTATGACTTAGGGCGGCCGCTGTGGCCGACCGACCAGTGTGTTATATTGCAAAAACTATATACTGTAATCGGCTGACTTTTTATCTGTTGGCTAACAATGTAGTTTTAAACGTCAACAAAAGCAAACTACCTACATCGGAAACATAACACAAAACAACAAAGACATGCGTCAACGCCCGAGCAGAATTTGAATCTGTAATCCCCGAACTGTAAACCGTAGTCGTAATAGCGGTATGTTTTGCCTTTCATGAAGAGATGGTGAATACTACCAGTCGAATTACACAAGGAAGAGTGAAAACGGCACGTCAAAATATATATATTAATTTTCAGGAAAATGACTTGAGCTGCACTCCATAAAACTGTGAATGTCTGGCCTTAAGAAAGTGATACACGACTCTCCAAAGGCACCAGCTGGGTCAGAATACTGAACGCAATACAGCAATCAACTGTGGCAATCGGTTATATCACTGTCAACAATTTGTACTAGTACCAATTGTTCGAAAATTTTCGAAAATTGAGAAAAGCTTATCGATAAAATTTGACCTCGAGTTAATTATTTCTTCTATGGAATCAAAATGCTGTAATGTTTACTTACAAATACAGGCATTTGTAAAAGTAAAGTAAAGGTATTCCTGTAACAGGCCGTGGCGGCCCATAGGGTTGTGAGACGTTGAGGTTCTCAAATTTTCTCCAGAGAGTCGGCTCATAGATGGCGGTAAGGTTGTCAGCCTTACGCGCCGGCCGCCCTTTACCCCCCAAAATATTCTAAGAATATTCCTGGTACTCATTTCTGGTAGAGGCTGAGTCGACCCCAGGGCCATAGTGTGGCTGGAAGGATTAGGTAAATTGAAAAATAAATCCAATGACCTCATCATATGGGCGTATGTATCATTTAGAAATGCGTAATTTAGATACTCATTTGGCTGTGTGACCAAGGTGAGGATAATCTGTGATGAATTAAATTTGAAGATGCATATTTCGTTGTATTTCGTCATACAGCAGGCTTTCATCTTAATTCTTGCGTCATCCGCATTTCTGTCGCCAGATATAATAAAGGCAATATTGTTGCGAGACATTCTATGTTGGGCACTAAATGATTGCTGCAAGGCGCAAGAATGGGTTCGAGAAACCGAGTACAATGTATATAGTAGGGATAAACAAGTGCCTGACTTATTATGTTAATTTATTAGGTGAGATAGATACAAAAATGCGCAAAACACAGACCCTAGTAGTTTGGTGTAAAGGTACGCGGAGATCAACAGGGAGTACAAGAGTATACAGTACTTGTCCCTTTGAGCCGAGATAGCGCAGTCGGTGTAGCAACTCGATACTGACTGGAAGATAAGAGGGGTCGGATTTCGAGTCCCGGTATGGTCAAGAATTTTATCTTCTACACGGCGTCCAAACCTACTCTGGGGCTAACCCAACCTCCTACCCAATGGATAATGAGGGCTCTTTCCCGCATGGTGGAGCGGTCGGGGCATGACGCAGACCAATCACCTCCAAATAGTGCCAACGTGAAGAATACTTGGATCTATACATACCTTCCCCATACGTCTTCTTGATGTAGTGTTTAATTAATTTATCGCATGGACAACTTCAACTTGTTCCAATACTAAACGCAGGACAGACTCGTAATAGCTAATCTTTCGAAAGTGACCAAGTTGAAATATTTGGAGTGTTACTGCCAAGTCTAAAGACAGATACACAACGCTCTAATTATNAAAATATTCTAAGAATATTCCTGGTACTCATTTCTGTTAGAGGCTGAGTCGACCCCAGGGCCATAGTGTGGCTGGAAGGATTAGGTAAATTGAAAAATAAATCCAATGACCTCATCATATGGGCGTATGTATCATTTAGAAATGCGTAATTTAGATACTCATTTGGCTGTGTGACCAAGGTGAGGATAATCTGTGATGAATTAAATTTGAAGATGCATATTTCGTTGTATTTCGTCATACAGCAGGCTTTCATCTTAATTCTTGCGTCATCCGCATTTCTGTCGCCAGCTGATCTAGGCATAGATGTAAATATAGTAATGACATGGATTTAAAGATAGGGGCTGGACGGGTGTGGACCGAATATGTTTGGCTTAGAATAGGGAGAGGTTATGGGCTCTTATGAACAAGATAATGAATATTTGGATTACATAAAAGGAGGTGTTTTTTAGCTAGCTGAATGACTATCAGCTTCTCGTGGACTGTGTTCCATGACTGTACATAGTTAGTTGTTAATTCAGTATGTAAATGACGTTTATTTTATTCACGACTTTAAACCAATCGGCAAAACTAAACAAGTTTAGTAAAGATTGGTTCACGATTTCAGAAGTTATTAGGGATGGATACACTGGAACACAGACAGGACGGAAATCACACAAGCCTACTTTGGGGAGTAGGCTAAAAATGAAACTCCGAAAGTACGTGAACTGTTAAGCTGTTTAATGATGAGTACAATTTTCTGGGGCGCGACGTTGTGTAGCCCGGTAGAAGATCACCGGACAATGCAGCATCACATAGCAAACTCTTCATAGTCACCGCTTTAAGCATCTGAGAGCAAACATGTTTAATGACGTCATACTAACTGCGGTGTTGTTTAACTACTCTGTATCCAGCAGGAGTGTTAATGAGAAGACGGATGTTGGGTGACTCGTCACTGGAAAGTAACGGTTTGAGGCCTATTAAGAGAAAGAGCCGGGAATCCCAGTGGCGACAGCCTGTTGCCACTCTTCGTTTCGAAAAGGGTTCGACCAGAATATGCTGATGATGTGTGTGATAATGACTGGTAATGGAAAAAGTGATACAAGGCGCATCTGTCTCTATAACACATTTAGGTTTATAGTACTGGGTATATTGTTTCACTGGCTGTACAGCCACCTTGGGCCCTGGTCTCTGATTTTCAGTTTCGTGATCATTTTACAGACGGTAGGACTCCTTGGACGAGTGATCAGCTCGTCGCAAGGCCTCTACCTAAACACAGGACAATACAAACACAGAATAAACGTCTACATATATCAANGTTTTGTGCTAAAACATGTAGTGCAAGAGAGAAGAGTAAGGTGAATAAATGTATGCACTGTAAGACGGTTAGAATAAATCATGGACATAAACACAGGACAATACAAACACAGAATAAACGCCTATATATATCAAGCATCCATGCTTTGTATGGGATTCGAACCCACGATCCCGGCTTCCGAGCGAACGAAGACAGTGCATGCCTCAGACCGCTCGGCTACCGTGGGCACAGGTTATATATTCCGATCATTTCATTACATTTTCAGAATGAAACAGTATCTGTTTTATAGTGGCGAATCATGGTTTACAAGTCAGATAATATGGAATTCCATCAACACTACTAACAGAATTGCATGTACTTTCACCCTTTCATTTTACAACGGCAACGCATATGTGAAAAAAACGGATCTGGAACGCCTATTCTAACGGAGAATTCGCCCGCTTCCCTAACCTGTCTTTAATGGAGCTGAGAAATGCTTTACCATGGCTGTCCAACTTGCGGCGCGAATGTCACATGTGACCCGGTCCATTCCACGACGCTATCGTTCCAGTCTCCAAAATATATGTTACTTCTTTCCAATTATGGAAAAGAAAAGTCGGCGAATATTGCCCAAAACCTGTACGAAGTTTCAGTGTTGGTAATAACGTCAGCATTTTAAAGTTAAGTAATGTTTTAGGACCTTATGGGTCCAATTCTTATTCGACTTCTTTTGGTTCATTTCCCAGGTCTTTTTAGGGAGTATTTTCTAATTATATATTTTTTACATACGCTCTGAGGATATGTACCTAAGGTAGAATGTGGCAGTCATTTGAAGTTGAAGAGCCCTGAGCTATATATTATATGCAGTTTACTCCAAGCGAGACATTCTAATCCTTATTGAATATAGAGGAGAAAGTATTTTTTGTATCACATTTTCTAGTTTCAGTGGTCTAGCGGTGCAACACTAACCACTCAGAGCACTAACCACTGCTCTTTTGTTTTTCAGTTTTCACTCGTTATATAGAATTGTTCTATTTAATTCTCTCTATTTTTTGTATCTCTTTTAGTCTTTTAAATTCTTATTCTATGTAACATAGTTGGTTGAGGCATTATGCTACAAGCCGGAAGATCACGGGTTTGAGTGCCGATGAGATGGATTTTTTTTTTAAGTTTACCAAATCCTTTAGAGCTATACCATGATCCTGGAGTCGACTGAGCCTCTAACACAAATGAGTACCTGGAATCTTCCTTGGGGGTTAAAGGGCGGCCGGAACTTAAGGCTGACAACCTTACCGCCATCTTTGAGCCGATTGTCTAGAAAATGTGGGAGCCTCAACGTCTCACAACCCTATGGGCTTTCACGGCCTGTTACAGGGATAACTTTATACATGTCTTGTATTTAAGATTTTTCATATTGAGGGGCTTCATAATTTGTGCTGATCACGTGATGCTGTCTCTGTGATGAAATCAAGAAGGAGTAGTTGTGCGGATCATGAAGCACGTGTATGGAGGATAAGAAATTGAAATATAATTTTAATTAAACCCCTAAAGGAATAGAGGACCTGGGGTAGCTCAGTTGGTATAACGACTGGGCTGCATGCTGGACAACCGGATTTCGGTTCTCGGCAGAGACAATATATTTCTCTCTTCTCCATTGCATCCAGACCAGCTCCGGGGTCCACCCAGCCTCCTAACCCGTGCGTAAAAGGAGGGGGCGTATACGTAGAAGTAGAGTGGCAGGGTTGTGAAACTGACAGATTACCCCATCTGGTACCGAGATCAAGAATGGGGTAGTTATACCTACACTCTTCCATATGTCTTCGTGGCACAATGCTTAATTACATAATTAAGGACAGGGATAGTTATATTTTTACCTTTACCTTAAAGAAAAGATATTGGTTGTGAGATCTAGACTATATTTTTGACTGACATTAATATGACGTATTAAATTGTGGGTTGTATTCATCTGTATCAGAATAGGATCCAGTAGGGAGTTCTTGTGAACACGGTTACAAACCTCCGGGATCCCTAATAAGGAGGGAAATTACTGATGTCCGAGTATTCGCTAATTAAGAGGTGACCTTGCCCCATGAGATGACAGGTCTGAAAATTGATAGTAACTGACCTCTTCTATTTTTAGATTTTGGTTTCCTATTTAACGGTAAAAATAGATTTATCCCTGACCTAATTAATTAAGCGTTACGCCATGAAGAAGTATGGGGACTGGAGGTACAGTTCCGCCTCTGTACTAAATGGAAGTTCAACTTCACCTCCAGCGGCTTTACGGCCGGGGTGAATGACCTCCGGTACTCACCGGCTAGGGGGCTGAATCAGCCCTAGGGTCAGTTTGGACGTTGTGAAGAAGAGGAAATCTTGTCTCCCGATTCAGAAGTTGGACCATTCAGTCCAGAACCTTTTGTCCTCCCGTCTGCTGTCCAAAAACGTAAAAATCAGAATATAAACAAATGTAATTTTGCCTGTGGTTCTGTATGGGTGTGAAACTTGCTCCCTGACATTAAGGGAGGAACATAGACTGAGGGTGTTTGAGAAGAGGGTGTTGAGGAGAATATTTGGACCGAAGAGATATGAAGTGACAGGAGGTTGGAGAAAACTGCATACTGAGGAGCTTCTTAACTTGTTCTCTTCTCCAAATATAATGAGAATGATCAAGTCAAGGAGGATGAGATGGGCAGGGCATATAGGATATTAGTGGGAAATCCATAAGGAAAGAGACCACTGGGAAGAACAAGGCGTAGGTGGGTGGAAAATATTGAAACGGATCTTAGAGAGATAGGGGTGGGATGGTATGGACTGGATCGATCTGGCTCAGGATAGGGACTAATGGAGGGCTCTTGTGAACACGGTAATGAACTTTCGTGTTCCGTTTGTGCAGCTACTCAAGAACCCCCAAGATGTTGAGTAGCTGCACAATCGGCGGCTTCTCGAGAAGGGTCCGGCTACATGAGTGACTGAATTCAGAAGATGATATTTACTAATAAGAACAGTATTGTATTTAACAGTATAGACAGAGGCATAAAGTGACGTCGGTACTGGTCCATCCTTTTATAATCATCTTCGTAGTAATGTGTTTAATTTTTAGGCCCTAGAAATATTCTGTGAACTTTGTATATAAATTCTTTGCCGCGTGAGCTTACAATAGGTCATTGATGAATGATTGTGTTGTCAGCCTAACAGCCCAGTGATAGTCATTCTTCTCTGTTCCCAGGCTTCTGAATCTCTTCCGGTAATGTGCTGTTTGTAGGTCGCAGGAAGTAGAACAGGTTCCCAGTGTACTGCACGTAAACCAGCGTGGCTCGCGCAACTTTCAAAACTCCTCGTGTCTCAAGTTCTAACAGTGGTCTTTATGTATCGTTTGTGGCACACGTCATCTGCGCGTCATCTGAAGTGCATTACTTTTTTAATATCAAGAAGAAAGTTCTTGCTTTTGTTAAGGTATATTTCAACGGACTACGGGGATTAGATTAAAAGTTAATGTTTCTAAATATTTTTTAGAGTTACCAGAATTGAGTGTTCACTCTGCTGTTCGCGCCGTAATCTTTTCCATTTCATCTTACGTTTTCTATTATCTCACTCTTTCTTTTATCAGAGGAGATTTTAGTAACTCTTGGACCAATCGTTAACAAGATAAACTGAATTAATTATGTTGGATTCGGTGTTCTCACAACGGTAACCTTGAGGAGTAATATCTTCTGGGATTAAAGCCCTTTAGCTTCATGGAATTTACTGACGTTTCGGACTCATACTGCGTCTTGCTGGCTACTTTTTCCTAATGCGCTCAGTGGGGGGTGGAGTCCAGCTGAGTTCATCTGAAACGTCAGTGAAATTGTACCGGACTACATGGCGTTACATATCAGAAGACAGTACTGTTAATTTAAATGTGGGTTTCCATTCTTTATAGACGTATGAGCAGTCCTCTTGTTACAAAATATCGAATTCTGTTCCGCTTACACGCGTTTCGATCTTTTGCAAATAAATTTTATTATGTGTGATATCAGTAAAAAGTAAAGTAAAGCTATCCCTGTACCAGGCCGTGAAGGCCCATATGGTTGCCAGACGTTGAGGGTCCCACATTATCTAGACAATCGGCTCAAAGATTGCGGTAAGGTTTTCAGCCTTACGCGCCGGCCGCGCTTTACTCCCCAGGAAAATTATTTAATGCATTCCTGGTACTCATTTCTGTTTAATACCAAAAAGGAAAATATTTCTACTTGAAATGTTCCAAGTGACGTGAAATTAGCAGTTGATACAGCTACATCTAAAAATCAAATTGACCGGTCATAAACATAAGAAGTGATCCAAATTTATCCTCTCTTTGGATCTTTTCTGGCTACTCAGAGTAAGAGAGAGAAGTATGAAATATTTACGCGTATAATTGTACTTTTCATCTAATATTATTTTGGTAGAACCATGTAGGATAAGATGCGTGGAGCATGTAGCACTTAAAGTGGAGGTGAAATATGCATACAATTTTAGTGTCGAGATCTGTAAGGAAGAGGCCTGCTTGGTGGTTTAGGCATAGAAGAAATGACAGTTCCCTTGAATGCAACCTATCTTCATATTTTTTCTTAAAGAACAATTTTAACGTTTTCATTCCTTGCACAAAATGTGAAGTAAAGCTTGTTGCCACGTACTATAGGACTAGCTACTTGCTTGACTGCTTCGCTGGCCTATATAGGTACTCTCGCGGCACACACGTCAGCAAAGATTGGTGCACCAATCAAATACAGCCGTCAAGCGTAGACAGTCATTCCAGAATTGAATCCCCAGTTCTTTATGAAACCTGAGAAAATTCAAAATAATGTAGAGGCATAGAGTTTTATAAACCAGCTTCATCGAACAGGGGCCCTTCTTGAGAAGATGAGAGTCGTTTAGCTGGTCAAGGAATTTTATGAATCCAAAAGTTCCATTAAAATTTTCACTGAGGTAGTCACTGGAGCCTTTTCTGAACCATTTTTAAACAGCCAGTAACCTCACACTCTATACCTTAAAGCCCTGTTACTAATGACTCCGACTTACATTAAACGTTTTCAAAGGCCGCGCCGTAGCTCAAGCGGTTAGTCGCTGGCTTCCCACCGCAGCGGCCCGGGTTCGATCCCGGGTCTGGTCAAGTGGGATTTGTGGTGGAAAAAGTGGCCCTGGAGCAGGTTTTCTCAGAGTACTTCGGTTTCACCTGCCAACCTTCATTCCACCAATCACCCTTACCTATCATCTGGGACCGGTACAATAGGCCAGAAGTGGCCGCAGTACAAGGGACTTAGTCCCACCCCACTAGCAAGAAAAAAGTTTTCAAATTGATCCTTCATTTTATGTTTCCAGGTAAATTATAAATTTACAGGAATATTAACGTGATAAAATAGTAGTTACGCACGATTCGTGGACTAAAGAAATCCTGCTTGATAATCATCTCAAGCAGTAGAATCTGAGAACTATAGAATATGAAACACAACGAGGATGATTTCCTAAAGAATTCTCTAAACCATCTTCGTACTTCCATAGTTAACAATTCTCACCGTGACAAAGAAAAATCTGTAAATATTTTCCCATATTAAAATTTCACAGATTCATAGTGATCTTCTATAATTTATAATTTGGATTGCCTCAACTTACGAAGTGTTCATTCTTAAAGACTCTCAAATAAACATAGTTTCACAAAATTGATTACTCATTCATTCTATTCTTCGGTAATGTGGGCGGTGGACCTACGGTTATAGATTTTCATACGGTTGCGCTGTTTTTGTAATACGATTTGTAGTTTTCAGTTAAAATGTAGTAAGATATTCTTTAGAAATGGATGTGTGTGTTTTCTCCCATTGCACATCCTATTCCCATTAGAGGTTAAAAATTAAATTATGCTTGTGCTAAGAGTGACACCAACAAAATGTACTGACCTCTGGAGGCAAAACTCCCAAATATTTTTACTTCGTCACAGAATGAGAGAGCTGTGAGCGTCAAGCTTAAGTTCTTTTTTTTTATCCCAACGTCCTGATACTCATTATTCTCGGTATAAAGTTATTCTAGATAGATCGACATTAAGATAATATACAGACATAAAACAAATGACAGCTTAAAAAGTTCGGGAAATCCATAGCTATATAATTTTTTCGTAGGAAACATTTAAGAGCATAAGAATAATGCATATCAGATTTTAGAATAATATGAATACAGTACGCTGCAATTGCTTATGAGTATTTTAAATGTATAGGCTACTTGATGATGATGATGATATATTCTAGTGGCATGAATTCCAACAGAGCTGAGCTTACATTTGAAATATTGGTACAGAATTGCTTAATATCGAATCTTGGAAAGTTCCAGTGGTAAATTTTCCAACAGAGATGCATTCAAGAAAATTGTGTGATTTTTAAATATACTTTTTAAATATACCTTACTTTTCCGATAATATTTCATATTATCACAATGTTATATTATGTCTGGATGTAGATATGGTTTAACCAAATAATCGCATGTCATGTTTATAAGAATCCTGTAAGTTGCCCTTCTATGTATGCAGCACAAAGATTTAGCTACTGAGATTTCATGTTTTAGTGATTAATACGAATGATACAATATGAGTGTTATTAAGTGTTTATATATGGAAATATCACTCTTTAATCCCCGTTTCGGCCCGTCCTATTTATCCGGTAGTTGCAATGCGGTAATGTAAGTACAATGAATGAAGCGTTGTGTGTTCAGCTAAGCAGTAATGTAATGCATAAAGGGATCTCTCTGATAGTCACAAAACTTGTCATTGTGCGACTCCACAGTGATAAATAAAAAAGAAACGTGTATTACCACGGTGTATAATTTTTATAACCTGATTTTAATAATAATAATAGTAATAGAGCGCTTGTTTCTTTCAGTGCACAAATTTCCCTGTGTCCCTCATGAGGTTATATTGCTCTGGTCTTATTTATGATACATATAGATGATCATTGTAGTATACGCGTAATTACAAATGCTAATTAGAATTCATTAAAATGTGTAATACAGCAAGTAACCTCGTTGTGTCAGTAGTACTGTTTTTTTAGAAGAACCGCTGTACAACTCTGCTATAACTTGTATATGTGTAAGTTAAAAGTGAGTGGCAACATTGGAACCTTCAATATTGTACAGAAATTATATTGTTACTACGTGCAACAATGATTCTGCATATTAGTTGCATGCAGTTAATAGGGCGAAATGTTAGATAATTAAAAAATATACAAAGTCTTTGTAATAGAATGCTGCATGTATAAAAACGAGAACGAGTTTGAGATGTTCCTACTTAGAGAGAAGTGATATATATATATATATATTTTAACATAATTGTATGTTATACGGCCTTGGAACTTTCCCTTTTATTTTTCCATAAATTTAAAACATCTCCCAAACATTGCATTTTTGGTGCCATGCTGTAAAGCAAATTCTTCCATTATGTACATAATTGAGAGAAGCACAACATTTCCTCTAAGCTCTTCCCAAGGTCGTAAAATAGGATATGAATAATAAATGATTTAAAGATGTAAGGATTAGGTGAAATAAGACTTCATATTCGATTTAATAAAAGCAACCAATAAAAAGATTTATGTATAAACAATGGAAGTCCCCAAAACATCATAAAGGTTTTTGAAGACAAAATCTAGCATTGAATTAGAATGAATGATTGAATGGACAGGAAAGGTGAAGTCCGACCACGATTTTCGTGTTTTCTTGTGCGTGTTTTGTATGTGAAATTTCAAGATATCAGCAGTCCAAGATGACGCTAAATTACATATATATATATACATATATATTTTTTTTAGAAATGTACCCCTTAATTGTCTGAATTTTAAATAAAGTAAAACACTACTGAGGAACAAAGCGTGTATTTAACTTACATACATTATCTTTCAGTTTATTTAATCTGAAGTATTAATGATGATTTCGACTTATTTTAGTTTTTGATTTTCTTTTGTTTCTGGTTAATTGAAACAGATTTAGTCTTAAATATTTCGTGAAATAATACTTTAAACAAACTGGTAAAATAAAGCTTACAAAGCTATTTTGCTGTTCAAATTTTCATCATTTTATAAGCTGTTATTTTCGAAATGAATTTAATTTATATATACAGGTTTCGGTATCCTGGTTTCTAGTTTCACTAATTGCATTTTATTCAGCTACCTGACCTAGGAGATCATACTGCAGTATGCAAAAACTTGTGCTGCATTAATTTAAAAATTCTCGACGCTTAAAATTTGGTGATATAGTTCTGTAGAGTTGTACCAATTTTCGGAAACTTACATTGACACTTGTAGTTAATAAACACGACGCTGTGTACGTATGGTAATAGGGCATATACAAAACACGCACTGAGATTAAAACATACAACACGTCTTATTTACCTGGTTGCCACTGAAGACGACTTGTAGCACCTGTAAGCTTCAACGTCCCTCCCATAACTGGAGTTTTTTATATATTTTTTCGCGGTCCAAAAATATGGAAGATTTTTAAAAGTAAATGAATATAGTGTGATGAATATGGATCGAATTTGGTTTCAGAAGGAAACTGATATTAGCCATGACAGTATTTCAGGGAAAGGTAGAAATTGCCTTCTTTCTTTGATGCTATTTTTTGGGGGGTTTGTTTTTCGAAATAACTCACGGTACTTGATATTCTTGAGGGAAGTCGTTTTCTTCAGATATTCCTTTGAATGCTGTATTGGATCCTGTTGGAGCCCAGTTAACACTGAAGACGTGGTTGAGCAGCCAAAAACAAAGCTCTTCTGCACCAGTATCGTCACCACACTAGCACCTTACAGGACGTTCCAAAGATCCAAACAGATTGTTCTAAAACGCTGAGTCTCAATAACACTTTTTAATATTATATTCTAATATCTGAAGTAGCAAGTAACGGGTCAACATTTGACCTTCGGACAGAGTCGATCACACAGATCACAATCAGCACGTCACTACAGTAACTTTATTTTTGTTTCTGTTTATGTGAAACTTTGTTATTTATATATCTGCAAGCAGGGAGCGGTACCTATATTTGTTATCAAGTACTACAGAGATGAACAAAACAGCCTGAACCAAGGACGTTGATTCATCAAATCACTTGTCAACTAGTCCTTTCGTCTCGCTGGTAGTGTTACCTTGTTATAAGGCTTGCTGAAGACAAGCACCAAAACAATTCTTAAATTAGGTCCTGAGATTCCACAGAACAACATCCGGTATCAACTTTAAACACGTTTCAGTTCATTAACGTTCGAGCATGATTCCCTTGATCCTGTCACGTTCAAATCATACAGTATTTCCATTTTAAAATTTCACTCAATGATTAGCACTAAAAGTGGTGATTTTAAAACGTGATCATAAGTCACTTTGAATTCTTCTTCGCCCATCCACTTAATTCACTGTAGTCCATACACACATATATGGCATGTATCAAAAACAGAATGTCACAATACTCTTGGAAATTTTGCAATAAAGTGGACAAATTTCCGAGTTTCAGTACTCACATTTGAATAATAAAAACAATTCTGAATGTCTGTATTCAAGAAGGTCATGTAGTTCACTTTCCACTGAAGACGAAAACAACAATCACATACTTCACTCTGTCACTTAAAGATTAAAAAAATTCATGCAATTATTTTCATATTTCCACAATTGATCGGGTACCTTCCTTGAGAGGAAGGATGGTGACTCCACAAATATCCATTATAATTTGTGCTGCGTCCCACAATGTTCGACCGGACACAGCACACTTGCACATCCGGTGCACAACGCAGTATGTCGCGAAGATATGGGCACTGCCCCTTGTTGGCCACTAGTGGGTCAATCACACAACTAAAACCTCGACATCAAACCAAGAATATTGGTGTCTTGAGCTAAGCCGCCTCCCTCTCCTCTACTTCCACCGCCATCTCGACGGTAGGAGGTCGAAAAGAAAGCTTTGTGAAAATGGTGGTGGTAATGTACCCACAGCAACAACAGGCCACAATCACCCTTGGCACTGCATTCTCAGAATATAGGCATCTGAACATAACACAAGCAGAATCCTTTTATGAGGGCAGTGGTGGAAAATATTTTGTGGGAGAACCTTGGGCCCTCAGTGGATACTATGGTTACTGAAACTGGAGCTGGTGCTATGGTAGACGTAATAGTAGGCAGGTAACTGGTGGGAGTTGGGGAGGGGAAGATACGCCGACAGTCGGTAGAGAGGGGACTTAGTGGAACATTAACCTAGATTCGAAAACTTGAGGTACTTCTGCTCTGCACCATAGCTTTTGGACGTCACCAGCTAAGTACAGTCGGTTTGTCTGTTGTATGATGCATATAAAACATCTTCGTAAGTTTGTACTCTGAGGTGTAGTGAGGTCCGGAAAGTCATTAGCAATCTCTTTGAAGTAGATGGGAGATAATATTAAATTGGATCTCTAATAAGCGATATGATATCGTGGACTGGATTCATTTTGTAAGATTTGAGGCTTTCACGGCGGTGACTATGAAGAAAGCAGTCTTCTGGGATTTGGCACCGTGTATATGTGGTGTTAACCGACGTTTCGGAGGAACGTATCGCCCCCATCTTCAGGGTAGAAGAAAAAGTCTGCAGTCTGCTTTACCGTTTCTCACGGTGTTGTCGCTTGCAGATTTCTTATACTTTTTCTTCTACCCTGAAGATGGGGGCGATACGTTCCTCCGAAACGTCGGTTAACACCACATATACACGGTGCCAAATCCCAGAAGACTGCTTTCTGGATTCATTTTGATCAACGCAGAATCCAGTGGCAATCTTTTATGAATGTTGTAATGAAACCTAAGATACCAAGGGTAGTCTGGGATTTCTTGACAATATAAGCGATTGCCATCTTGTCAAGGAGGATTCCGCACCAATGATTTCGTTAGTTAATTGCTTAGTTGAAAATAAAACATATATTTTTAAGTTTTCGGGAACCCCTCACTTGTCAAGAAAGAATGTTGTGACCACAAGTCCTTCTTTGTTTTCGTGATATCATCTGTTGAACACTAGGCGGCCCCTATCATCACTATAGCTAAATCTTCAAGATAATATTTATTCCTCTCTGACGAACTTATAAATAATTTCTTAAATAGACCGCCATCAGATTTCATATGGCTTCCATCCCTAGAAATAAAGAAAGGTGAAAAAGGTAAAGCTATCCCTGTAACAGGCTGTGGAGGCCCATAGGGTTGTGAGACGTCGAGGCTCACATATTTTTCTAAGTCACGTACATGCAGTACAGCGTCTGGAAGTGTCTTGTAACGACTGAGGTAAAGACAGAGTTGTCCCTGTGCTCAAATAGTTAAGTATCACGATATGAAGACGTATGAGGGAGTGGTGGTTTAAATCCACTTTTCTTGACCTCGGCGTTAGATGGACGTGGGTGGTTAACTTCACGCATCGGCCGCTTTACCTCAGGGGGAAAACACCGCTACCCACTGGATTGGATGCTGGGTGGGTCCGGGTTCTTATTGACACTGTTGAATACAAAAATGTTCTTGTCCCTGCTGGGAATCGAACCCCTGTCGTCCAGCCTCTCGCTATACCGGCTGAGCTATCCTGGCCCCCTGTAAATAAGTGAGTAATTTTAAAGGGCGCGTCAGTGTCTGTCTCCATTTGAGTCCGGATGAAACTCAAGTTAAATTATCCATTACTGCAGACGGTGCAGAACATATTACATTTGTCAGAATGTACAGAGATCTGCCTATATATCCAAGATGTAAAGAGTGGATAAAATTGTTGTCTAGTTTGCATATATGAATTTTTAAAGTAAAGTCAGTAAGTAAAAGTATCCCTATAACAGGCCGTAGAGGCCCATAGGGTTGTGAGACCTTGAGGTTCCCTCATTTTCTCTAGATAATTCGCTTATAGATGGCGGCAAGGTTGTCAGCCTTACGCGTCGGCCGCTCTTAACCCCAAAGAACATTCCAATAATATTCCTGGTACTCATTTCTCTTAGAGGCTGAGCCGACCCCAGCGTCATAGTGCGGCTGGAAGGATTAGGTAAATTGAGAAAATCCACTTCCACGGGATTCGATCCCGCGACCTTCCTGCTTGTAGCATAGTGCCTCAACCAACTACGCTACCGCGTGCCCCGATATATAAATCTTTAGGTTTTCAAATTGGAGACGGAAAAATTTTGAGCAAGTACTGGCTAAGAACATAGCCGTCTCTCAATTTCTTGGTGACGTAATGTTAAATTGATACTGTCGTCCAAAGGATTTTAAGTTTGTCATATTTACTAAGGATTTTTCAACTGTTATTGTGTTAGGACTTCTGCCACTTTCTGACGATATACGAACATAGACAACTTCTTCGCTATGTTCGTTTCCCGACAATTCTTCCTGCTACCTTGTAGAACTTCTCAATTTGTTTTCATGTTACTTTGTTTTTGCTTCAGGTTAACATCAGGGTAGATGAGAGTGTGCGTGTTTCTTTAACTGAACACCTGACATTTTACATGTACATTTATTCTCTCGTTATAAGTAATTTATGGCAATTAATAGAATAATTGAGCTCTAAATTATCAGCATATATCAGTCATGCAGTCCATGAGACTTGGATACAGAGTCACCGTCATCATTGGCATAGCAACCCTCTTTGAGCCATAACCCTCCTTAGAATATTCTGGCAGATTTGTTCATTCCTGAAAATTAGACCTTCCGATTTCCTCTTCATTAGATTTCACAACAGCAATTTTTTTACAGAGCAAGGTCGTCAGCTTTGCATCCAACATCAAAAATGGAGAATCAGGTCTCTGTCTTTATGTCCCCCCAGTGACAGGGTGACCCAAATACATCCTCAGGCACCGAGTTCACTTTTAGTCACCTTCTAGGGATAGCAGGTCTATCTCTCTATCTATCTGTCTGTCTGTCTATCTATCTATCTATCTATCACCCTTGTGAACCTTGGCTACTTTTTCAGTTTTTTAACCCATGCACAGTCAGTATGGCTCCTTGGNATCTATCTATCTATCTATCTATCTATCTATCTATCTATCTATCTATCACCCTTGTGAACCTTGGCTACTTTTTCAGTTTTTTAACCCATGCACAGTCAGTATGGCTCCTTGGACGGGGGATCAGCAAGGTCTCTACCTGCACACACAACAACATAAATACGGAATAAACGCAGACATATCCATGCCTCAAGTGGAATTCGAACTCACGATCCCAGTGTTCAAGAGAGCGAAGAACGCGCGGCCATTGTGATCGGCACTCGTAGTTCTCGCTCACTCATGGAGCTGAGCCCTTCTTAAGAAGTCGGGTATTGTCTAAATACACAAGAAGTTCCCAGCATTTTATGGAACCCGAAGGTTCATTATGGTGTTGACAGAAGCCCTGCAGCGGTCCCTGTCCTGAGCCAGAGCAATCCAATACATACCGTCCCATCCTATCTCTCTTAGATCCATTTTAATATTGTCCACCCACCTACGTATTGGCCTTCCTATTGGTCTTTTTCTCTCTGGCTTTCCCATTAATATCCCATAGGCATTCCCCTTCTGCCCCCATTCGTGCCACATGACCTGCCCACCTCATCATCCTTCACTTGTTCATTCTGATTATACGAGTACAAGTTATGAAGCTCCTCATTATGCAGTTTTCTCCAACTTCCTGTCACTTCATCTCTGTGCAGTCCAAATATTCTCTTCAACACCCTTTCTCAAACACTTTCAGTCTATGTTCCTCCTTTAATGTCAGACCAAGTTTCACACCCATACAGAACTACGGGCAAAATTATGGTTCCGGGCTGAATTGTAGCAAGCATTACCCGAGTTCACGCTTCTCTTAATTTCCTCCTGGACCTGGTTTGATTTTTTATAGTTTTATATATTTTTTATAGTTAACATCTGTTACCTATCTTTATGTCATTATTTTTCCCTGCATTTTGGTGACGATGCAGTAATATATACTTAGTTTTTTCTCTGTTTACTTCTAGACTAACCTCCTTACTAGCGTCAATTAAGGTTATTTTGTTTATCTTTGTGGTATCTATATTATCACCCAGTGGATTCACATCATCAGCGTAGATCAACAGCTGATGTGTCCCGTTAAATTTCAGTTCCACCTGGTTTTCCTGGACCTCCCTAATTGCTAGTTCTAAAGCAGAGTTGAGATGGAGGTGTTGTTAACCAGCCTCCACAAGGGGGAACACTGCAAGGTGTAGGGTGGAGGATTCGGTGTGCTGTAACTGATTAACGCTTCTTGTTTTCTATAACCGGGTTTCCTCCTATATTTGCGATTGAAAGATCTGAAAGAAGAGACTATTTCCGAGATCTAGGCATAGATGAAAAATATTAAACTGGATCTCTAAGAACTGGGTTATGAGATTGTGAACTGAATATCTCTGGCTCAGGGTACGGTCCATTGGTGGGGTGTAATGATTGCGGTAATGAACCGTTCATAAACGGTAATGAATTTCTTGACCAGCCTCTGCAACTCTTAGCTTCTCAAGAAGAAACCTCCTGTATGGCAATATTTGAATCAGAATTTGGTATTTGATAGGGCAGGCGACGATTTATTGTTTCAGCTCCTGATGGACACGAAGGGTGCTTTCATTAACATAATTTTTTCCAAGTACTCGTATGCGTTTGGTGATGGAGGAACAAATTTTGAAGTCAACAGTAGTGTGTAGCTATTTTTTGTAATCCATCGTACTGAAAGCTGAAATAAATGAAGGCGGCTGTCTTTCACTGTTCACAAGACCCACGGGACCTCTTGTATTTCATGCAGAGAACAAAGCTGACATCACGCTACAGTTATTGCCATTATACAGAGGTCATTGAAAGAAGTCCCATGATCCCTCCACATTTCTTGTTATCATGCTTCGCACTCCAGGGTACTTCCTTCTGTGCCCCCTCAGTTGTATAGTCATTCTGTGAACACGAATATTGGCTCTTCTAGCCACAAGTGCTTTCAGCTGCTTGACAGTGGCCAAATAGAAGCAGAATTGTACGCAGACAGTGGGACGCCTAGGGTGTCACCGTATCTACCATCCTTGGGACTTCTTTCCTTTGACCCAGAAGAGGATAATAATTTTGTCTATATCGATACATGTCGGGATACTGGAAAGTCAGTATGTAACACAAATATGGAGGATAATGGATGAAACACATCATACGATTGATGATGCTGCAGCTCAGGTGGTTAGTCGCCGGCCTCCGACCGCTGCGGCCCAAATCAAGTCATGTGGGAATTGTGGTGGACAAAATGGCATTGGGGCAAATTTTCTCCGGGTACTTCGGTTTTCCCTGTCGATCCTTATTCCTCCAACTGCTACAAATTAATTAATTGCCCTATCACCGACGCCACATAGCCTTGATACTGACAGCGTCATTAAATAACAACAAAAAAACTATAAAGATTTAAAACTTAAAAGAATATCCTCGCGGGTGTTTACAGAAATGATAGAAGGAAAATCTAAGTAACAAACAGGAACGTAAATTTAACCAATACTGACCTCTCGAAATTCGTAATAATTCTAACACTGACACTGCAAATCGCACGTGTAACAGCAACAACACGCGGGAATTTAGATTCTCACAACGGGGACTGTGAATATTAGCGTTTTCTGGGAGAAGCCGGCTGTCTTGTTCTTCACGGTAGAAAAGCAGTCACAAAATATACGGTATGAAGATGGCAATCATGATGAAAAGCAGGAGGAAATAAAGGTTACAAATAAGTACGTAACTTCTCTAAGTTTCATGGTTGTCATTCAGCAATTGAAGCTTAATTAGCCGGTAAGTAAATGTCTTCTCTCCTTTTCCCCTTGACAGATTAAGCCCTGCAGCCTATTCGCATTTCATATTTGATCTGAAAATTATGAATCTTACAGACAGTTGGTGGGACTGGGAGATCAGCCCATCGCAAGGTCCTTGCCTAGAAAGGAGGTAAAGCAGGCGTATATTCGTTTCTTCTGTGAGATTCAAATCCGCCATCCCAATGTTCGAGCGGGCGAAGACTCTTCGTGTCTTAGAGCGCACAGCCACTATGATCGATATGGATCTCCTTGTTTATAATGATGCTGAGTATCCATCACGTGTCCGCCATAAATTCTGTCTTGGGTAAAGCTAAGTGAAGACTCTTAATGTTGAGTCGTGAACATAAGAAAATGAATCTCTAAAGATTTCTGACAGTGATTTGTGTTTCATCATCCAATTGCTGTGTTGGACATCGTCCACCTTGTTAGGTGTATTTAAATTATACGAGGTTTCGGGAGTTGGATCCTCTTCGATCTCCATGTGTAGAAGAGGGAAGAATTCTGTTCAGTTGAGCCCCTTATGGGAGCCAGTAATCGACACCAGTTCTTCCCATAGGCCCAACTCCCCAGGATCTTTTCCCTTTTTTGAATCTAGTGGCGGAAGCAGATCCAGACTCCGAAACGTCACATAATCCCAGTCTAACTAAAATATGGGTAGTGTCCAATATAAATTTATAATAAAATATAAAGTACTTTAAGAAGACTAACAGATTTAAATATAGGTCCATAATGAAGTAACTGACGCTGAACAAGAGTATTCTTGAAGAACAGAACATCGGGATGTATTGTCACGTGTGAGGGGTACGCATGACGAAATTAACGGCTTCTAGATAGGATGAGTGGATTCATTTTGGTTCCTTTATAATTACACT
Organism: Cryptotermes secundus; assembly: GCF_002891405.2. NCBI lineage: Eukaryota > Metazoa > Arthropoda > Insecta > Blattodea > Kalotermitidae > Cryptotermes > Cryptotermes secundus. The sequence continues at coordinate 254,962 of NW_019725008.1, read as the reverse complement.
CAATTCTGACAGCTTCCAATCACTGACAATCTACGATTCGCTCAATTCCTTGCTGAACCGGAAGAGGTCTTCCATTCTTCTATGACTAACGAAGAATTCCTGCTTACGCCTTGAAGTGCCTTGAATGATATCTGTCTCTCGAAAGCACACTAATTCAGTTCAGACCTCTGACTGCCTGCTTTTGGTCTATCTCTGTGTACTGCCTCTGTCTCTCCTCAGAGAGGCTTCGGGAGAACAGAATAGAGATAACGGCCTTCAAGGGATTCAGTACTGTAGAAAGTCGTTACCATGGATATGCCTTTATCACAACTCCACTCAAGCGCAAACGTAATTACTGAAACGTTCGATATCAAGCAACCCGAAATTCTACAGTTGACTATGTTACCTAAGAAATGTGTTTGTCGAGCCGTTGCCTAGCTGTACACGTTACAATATTAGTGTGACATAATAAGAAATAGAACCGGCATAAGTAATGTGTATAAAAATGAATTATACAATAACACGTAAAGGAAATTTTGTGGGGGAATATTTGTAAATTTGAAATTTTGATTGATCTAAATGTGCTTCTTGTATCATTTAAAGACAGTCCATCATAGTCATCGTTGTTCAGGAAGATTTATCAGAGAGCGTGCCGCAAATCGTTCGGACGATACAGCGGGAAGGACATATCATGCTACACGCATCGGCTCCCACAACATGCGCTTGGAATTATGGAGCAGCCGACAGGACAGTAGCCTTTATAAGTTATAATTTCTCTTCATTATCGCTCCAATAACTCATCGAACAGCTTCTGTGAAGCAGCCTTATACTTCTCGATGGCAGTCCCGAGCTCCTGCTGTTCTGTTGAGCACTGAGTCAGTCCTTTATACTGCTACCTCTTCGGGTTCCGTTGTTTTGAAGAATAGGATTCTTAGTGTCGTCCTGTCTTCCTTCAAAGAGAAGCGATATAAAGGACACGAACCAAATTGGTTCTAGATTTTAGCAAAGTTTTTAAACCATACTAGTAAACAGACGAATTATAATAATTTATAAGTATTTTAATAAATTCATGCACACCACAGTAGTTGTTAAAGGCTAATATTTTATATTCATAACATTGTAACATTAGTCTCTATATGTACTGATAATGACCAATCACAATGTGATAGTAGTTTCCGCATGCATTGATATTTCCTTCTGAAGATGGTCGCTCCGACCGAAACATGTTAAACATGAAAGATTAAAAAAGACCACAATATTTTTTCAGTCACATTGGACGAGTTAATAAACTTTTATACTATTACTAGTGTAACGGACCAGGTTGAAGGAAGTCAAATGATGAAAAAGGTTTGGAATAACTGTGAATAAATTATTATAAGAAATGTTACTAGAATATTTCCTAGTCGGAGGTAACATCGCTTTGTTGGCAACACATAACTGCAGTTGTTTCATAATTGTGTAAGGGCAAGTAGAGAGTTCTCGTACTTCCTTTGTCCTGTGTACAGGACATCTCAAGGGAGGAACTTACTGTGGGTGCCGGCCGCTGTTTCCCTTCGATTTGGCTAATGTATAAAAATCATACACAATTGAGAAAGCGCCTTAAAATTTCATGGGAGTTTCTTGATATTGTTTATTTTTATGACAGATTTACGAACCTTATACATATATTCACTTTGGTCAAAGTGACCTACCTTAAATATTATTTTCCGCCTTGAAGCCTCACGATATTGACTTTTGTGTTATAAAACCCTGATGCCGTAACCTAGCAGCAGCAGGAGGACTGGAAGAAAATTACGGAGAGAAAAAAATGATTTTATATAAAAGATAAAAGGTAGAATTTCCCTTATGCTTATTTAATTAAGCACTATGCCATGGAGAAATGTGGGGAGCAGAGGTATATTTTCACCATTTTTTACCTTCGCACTACTGGAGAATAGTGGTGAGCTTCACTCCTCGGCCGCTTTACTCCAATTACCTATTGGACAAAAGGCTTAACGATATACAGAAAAAATCTTACCCCTGCCGGGAGTCGAACCCTGGGCGTCCAGCTCGAGTTATGCGTGCTTTAGATTATGCTTAATGAGACTAAGTCCTAACAATCTCTGTGAAATTAATTCACGCGTAATTTATTAACATTAGAAAACTTAATGAGATGAGAAGTCATTCGTTTCTATTACATTTTTAATTATTGTTCATTTGATGGTATATTAAACCGCCGGCTCTTTTTCTTGGCTTTTTGAAAAAATATTTTTATGACGAATCATATAAATACATATTCCATCTTACAAGTTTCCTCTTGAGTGAGTGGAATATAATGGCTCCCAGAGCAGTCAGATAGTAAAATATGATCACTAATCCCGTGGGGCTCGGAACCGAGTATTACTGTGCTGGCGAGGTCCAGCAGCAATTTAGCAGTCAGTCAGATTTATTCTATTTGCCACCTGCGCTCTGTATAGTGTTCGCTTGTGGAATTATGCGGTTGTCATACAATTAAATAAATCTGGACACACAGATAAATTTGCACAATGAACGTAGAGTAGTAAAAGGACAATAAATGGAGAAATGGATGATTCGGGACAAAAGGATTTTAATATATATATATATATATAAATTATGTGGCAGCGATGAAGGGTTATTTGTGCGTGATTAAGTCCGGAAGAAATGTCATGAAGCTTCTACGTGGAACCTGGTAGAACAGTGTTTCTCAACTACCGGGCCCTGGTATCAATTATACCGGGTCCTCGTTTTATATAAAAAAATTACTGGGCCGATGTCTCACAAAGGCTGAGCACCACTGTGGTGGAGTCCCAGTGCGCTGTCACCGCCAGCAAAGAAAGGGGAATGCTGTCCATTGTATTGCCACACTTATCTGATTTAGAGATGCAACTGTAATAATACTAAGAGGCCTATGGAATTTATGCTAAACCATAGGCACTATTAATTCCATGGCCTATGGCAGGATTCCTTTTTAAGTATCTTATTATGGTTCAGTTGATGAATGAATTCCCTGCTTCACAATTGTATTAATATTGTGACATGTTGCGCAAAGGAGAACCCCCCCCCACCAGCAGTGACGCGGCGGGTGAGTCAGCGCTCCCCTCCCCCTCCTCCGCACGGTAACGTAACGGTGACGCAACAGGATTGTTACGGTAGTAACAGCGGTTACTACCGCTAGCGTTACTAGCAACACAGCGCCAGGCAACAAGGGTGCTTATTACGTGGCCGTTTTCCGTATTGTCCGATCAAGGCTACATAAGGAGCAGCGAAGGCTATTCACAGTCAGTTGTACTAAGTCAGTCAGTTAGTCCTGGAGCTACCGCCGAGTGAGTCCTCGAGCTACCTCCGAGTTAGTTCCGAGTTAGCCAGCAACTAGTCAGTTGTATTCTGGCATTTGGAGTGTACTAATTGTGATACTGCAGATAGCAGTAACCGTAAATCTGTAATTTGGGTGATTGTAAGTGCGAATGTGAAATAAAATTCGCTATATAAAATACGGCGTGAAGTTATTTGTCGCGTCATACGCTCAACACGCGACAATATATTCACCAAAGTCTTCCATTGATTCAAAGTCCATTTGCATCATTCGTAATCATTATTTACCTTATCGCGTTAGATTGAAATAATTAAGCATCACAACATAAAACCCTGTGTGGGAGTGAAGTCATATCTCTACATATTCGTATTCGTAATGTCGGTACTAGAAGGAGGTGAGTGGTCGAGTTCATGCTCCGACCTTTTACATCCATTGCAAGAGACGTTGCCTCTCCATTGGGTAGGAGGCTGTGTGGACCGCAGAGCCACTCTGGACGCTGTAAAAAAAGAGAAAATTATCTTGCCCTTAATCGGAATAGAACACCGATTCTTCGATCATTCATCCCATAGCCAAATTGTTATATCGACTGAGAGCTATCCCGGCTCCTTCAGTAGTTGGCACAGAATCGTAAAATAACACGCTAATAAAATACCACTAACACTACGAACGAAAGGGTGAGCAGTGTAGATTCTTGAGATCCAGAAAACTGTAATTCCTGTTTATATAGACATTTCTGCATTAAATTGTATGATACACAAGGATTAGCACACTAGAAAGCTGCCTCTCCCTTTCAGTAAGGAGAATCAGGAAGACTGTATTCGTACCAGCCACGGAACTAAACAAAAGAAGATCATACTGCTGAGTTGGGCACCCAAGCATCCAGCTGCGGAAATTATTAGCCTGCACGCAGGCACGCGCGCACACACAGAGATAGAGGCAAGTACGCGCGTACTGCACTCAATAATTACACATGCGCCATAACTAAAGCCAGCGAGGAACTGTTATTATTATTGGCCTCTGTGCTGTTAAGTTTTTTCACGCAAATAAACACGAATTAAATTGAATTATTACTGTGGCTTTACAGCTCTTTGTTAGGCATTGGCCGATTTTCAGTCTCTTGATCCTATACACAGTCTGTAGGACTCCTTGGAGGGGGGATCAGCCTATCGCAAGGCCGCTTTCTACACACAGAAAGACACAAAAGTGGAATAAAAACACAGACAGACACCTATGCCTTAAGTGGGATTCGCACCCACGATCCCAGCATTGGAGCGAGCGAAGACTGTTCATACCTTAGATCGCTCGGCCACTGTGATCGGCAAAAAGACAGCGAGGAATATGGAGGAATTATCATTTCTGCACACCAATATGTAGACGGGATATCCATCAGGCTCTGATTCATATTGAGATTTGGGTTATGGCATCAACGCCTTTGGAGGAACATACCATCTTCATTTTCTTACCCTGAAAATAGCAACAGTATATTGCTCCCGACACGTTGATAATGAGCTGCCAGACTACACGGAAGAGTATAACATGAAGCTTCAAATACTGTATAATCTTATATAAGTCTGTGGTGTTAAATATACCGCACAGTCATCAGTCTCTCACCGTAAGAATTACATGTTCAGTCCCTTGGATCTGAGTCCAGCTAAAGCTGCAAAGCTGGATCCTCAGATGCATCTTCGGGGCTGTGCTAGAGAATGGAGTAGAAGATATAACAAAGAATTATACCGAACCAGATATAGTTAAATGTATCAAAATAAGCATGCTACGCTGGTGTCCACATGTTGTGCGCATAGACCCCCAGAGAACAGTTCAGAAAGCATTTTAACTCCAAACCATATGGATAAAGAAAAGTTGTAAGACTTAAATTAAGATGGGAAGCTGGAATTCTGCAAGATATCAGGGCTCTCGAAATCAGCAACTGGATGGATAGAGTTACGAGAAGGGAGGAATGGCAAAACTTCTCTCGAAGGCCAAGACCCACCCTGGGCTGTTGAGCCGGTGGTGATGATGATATGAATGAATGAATGTATGAGGAATAGGCCTTCTCGGCCCTTGCGCCCGCGACCTACAGTGGTCTATTGTGCTTCATGATGATAAAGTTGCGTTGCATAATCCCCTTCATAAGTACTACGTACTTCATGATCTTTATGAACATCATGGATTAAATTTCTGGCCTATTCCTTTCTCAAGTCTTAAATATTGTCATTTGGCTTGACTTATAAGATGAGTTTTGGATTGGATGATTGGATTTATTGCGCCTTACACATTCACACAACTCGGGACTACAGGCAATACAGCGCTATCGCTGTTCTACACGCTTTACAGTTCACCGTTGCACCCGAACTGCTGTTCTCAGTCTTCACTAGTCGTATCCTTGCAACGGATTTATCAGTCTCACTGGCATTTCAAATCACATATGGAGTCTTATTTTCACAGCCTAATTTATTTCTTGCCATTTCTTCTCAATTCTTTTCAACTGCCATTTCCAGAACTCGACTCAGTTCTCGACTACAACTGACTCTTCTACTCGACTACTCTGCCTCTACGCTTAAAGCGAAATTCTTTGTCTCTTTATAACTCCTCGGCACGGACCCCACGGAAACCACAGCCTGTAGTGTTAAGGAGACGTGTTTACTGGTCCATTATATAGCCGTGTATGTCCTATTTCGCGTGCGGATATGTTCCGGGAATGTGTTTATCGTACCGTTGCCTAGCAATGGATATGCACGTCACAATATGTTCTACCTTTTGTCTGACGTCCCCGGCATCTTCTGTCCTTCAGTTTAAATTGGAGAGATTTGTTACGAACTCGATATTTCCAAGTGTTCTACAATTTTTTGTCTACATTTACTTAATTTTTGTTCCGTTTTCTTGGTATGTCTGTACTAACCCTACGACCTTCAAAATGTTGAAATATTTGTACACAAAATCTATAAAAAATACTTCCATCCCATGCGGATGTTTTTTTTTGTGATTATAAGTAATAAATCAGCCTATTGGATCTTAAGGGTTCGTGATAGGACCTTATTGCTTAAACATGGATTTAGTGGGCCATAAACTAACGGCATTTCTCATCCTCCACTATAAAATTCAGAATAACTAACTTGAGGGTTGAGGTTGATATTCTGTACCAGTATAGCTCCTTTATTTTCTGTAAGCTACTGGTTGGGTAGCTGTTGAATTGGGCTACAAGTTCCCTGCAGGTAAAGCTAAAGTTGTCCATGTACTTAACTAATTAAGCACTACGCCATAAAGGCGTATGGGGGAATGGATGTCTAGATCCATATTTTCTTGACCTCGGGCCTAGTTGGAGGTGAGTGAACAGCTTCACACCTCAGCCGCTTTACCTCCTGGGAAAGAGTCTCCGGTACCCATTCGATAGTAAGACTGGACGAAAGGGCGAAGAGAAAATTCTTCACCCTACCGGGACTCGAACTCCGACCCCACCATCGTCCAGCCCATAGAGGCTAGAGATTTTCTCTTCTCCATAGCGTTCAGACTGGCTTTGGGGTCAACCCAACTTCATATCGAAGATATACGGGGGGCTTTTTCCCATAGGTAAAGCGGTCGGGGCGTGAAGCTGACCACTCACTTCCATCTAGTGCCGAGGTTAAGAATATATGGGTCTCTACTTCCACTCGCCAATCACAGTGGCCTCGCGGTCTAGGGAGTGAACTTTCTTCTCTCGCTCGAACGCTGGGATCATGGGCTCGAATCCCACTCAAGGCATGGATGTCAGTGAGTGCGTTTATTCTGTGTTGCCCAGTGTGTAGGTAACGGCCTACGACTGGTTGATCACTCGTCCAAGGAGTGCTACTGTCTGTGTAAAACGATCACGAAAATGAAGAAGAGTGCAGGTCCCAAGAGAAGTGCTGTAAAGTCATTCATTCATGAATGAATATCGCATTTCCACTCTCCCTTGCGTATTCATAACATAGCGCCTAATTGATTGGTTGTAGGGACAAATTCACCCTCATCTCATTATCTGCGATCAGAGATGTAGACACGGATCATACATCAATTTTAATTTATGATCACATCCATATTCAGATCACTAACTGATATCTGCTTCTATCTAGTCAACTAAATCTATCTATCTATGGCTTTACAGTTCTTTTCACTGGACCTTCTCCGCTTGACTGAGACGCGGGTTTGGATTGGTAATTGGATTTATTGACAACATACAGATCATAACTACAAGCAGTTATAACACTGTTACTGATTTACACAATTTACTATCACTCCACACTAATCTTCTCAGTCTGTTTCAACCAGTCTTCACCATCCGCTTCATGGCAACGGATTTGTAACACAGAAAATGTAAAAGTCTCACTAAATTACACACTCCCAATCCCACTGCACTACAGCACACATAAAGTCATAATGTGTATATATTAACAGTCTTCAGGTGTATTGATCCGTTAACCATTTCACTGCTTGCCTTTATATGTTCATTTACAAATAATATTAAATTTGTACATTTGCCATACAGCGTGTGTTTCTGAAGTTGAAATCGGTTTATGCTCTTTACATCCTGCAGAGCTGGTATATAACTGTAATTATAAAAAGAAATTAATTACCTTATACAAATACATAAAATGTTATTTGTTTGTTAATATAAACTCGTAGAAACTTCAACGGGGAATGGTTTAGAACACACTCCATCAAAAGTATCCAGACTGAATAACCTGTATTCTGGAAAAAGTCTACATTCATGTTATGGTATTAAATTTTGTGTAATAATTATATTCTGCTGCTATCTAAACAAAATATTTTTGTGAGCGACTACCTATTAAGACAAAAGTTGTCGAAAGTACGTAACCACTCTATTTCTTTAAGTAGAAACGAACCATCGCAACTACCAATTTATAGTTCACTACTAAACGAGAGATAAATTTCTGTACATCAAACTTTACAAAATATAACTGCCGATGGTATAGCAGTCTGAACTTCAGATACAAAATAAACACTTGGAGATATTTTATAAATTTTATTAATGGCTATTAAAAGAATCTCCGTGGCCTTTAGTCCGTAATCAAACTATACCGACCAAGCCACCGCCGCTTGTCGGCAAAGTAAGTGCCAGTTTATTCCCATGTACATTAAGCTGTCTTCCTTTGTAATCACAATCCAGGCTCACGTTTATCTGAATTATCTCAAATGCAAGGAATCAGCGGAACCCGAAATAAACTGTCATCTGTAGCTACAGTTTTCGCACACATAATGTAGTTCCACAAACGTAGAAAATAGAAACGTGATGAAAGGTCCTTTCGGTTGTAGAAATGTGTATTAAAAAGAACGGTGAAGAATGGGAATGTTCGATACTAATTTAGGAACTGGAATATGCCTGTAAGCTCATATTCATAATATTTGTCATAATAAAAAAGCAATTTTACATCTCAAAAACAGTTTATTCTGAGATTAATGTCGGGGAAAGAAATAAAACTTATAGAGGTATATATCAACCTGGCAGTCAGAGAACTCCTTTTCAGTCACTGTTTACTCCATGTCTACTTGAAAGTGCAAGATGGTAGCCAATTTATCACACCGCGCAAACAAGATCCTCAAATCCGCTGACTTTTCATACATCGTCTGGCTGTATCTGTGCACAAATGTAGGAGCATGAGTCATCACTGTTGACGCATGCGAAGTATGGAGCCGAAGTACCCAGGGCAGGATTTTTTCTGTGTCACAAAATGATGAAAAGGAAGGGGATTGTTATAGGGAAGAGCAGTTTTTGTCGTTTTTATCAGGTTAAAATCCATCAAAATGACAGTATGTTTACTGAAAATTCTAGTGCGTTAAGGAGAATTAACGCGTACATAAGTGATATCTAAAATCTTCCTTCCTGCCTTCGAACAGACTATAATAAAACATACAGCCATTTACCTTATAGAAATAATAAGGGGCACGTGGTAGCGTAGTTGGTTGAGGCAGGTCTCAGGTTCGATTCCTCATGAGGTGGATTTTTTAATTTATCTAATCCTTCCAGCCGTATTATGGCACTGTGGTCGACTCAGCCTCTTAACAGAAATGAGTATCCGGAATCTTCCTGGGGTCTAAAGGATGACCGGCGCGTAAGGCTGACAAACTTACCGTCATCTATGAGCCGATTGTCTAGTGAAAATGTGGGAACCTCAACGTCTCATAACCCTAAGGTCTCCCACGGCCTGTTACAGGGATAGCTTTTTATCTTTATAGAAATAATAAGCCTTGACCAGATTATGGCTTTATCCCTGTTCAGAAGTGTATCACCTAAACTTCAATACGAAATATTGTAAATATAATGTCGAGTACAATTCCACACGCGAGAAACCTACACACTGAAGAGTTCTCATGCAAGCAGGCCAACACAACACACGCCGTCTTGGAGAAAGTGATGGCGAATATTCTAGACATAGTCAGCCCAGCCTGCAGCTTTCGCCAAATTCGTTTGGAATTTGTTTACAGATACTGCGTCTTGTACTCGATAACTACCTCAGTCGGGTAAAGTCTTCTTCTTGAAGAACCGATATTCATGAAATTCCCAGTCTTTTATGAAATCTGAATTATCATTACTGTATCCTGAATAGTATGCCACTGGACCGTATCCTGAGTCACTTGAATCCAAGCAACAAAATTTCGTTACCTGTCGGATCTATTGAATATTGGCCTCCCATATACTCCTCATATATCTCGTAGATTTCCACTTGATCCTTGAGGAGCCTGAGTAGCGTAGTCGGTATAGCGACTGGTTACGGACTGGACGACTGAGGGGTCAGAGTTCGAGTCCCGGTACGGTCAAGAATTTTCTTTTGTCCAAATAGGCTCTGGAGTCCACCCAACCTCCTATCCAATGGGTACCGTGGGGCTCTTTCCCCTGGGTAAAGCTGCCGGGGCGTGAAGCTGACCACATACCTCCAACTAATGTCGAGGTCAAGAAAACATGGATCTATACATCCACTCCTCCATACGCCTTCAGGGCGTAATGCTTAATTCGTTGAGCACAGGGACAGCTTTACCTCTTAACTTCGGGTTCTTGAAATCATATTTTTTAAGCATTTACGAGTATAATTCCTTTAACTTTTAATTTTCTAAGCCGGTCTGGACTCTTCTCTATCTCCTGCATGAAGTACACCCTTCTCTAATCACATGCAGTATTAAATTCTTGCCCATAGTGGTTTTGTGTCTAATATTTACCATTGTTTCTACAGGCTTTGTAGCAAATATGACCGACTGAAACTCTGTAACCTCTCTATCATTCAGTATCCACAGTCTCCTGCGATAGAGTGCATATGAAAACCCAGGACGAATATTCGCCGCTGTATACTTCGGTGTAGATGCAAGAGCCGTTACCGTATCCTTCCAGCTCAGTGCCCCACAGCAGTAGCAGACTGACATGATTGCAGCCAGTGCTGGGTGTATGATCACTCATCCGAGTCTAAAGGCGCGTCCACATTACTCGTGCTCGTGCTCTTGCTCACCACTTTTGTGCTCGTCGGGAGACTCGTCTGGCTTTTACTTGTGCTCGTAAATCTTCGTCCACACTACTTCAGTTGCTCGCCAGGCTTCGGCGCGTGAGGATCCGTATATTTACTCGTAGTATGTATAGGCTGTAGTCGTATTTTAATTTATTGACTAGTTTTTAAATTAAAAGTTTAAAATTTGCTTGTCTCGTGACTTGTCATATCGTCCAGATTACTCGCGAGCATAGCGAGTCACACGAGCACGACCACGAGCATGAGTAATGTGGACGCGCCTTAAGAGAGTTACAAGTTAAAGAGAGGTCACATCCAGAAGATGATAACCAGAGTACAGTACATCAATATAAAAGCTCATAGTTGTGATAAACTTAATTTTGATATTATAAAACCTTATCCATTTGATTGACTGTGAAGACACTAGCATTACATATGAGTAAAGTAAAATAAAGTTCACAGATATCATACTGATTCCATGTGAGCGTTAAGAGGAAGATGTGAATAAGTAGTAGGAGTTCCAGTAACGCTGTGGTAGCAGCCCTCAACATTTCACCGGAGCTGAAAGGCCTAAGTTTTACTAACTAGTTTTAGGGTGAAACAGGCGGGATGTTTAACATGTATGGGAGAGAAGATAAATTCTAACAAAATTACGTAATAAAGGGAGAAACAAAGTGTATAAAAGCCTAATATACTGATTCTGTCTGTAGTAACACTGAAGTCAGTAGTTACTACAGAAAAAGTAGTAATAGATTGGAACGCCAGGTAGCACTGCAGTCTCCATCTTTTCCTAAAATTAATTTTTGTTCCTGTTACCGTACATATTCAGCGAAACCGTGATGTACTAAATACTAGCGCAAAGTTCTTTAAACTTTCAACGGGAAATTTATAAAAGCAAACTTCTTCAAGAATACCAAATCTCAATATCTGGAACATTCTGAAAACACTGATACATTCGTACTAAAATACTAACATGGCGGGATGTTACACATTAAGCTCTTCCTCTGTCATCACTACCCCTGGCTCTCATTTTCTTTTCTCCTTTTCTCTTCTATTATTTAACATATAATCGCTATTTTCTTTCTATATTTGTTTCTCCTTTACCCTTCATTCATTTCTAGCCACTTATTCTTCCTCTCATCAATACGCCTTTTGCTGTCTGTAAAGCGGTAGCGTAGTTGGTTGAGGCACTATGCTACAAGCCGGAAGGTCGCGGGATCGAATCCCGATAAGGTCATTGAATTTTTTTTTTAATTTACCTAATCCTTCCAGCCGCACTATGGCCCTCGGGTCCACTCAGCCTCTAACAGAAATGAGTACCAGGAATATTCCTGGAGGTAAAGTGCGGCCGGCGCGTAAGGCTGACAACCTGACCTTCATCTGTTAGCCTATTGTCTACAGAAAATGTGGGAGCCTCCACGGCTGCATCAAAATTTCAGAAATCGCTTCCTTTGTTCGTGGTGGTTTATCACATTTGACGTTCCTAGGTATTTTGACTCTCACACATATCATGTTTGTGGCCTTCAGAAAACGTTTATTCTGGAGCAGGTCATATAAAGAAAATTGTTTTCCCACACTAAAACGATCTGTCTTTTAAATTTCACACACACAGAATTGTGGGACACTATTTGAATAGACAGCTAAGTTGTCTTAAAACCAATCGACTTGAAATTGTATCATGCAATAACATAGTGCACACACGTTTTTTTACCATGGTTACTATAAAATATATATTACAAATTATGCCAACAATTGTATATAAATAGTTTTAAAAATTCGTTGCCCACATAAGAGGAAACACACTGCGCTTCCATTGAATTGGCAAATGCTACATATGAAAATAATTTCTGTTTGTCCTGAGAAAAGTATGGAACATATATATATATATTAATTCGGCAAAATGCAGGTTTCTTTTTTCTTTTTTGTATTGAAGTACAAATTGTATATAGATGCCAGTATGCTTTAAAGCACTGAACGTATCCTCCAAGTAACCAGATCTGCGATATCCCATTTGCTTCAACACACGAATCAGTCTTAATTAGTTTGTTGTAGTTCTAACCCTAATATTTATTTCATAAATACGGTTATTTATCTTTACTCTTTACAGAATTTTCTAACCCTGAGGGAAACGTATCTACGTGAGGTCAGTTAATCGTTACTTGTTCAGTAATGTAATCTTATGGAAACGGTGTAAGAGTTACATTAAATCATATCTAAGTCATCGCTGAAATTTAAGATGTGGATTGTGGATGAAATGAGACTGTTCTCTTATCAGTCCCATTTTCCTCTTTTTATTTTCAAAGTAATTTATCGATTATCGATTTTTGAGCAAGTTCTCCCTCACCATCTCTAATCTTGCAATCGATTTATTTCATAGAAATGCCACTGCTCCCTCGCTGCACTCGCTTCTCTTTTCAGTTGTTCTGCACTGCACTGAGCAGAGAGCTGAGTGACTGCTCATTCACACTGATTAACTGCACTTACTGACTCATTGACTGATTGCCTAGATGGCTGACTCACTGCCACAGTACTCAATTATACAAATCAAGCCGTTACTATTGTTAAATAATCTCCAATGAAATTCCCTATCGGATTGGTTGAAATCGACCTACACTTTTATATTTTAGCATGTAGACCCTTTGCTAGACAACGACCACTAACCAAGCGACTATACAACAGCTGTTGCTATGTAATGGCCCTTAAACAGCAACAGAGTAATTGTGTTTTCTGCATTGTCCGTGCCAATTTGTGCGCACGCAAATATGAAATACGTGATGCTACCGCTAAGCAACAGTTGCACTGCAACAGAGGAATGGTGTTTTCTACGTGATCCGTGTAGAGATGTTACGAACAAGACAATGAGGAATTAGTCAGTGAAGAGCTGGATTGATGAGTTAGTGAGCGAGATAACCGTTGGGGTTTCGTCGTTGTGAGCGGTTTGCTGTGAGAAGCTGGTAGCTTAGGCCAGGGGAAGTTCTGGAATTCAGAGGAAGAGGAACATCCGCCATTAGAAGCAGCTACCAGAAGACTAGTGAAGACACAGTAGACTGAGAAGATTTAAGTGCGTGCTATAAGGAACTATAAAGTATGTGAATTAGTGAAATTGTTACTTGTAATCACGGAACTGTAAGAGTTCAGTGAATTCAATTACCAATCCAAGCCACGTCCATAGTCACTAAATCACGTTCCAATATATTTATGTTTAGTGCGAACATTTTTTACAGTGTTCTTTCTTTTTGCGCGCAGGTTTTGCACGTCACCAAACTAACCCAGGCACAGTCATAATTTCTGTCGATTAGTTGTGAGATAGGATAGATTATTCTTCCACTTTTTTCCCAAATGTTTACGTATAAAGGGCATCCTAAACCACACATACACACATATGTACGATGTACATACATACATTCACACATACATACACTATTATTGAATTTCAGGTTCTCACAGCGCAGTTATGGTACTACCTTCTGGGATATAACGCCATGTAGTCCATTGAAAGTTAATCGACGTTTCGGATGAACATACCGCCTCCATTTTCAGGGTCGAAGAATAAGAGGAGCAAGTAATAATAATGACAAATGCCACCCGATTTCACTTGGTTTCTTGCTCGGCTTATTCTTCGATACTAAAAATGGAGGCTATATGTTCGTCCAAAACGTCCATTGGCTTTCAACGGACTACATGGCGTTATAACTCAGAAGGTAGTACTCTTCATACATTCTTACTGTTTTATATATAATTTTACATATTTATTTATATTTTAACGAGAAAGTCGTTCAGAATTTTTGTTCTTATATGGTCTGACCCTACTATAAACATGAACATAAATACTTAATTTAATGACATAATATTTTGCTTATAATTTGATTAGTTTTTGTACAATTTATACGTGACTTACGCCAGATGATGGTCATGTGATTGAAATATCTCTTGGAGCTAAATATATCTTATAGAAATAAAGTTTGTGTTACTTTTTTGTAGTGCAATATTTACAGCGTTTAGGATTTAGAACTATGAAACAAATTATTTATTCATCAGCTACTCATCTTTATAAAGTGAGTTTAGGAGATGTAAACATCAGAGTGCATTAGTATAGTAAGAACTATAGTCACGGCCACATGCTACTTGTATTTTCTAAAGTGTGTCACCATAAGCGTTGTCACTCAGCATCACAAGGCTCGCGTTCATGATACGTAGTGGTGCTCAAGCAACAAACGCGTGGTCACTCAAGGATGACGTCACGTACAAAGCGTGACGTAGCTCGGGTCACTGACTGGTAGCGAAAGTGTTAAAGCGGTTCTGGTTTTTCTCTTTTTATTGTGCACAGACCATGAAATAATAAAAAACCGTATATTTTAATGAGACATAATACCATGTATAATTTTCTTAGCTTGTGTCTTATTACTTGTTCCCAAATGTAAGCTATGCTCTTACGAGAATTCGGCGGTTCTACTCTGTGCTCACACATACTAGAATGAAGGTTGGCCACGTAGCAGGTACTATGATGACAAATGTATACAACAGTTTTAGTTGGAAAGGCTGAAATGAAATGACCACTTTGACGATTTAGGTGTAAATGCGAGCATAACCGTAATATTAAAAGTGAGTTTTACAAAAATGCGGTGTGACCTGGATTCGGCTGGCTTAGGTCAGGTCCCAATAGTGGCCATATTCTAGTACTCATAAATGGCAGTTGATGCGTGTTTTTATTGCGATAAGCATACAGAAGACGCGGACATCAAGAAAGACGTTGTGTTCTTATATATCGCGCTCACAGGGGACGCAGTTACTCCCGACGGCTGATAGAGGGCATTAATTTTCTAGTAATATCGATACATAATTCTATAACACATGTACATACGTACAAAGTAAAAGTAAGTATTTTTTCTTAATTCACTTAGTGGGGGGTGGGACACAACTGAGTCCACTCGGCACGGCGGCCACTGATTGGCCTATTGTAGCCTGCCCCGGGTGATAATGATAATGGAGAATTTGGTGGAATGAAGATTAGCAGGGGAAACCGAACTACTCGGAGAAAACCCGCCCCAGCACCACTTTGTCCACCACAAACCCCACTTGACCAGACCCGGGATNCCGTGGAGGCCCATAGGGTTGTGAGATGTTGAGGTTCCCACATTTTCTAGACAATAGTCACATAGATGGCGGGAAGGTTGTCAGCCCTACGCACCGGCCGCCCTTTACCCCCAAGAATATTCCAAGAATATTGCTGGTACTCATTTCTGTTAGAGGCTGAGTCGATCCCAGGGCCATAGTGCGGCTGGAAGGATTAGGTAAATTGAGAAGAATCCAGTGACCTCATCGGGACTTGAACCCGCGACATTCCGGCTTGTAGCATAGTGCTTCAACCACTACGTTACCGCGTGCCCCGTACATGTTTCATATAATTATATGTAAATGTAGTTGAACGATATTTAATTAAACATTTTATTAAAAAATATTATGGAAAGGACAGGGATAAGAATAGCAAGAGGACGAACAAATAAATATGATGGGAAACGAATGGAAACAGAAAGGAAGGAGATAAATGTCGAAAGGAATTAGAGAAAGTGGATAAAGAGAGGGATGAAAATAACAAAGGAACGCGAAGGACTGAACCTACGCATGCGCTAAAAGTTACAACCAGAAGACGGTATATAATTTATATCTAAACGATGAAGAGCAGATTTCCTGGGATATTTGAAACACTGGGACATCCTCTCTCCACAGGACGTAAACATGGATGGTCCAAAAGTGAGAGGTCTTATTCCAAAGATTTCATTATGTGGTTGGTAAATCAGCATTATTTTGTGGTAGCAAATGCTCGACTAAAGGTAAAGCAGAAAAACGTCGTTTTGAGGATACACATATGAGATTTCCGACACCATCTGTTAGAGCAGTAAGAAGGGAAATCGCCCGAAATAAAGACATTCTATAGCAACCTGGGGAAGAAGACATCTTGCTCGAAATTCAGAATTACCCTCAGAAATGAAAGCAAAGTATGCGTCGAATTCCAGAAGATCATCTACTCGTAGCGGCAATCGAACATAGACCCCCAACGACAAGGACAGAAAAGGCCAAGGAAGAGACGAAAGGACTTGTAGTGTACCTTGTCTCGGAACGGGAAGTGTTGTACACAAACCTGATGAGTATGGATGAATGAATTAATGAATGTATAAGGGGTGGGCCTTCTCCGCCCTTGCACCGCGACTGAGTAACAACAATAAAAATAATCATAGTAAATCTAGTCATTCACAAATTTTCCATTGAATTTTCAAATATTGACAGTAATGAACATTCGGGTTTTAAGGCGGGAGAACTTTTGACGAGCCGAGCGACTGCCAGCTTCTGACTGTTCCATATATCGAGTTAACCCGGGGTATCTATGAGAGGCCGTGAGGGCTATTGCACTAAATTACTCCGAACTCCTAACATTTTGATACCGCCCAGGGACATAATACAGCAGTTCGGCAAGCTGATAAATTTGTTCCATTATTGTAATCGTTAAGTATATTGTAGTGATAATTCTGATTGCATACAGTGATTTTAAGACATGCCTGATAGTTGTAAAAAAATTATTTCAAGATATCTCTGCTCCTACTTCAAGGTCACTAATGAATGCTTTGAAGGGCATTACAATGACACTAAAGACGCGTCCAATTTACTCGTGCTCGTGCTCGTCGGGAGACTCGTCTGGCTTTTACTTGTGCTCGTAAATCTTCGTCCACACTACTTCAGTTGCTCGCCAGGCTTCGCCGCGTGAGGATCCGTATATTTACTCGTAGTGTGTAGAGGCTGTAGTCGTATATTAATTTATTGGCTATAGTTTTTAAATTAAACATTTGAAATTTGCTTGTCTCGTGACTTGTCATATCGTCCACATTACTAGCGAGCATAGCGAGTCACACGAGCACGAGCACAAGCACGAGCACGAGCACGAGCACGAGTAATGTGGACACATCTTTAAATTGAGTTTGATCTGAAGATGGTCCATAGAGACCGAAACATGTAAGGGTGTTAAGTTTTCATGTAGTAAAAACTTACAGGTCACATTGGACGGAGTGATTTATATTTGCATCTTTAAATTGTTATTTATTTCTCTTATGTTAGACCAAAATATCATCCGCGAATATTTTCTTTAAATATTTCCTGAAGCTGTACTGAGTATTTCGTAATAAATAATCCAATTCGGGGGTGGAGAAATGCTTGTATATATTCTCTTTCTGATTATGTAAGCTTCACCTCCTTATGAAAGCAAACCGGAAAAAACCGTACCAACTCAGTCACTACCCAGGGCGTTTACGGACTGGAAGACCGTGTTTTGATTCTCTACAGGGGCAGGAACGTTCATATATATATATATATATATATACGTGTATATATGTTTTTGTACACATGTCAAACACAACAATTAATTAAATAACTCACTTCCACTCTGTCATGTCAGCTGAGTTTACTTTAATAAAGATTCAGTTGACACGACAGAGTGGAAGTAATTTATTTTAATTCATTGTTGTGTTTGACAAGTATACAGAAACACACACACACACATATATATATATATATAAAGTGATAAACACAAGACAGGATGCATTCCTTGAAGACCTTCATATTTGTAGTCACATGCAGACCAACTTTAGAAGCCTACCCAAACTATAAGTCATGGATATGATGTCATAATCGCCAGAGCCTGAATCTCACCGCTCAATTTTACGTAACTAAACACATTCCTAATCTCATTACTAAATGCAGGTGAGTGATAAGTATCTAGCTACCGCCTCTTTACCCCCCAATGGGTAGGAGGATAGGTGGTCCCAAGAGCCGACTTGAAAGATGAGAAAAAAAAAAATTACACCTACCAGGAATCAAACTACGATTACTCCGTTAGCCAGCCAACAGCCTAGGCGCTATATTAACTGAGCTAAACGGCTCCACGAATTTTCTTATGAATATTATTAATTATTGCTACAAAAATTGTGTATGTAAAATGAAGGCGATTTGTAAGATCCTAGCGCCATATTTATGTAAGACATGTTTTAATGTTATGCTTTCATCTACGTCTATGTCTCTCCGGTGACTCTCTTCTCTTTAGACTCTCCGATGAGATATTTACACAATTAACACATCTCCCCAGTACAAAAGATTAGAAACAAAGTTAACATGATCACACATCTGTATGTAACGATACGCTTGAAGTATATGAAATTGTGAGACATGTGGACGAAACTCGGGGAAATACAAGGTTGAATCAACCAGAACCAGAAACACTTTGGAACAATGTTATTCTCTCTGTATTTATACCGTCTTATGCTTAAGGAAATTTCTGTGTGTTTTTTTAATTCTGTTGTTTTAACAACTCTTGCATTTACGTAGCTTCCAGTGAGAGGATCTTGGACGAGGAGCTGGGCAGTATCAGAGCAGAAGAGGTTGTAGCCTCATTTAAGGTTCATCTTAGCTTCCGTCTAGAGACGTAATTCCGTCACTAAACTGCTGACTTTCTTGTGTTGTATGTCACTTATCTGGATACGTGGCCAGTTGAAGCTGTAACACAACAACACTGATGACGTCAGCAAGGACGTTTCTTGAACCGGGAAACAAACACCGGTGTGCAAGGATTGCTCAATTGATGCAGGAGGCAAGGCCCGAAATGAGGCCATATACTTTAAAGGATGCTTCGGCAGTTTGGATTTCATGGATTTCTGCAGGTTTACTGTTGTTTCTTGACTGGAAGATCAGGAAATACCTACAGAATTTATGGCCTTTTCCGCATCTTAGCCTCGATTGCTACGGTTATTTTTAGGCACCTTCGCAACACCTGCAGTGTGTCTNGTGTTGTATGTCACTTATCTGGATACGTGGCCAGTTGAAGCTGTAACACAACAACACTGATGACGTCAGCAAGGACGTTTCTTGAACCGGGAAACAAACACCGGTGTGCAAGGATTGCTCAATTGATGCAGGAGGCAAGGCCCGAAATGAGGCCATATACTTTAAAGGATGCTTCGGCAGTTTGGATTTCATGGATTTCTGCAGGTTTACTGTTGTTTCTTGACTGGAAGATCAGGAAATACCTACAGAATTTATGGCCTTTTCCGCATCTTAGCCTCGATTGCTACGGTTATTTTTAGGCACCTTCGCAACACCTGCAGTGTGTCTGTTAATTTCGCCCACTTAGTCCGTTCGTATGCATGGTAGGACTTGAGGACCGCTCTAAATATTTTCATGAAATTTTGTATTGGAGAATTGCACGAAATATGATGTAACCTTTTTATTTTTTATTTAGACTGAGAATATTCATATTTAAAGACGGTTTCATACGAATACTTACTTCCTTTTCTGCGCATATCTCGCCAGATGCTTCGAGGAAAAGTTGTAGAGAAAAATGAAACACAGACTGTATTCCTTAAGTGTAAGGTAAAGTTGACCGTGTGCTTAATTAGTTAAGCACTGTACCATGAAGACATATTGGTGAATGGAGGTATAGTTCCACCATTCTTGATCTTGGGCACTAGATGTAGGTGAATTTTCAGCTTCACGCCATTGCCACTTTACACCGGGGAAAGAGCATCTCTAGCCATTGGATAGGAGGTTGAGTAGGTCCCACAGTCAGTGGAGAAAAGAAATATTTTACACTGCCTGGAAACGAAACCGGGCCCTCCAGTCCATAGCCCGTTGCTATGCCGTCTGAGATATCCAAGCTTCTTAGTCCCTAAACACATTCTTCATAAATCTTAAAAAAATTTTAAATCATGAAACGCAATGAATATTATGAACATATTTTCGAACTTATGTACGTATTCAGTAAACGAAATGGCCTCTCGAAAATTTTCAGTTAATAAAATACAAAGGAAAGAAAGTTTTTAATGAGTCTAGATTGCATTAATTTTATATATTATTTCTTCAAGGTATATCTATAACGTAGTCGGTACAGCGATTAGCTACGGCCTGGACGAGAGAACGGAGTTCGAGTCCCGGTAGGGTCAGGATGTTCTCTTTTCCACGTCGTTCAGACCGGCTCTTGCGTCCACCAAACCTCATACCCAATGGGTTCCAGGGCTCTTTCCCCGGGGGTAAAGCGGCAGGGCAGTGAAGCTGACCACTCGCCTGCAGCTAGTGCCGAGGTCAGTAAAATGTGGATCTATACACCCACTCCCCCATACGCCTTCATTGTGTAGTGCTTAATTAGTTAAGTACAGGAACAACTTTACCTTTTAGATCTCTTTACTGTATTACTTTAATGTGTGTGTTATTCAGTATGTGCAGTATATGCATAATTTTCCTGCAGACTGTACAGTAACAACAAAAGCTGGAACATTATTGCTGATTGTTTATTAATTCAGAACATAGTTTTGACTTCTGAACTATCTGAGGAAGTACCATCTAAGTAGCAATGAATAATTGCATGTAACTTTAATATTTATCTGTTATAACAAAGAGCTCATCGTGGTCTTATTTCATTTATGTTCCCATCTGCCGCACTTGTCTCTTTAAGTTTACACTATATATCTTTGAGAAACCGGAAACGATTTGCAAACATTCCTATTTCTTAGAATTCTGGGTGCCTTATGAAAAAAAATTAGTCAAACAGAAAAGAACAAATAGAAATAAATTAATTTACAACAGAACCAAACGGGAACTCACAGCCTGTTACTTCATCCGGTTCTGTTGTTTTGTTAAATTTTATATTGGCCACAGAGGAGTATCGGATAAACTGCACGCCACTGAGTAACGTATTTATTTGTTTATTGTTTATTTAAGACGTCAGAAATCCTGATTGTACAACGTTGAAGGATAGAATTAAGAGAAAATTAAATTGGAACGTGTATGGAACTAGGCAGCCTTGGGCTAATTAGAGACATGATCGCTGCATTTGCCTAGACTAGCTGAGGAAAGCCATGAGAAACATCAGCCGCTGTAGTTCGCGCTCCGACCGCTATTCGAACTGTTCTCCACTTGAACAAAAGTCGGAAATGTTACCTCTTCAGCCAACTTGCTCATGGGCAATTTAATATTCTATCGTCATTTTAAACATATTAACATTATTTTTCTTATAATTTTTTATCATTATATTTAAATTTGATTATTGGCTACTTGTTTACAGTATTTATAACAGAATTGTGTTAACAGAAATTCTTGTTATTACACTATTGTAATATGAATGGGGCAATTTCTACTGTTGAGCATTTATTATTAAGCTAATCAATTGAAGGAGTTTAAGATGGGTATGATATATAGCACGCATGGGAGATTTGAGAAGTGCGTACAAAATGTTAGCCAGAAAAATTAAATAGAAGGGACTGCTAGGTAGACCTGGCCGTAGATGGCGAGATAGTATTAAAATTAATCTTAAAATTAGGGAGTGAGAATGTGGAATAGATTCAGGATAGGATCCAGTGGCAGGGTCTTGTGATCACAGCAGTATAGCTTCGGACTGCATAGAAAGAGAATAACTTATTAACCACATCAGCTGTGAGTGTGATAGTCACACTGAAATTATCCGAAAATAAACAAAATGTCACTCTCACGTGTGATGCGAAGATTTCTGAAGAAAAAAAAAAAGAGATTACGTTCTCTCCATGTTTATAGAATCTCACAGGGACATCTCCCATCAATAATCATTGCTCCCTCTAGGTTTTACTAGAGCATTGTGCTGTGGTGAGGCATCTTCATGACCCTACATTTGGAAACTTACGCTTCTACGTTTTGGAATTTAATGTATCATTTGTACTCATATTCTGAAAATAATTCTAATTACTCTTGAAATTTTTATAATATCTCAAAATAAGAGCGTAATCAGATCCGAATTCAAACTTTTTCTTTAATAAAAGCAGATTACCACGTTATGGTGTAGGCGAGCTCTTATTATTAGAGTACTTGTACCTTCCTTGTAATTTCAAATAATTAGCAAAATGTATTTAAAAGCAGGCCAATATGCCACAAGACTGAGTTATCTGATCTACTGCTACCAGAAAGTACAGACAAATAATGAATAAGTATGTCACATAACCAAATTATGTGTGTGTACGTGTCTGCAAAATGCAAATGGTTCCCTTGTTTAGAAGAAAGGGTGTCATAGAAGGTCAGGACTGTAGCTTTCTGGGAAGTGTAATTTCCTTTTTCTGTATTTTTCTTTAGGACTTTCTCCCAGAAATCTTCGGAGGCACTTCTCAAGCCTGACTTCACTTCAACTGCCTATACCAACATTTCGGTATAACATTACTGAACCCCCATAACAGGCAGATTGGAAGTGACATCTCTTGTGTACGATATAATCCGGATAGCGCAATCTGTATAGCGACTAGTTACGGGCTGGACGACCGAGGGGTCGGGGTTCGAGTACAAGTGGGGTGAAGAATTTTCACTTCTCTATGTCGTCCAGATATTCTCTGAGATCCACCCAACCTTGTATTCAATGGATAGGGGCTGTTTTTCCCCGAGGGGTAAAGCGGTCTGGTCGTGAAACTGACCACTCACCTCCAACTAGTGCCGAGTTCAAGAAAACTTGGGTCTATACATCCACTCCCCCATACGCCTTCATGGCGTAGTGCTTACTTAGTTAAGTACAGAGACAACTTTACCTTACGATATATTCCTACTTTACATTCATCATGCAATCATGAAGCAGTGACTCTAGCTATCTTTTAGCCATTACGAAGTCCCTTGAGTAGATTAAAGTCAAGTTATGGCTAGTCAGGTTATGATTTTCTCTAATTCTCAGAAAAGAAAACAAGATAATATCAGTTTCATTAGTAAAGTGACTGGCTTTATACTGGAAGAGCGGCATTCGATTCTTGATAGGGGCACGGATTTTTCTCTTTGCCACCACTTTCGGACCTGCATTGTGGTCCACCGAGCCTCCTAACAAATGAATACTGACTATTCTCGTTCCACGAATAAAGCGGTCGTATCTTGAAGCTGGCCAGTCACCTGCAGCAAATATGGAGACTGAGAATGCCCGTTGCATGGAAATTTGCTTCAACTGCCTCATTCGATTTCACGATAGGAGCGCTGCTTAAACACAAGTACAGACTAATCATTTATAATTTTCATTTCATGCATCCTGCTGTGTTGCAGTATGCAACCTCTTTATTACAACCGTCAGTGCCTAGTTTCGGCTCTGCTACATGTTTCGGCTATCAGTAGCCATCATCAGGCAAATACATGGTTAACATATATACACCACTGAACCGCAGTACTAGTAAAATTGGATACAATACTATTAAGTACCGTATTTACGCATGTATAGGCCGCACACTTTTTGCCAAAAATTCAAGAGGAAAACTGGGGTGCGGCTTATATTCGAAATATTCGAAATCTCACTTCATTTAAAAAAAATT
>NW_019725008.1:218721-230625 GCF_002891405.2 Cryptotermes secundus | reverse complement strand
CCGAGTGGTCTAAGGCATGTATTGTCTTCGCTCGCTTGGAAACCGGGATCGTGGGTTCGAATCCCACTCAGGGTATGGATGTTTAGTTTGTGTGTGTGCGTTTTTCTGTGTTTGTGTACAGGTAGAGGCCTTGCGATGGGCTGATCACCCTCCCAAGGATTCCTACCGAATGTGTAAGATCTAGGAAAACCGAAGTGAACGGAGAAGTTCAGCAATACAACGCACGCAGCCACATAAGGAAGACACGCCATAAGACACAGTATATACACAATTAAAATATAAGAAGAACGACTCCCATAGCGGATGAATGGCGTTACACACGAGTTTGATATACGACATGTAAGATGATAGATCTTAAAAAATTTTAATATATAAATTTTATTATTCAATAACGACGAACACACATTTTATATCATTTTATAAATGGACACTTGATGGAAGACAGTGCAATGGTTTAACGTGATTAATACACCTGAGGATGACAGAATGATGCCGAAACATGTAGTGTGAAGTGACAAGTGAAATTGTATGCACTAAAAGACGGTAAATATATACACATTGTGGATACGAATCAGTGCAACCGGACGCTAAAATACAACATTAATAATATAACCACATTCTCACCCCACACATTTTAACTTTGAAGAAGGAGGCAGCATATTCTCTCGAATCATTGGTATCTGCCATTAAGAGTGCAGGGTGTCACAGCCCAGAAAACCGCAATCAGTACACAGTAGTTCATTAAATGAAGACATAATGGTTGAAGGTTTGCATCTCCTTGCTTGTAATATCCCAGAAGTTAGAACTCTTTACAATCATCGCTGTGAGAGCCTGAGACCCTGCACGTACTTGGTTCTGCTTTTATTTGTACGAGACCAACCTCATTAGAGTTTCTACAAGGGAAATCGCTCATGCGGGACTTGAGGTTCCTCCGTTGGTGGCTGTAAAGGGGTCTCTTTTCTGGGAAGTTCTTGCACTCTGGTTGAAGTCTGCCGACGTTTCGAAGAGATATATTACTCTTTTGGGTCGAAGAATACTTGCCTGGCTTACTCTCCGATCATGAAGACGGAGCTAGTGTGTTCCACCAAAATGCAGGTAAGCTTCTACTAGACCACACGACCCAACATCCCAGAAAATATAGTACTCTTTGTAATTAACGGTCTTTGAATATGATTTGGAGGCGTTATTGGTGAGCCAACTAACTCCATAGAGCAGAGCCCTTTTTGGGAAGCTGATAGTGCTTCAGCTACTCAAGATTTTATCTGCCTTATATGGAACCCGAAGGTTCATTACCATGTTCACATAAGCCCACTCCGTACCACCTCATCCTCTTTCATGAAGATCCATTTTAGTATTATCCTCCCAACCTCACCTAGGTCATTCAAGAAGTCTCTTCTTTCAAGTTCTCCAGTCGTAATTTTCTGTGTATTTTTCTTCTCTCCCATGCATGCCACATGCTGAACCCATAACACTCTCCTTGGTTTCGTCATTTTAAGTAAAAATGAACGAAGAGTAAAAATTTTGGAACTTTACTGTAAAATATTTTTCAGCCTCCTGTTATTTCTTCCCACATAAGTCCAAGTATTCTCTTCGGCAACCTTAAAGATGTACAATCTGTTCTTAACTAAATATTAAATGTCTCTATAAAACGACAGGCAACGTTATAATTCAGTGTTTATAATGCTGTGCGTTTTAATACTTAGACTCTTAGATAAGAGACCAAAATGGTAACAAACATTCCCCGAATTTCATCTGATATAATTTTTTCTTGAACCAAATTTTGATTTGTTATTTCTGAAATTTTTAACAAGATCGTAACTGTCTTTGTAATATGATTGTGTCTTGCAGTCTAGTGACAAGCTGGTCACGGTAGCCGAGCTAAGACACGTACTGTTTTCGCTCGCTCGGAAGCAGGGATCTTGGGTTCGAATCCCACACAAGGCATGGATGTTTGGTACGTGTATGTGTTTATTCTGTGTTTGTGTTGTCCTGTGTTTAGGTATAGGCCTTGCGACGAGCTGATCACTTGTCCAAGGTGTCCTACCGTCTGTAAAATGATCATGAAACTGAAAATCAGAGGCCAGGGCCCAAGGGGGCTGTAGAGCCAGTGAACAAATATCTAGTGACAAGACAACTGTGACGGTAACTGCGCACTATTCGATTGTAGAACGTAAGCCAGTTATGACACTTTTCACAACTTGAGTTATAGAATCAGTGAGTGCGGATTCAGCCCTAAATACAAATGACCACGTGGCTGCTTAAGGTTGTTGCCCCCAGGTTTGAAAACTGGGTTGTTGCTTGAAAAGAGGTGGCGTGTCGGCGAGTACCTGCAGGGGGGAGACTGATAACAACCCTGCCCACTGATAACCTCCATTAACGCCATGACCCCGGTGGAATAGCACGCGGGCGCACCGTCGCTTGTCTGTCTCGTTTCCATGTGGGTCATGAGTTACAACTGAAATGCCTTTGTGCAATTCAGTTCAGTTTCAGGAAGTGAAAAAAAAAAACAAGCCTGTATCGAGTAATTAAAAAATTATTAGCTTAATCAATTTATTTCGGATAGTCAAAATCATAATGTAAACATGGCTAATAAATGCTTGGAAAATGTGAAAAAAAATTCTAGTGAAAAATATTGTCTTCTTGGATGAGAAATTGTTCAAATTATAATAAAAGATAGTTAATGCAGTGGAACTTTGGTAATTCGAACTGAAAGTAATCCTAACTGACTCATACTATCACCAATAAAGGACAGGTACCTTAAAAATTAAAAATTTGATCTAATTTTTTTATAAACATGTAGCACGAATGGAGGAGAAGAGGAATGCATATAGGATATTGGTGGGAAAGCCAGAAGGAAAGAGGCCACTGGGAAGACCATGGTGTAGGTGGGTGGACAATATTAAATGGATCTTAGAGAGATAGAATGAGATGGTATGGATTGGATTGATCAGGCTCAGGATAGGGACCAGTGGAGGGCTCTTGTGAACACGGTAATGAACCTTCGGGTTCCATAAAATGCTGGGAAATCCTTGAGTAGCTGCAGAATTGGCGGCTTCTCAAGAAGGGCTGAGCTCCGTGAGTAAGTAAGTATTGAAATTTTTTATTTTAAATCCGAAGGACTCCATAGTCCAAACACACCACTGGTTTAATGAGTTCGGATTATCAAAGTTGCAATGTGTAGCCTTCGAAAATGTGGTTAAATTCAAATGACCAGGCTGTACGGATTCACATCAAAATATTACATTTACAAAGATGTGCACAGCAGATTCAAGTTGGGGAATACTTGCTATAATTCATTTCATAATCTTTTATTTTTCCATCTGTAAACACCGAGACTAATATAAACGAAATTGTAATTCTACTTATTTGTTTAATGCCTCATACAGTCAGTTATGAAGCCTCAATTAGAATAGACAGTGCCCCTAGCCGAGGTTCGAGAGGGTACTTTGCGAATTATAGCGAAAATTTTTACCACCTGAACTAAACTATTTGTTGTGAAGGGAATCAAATTCCATCTCCTGTCAAACTGCAAAAATAATTCCTACCTTCACATACGAATTATTTTTTTTTAATTCCACTCGATTTACAGTTCAGCATTTCTATATGGATAACGGGCATGCCGAAATATAGCCGTTACTCTTACGGATACGAAGGTCAAGACCATAAGAACTATTTTCTTTTTACTAGAGTTAGAACAGTTCCAAGCCATAAAATTTGTGACCTTTTCGTTTGCATTGTTTTATGTAGGCTTCTTGGGTTAATCCTTTCTTACTTTTGTCGGCACAAAAACCGGGTTCAAGAGAGTCCTCTAGTTACTAGAGTCAAGTGGCACTGGGAACATTCGAAGAAATGTGTATGTTCAAAGTTGTCGTTGTTCCCTACAGTAATGCGTTTAGACGTTACCCCACAGGTTAAACCAAACGCATTCTTCCGATTATATAAACATCATTCACTTTTTGATCACAGGTATTAAATTTTTATAGGCATTCTACATATTAGCAGTACGCATGGGGACCTGAGAAATTCATGTTAAATATTTTGGTCGGGACAGATGAAGGAAAAACATCACTAGCGAGAGAAGGGCATAAGTGCGAAGGAGAAATTAAAAAGGTTGCTAAGGATATGTTTGGAGTAGATTCAACAGGTAGATGATATGGACAGACAGACTTAACGGTGTGAGTGAACCGGCACTTCTCGTATCACCCCTCGCAATTTCAAAGTGAATAATTACGGTTTTTCTGCAGCTGTAATCTATAGTTTGTAAGTATGAGCGAACGAAGGTGTTGGAGTTGATCTCCAAACGCCGACGTTAAATGATTAATAGAAAGAAAGGTAAAATTAGCCTTGGTTCTTAATTAAGCACCATGACATAAACACATATAACAAGCTGAGATATGGCTCCATGCATTCTTAAATATCCGTTTCAGTTTAGTTTATTTAGCCTGAAATGTACAAGTATTGTTAAATGTGCTGTGTCAGTTTCTGTCCTTATGGAGAGATGGGAAGTAGGAGACAGAAGCGGAAACCAGACAAATATACTCGTACCCTATCTTGCGCGTCCACCAACAACCCACACTTCACTTTTCCCTTTGTTTTGATTGGACTTAAGCATATCAGTTCATTTATGAATGTAGTTAATACTGTATGTAATGTTAACTAAAAGGTAAGTAAAATCATGCAAATATCAATATTTATGCGTAATTTTTACTACTAAGGATTCATATAATCTTACAATTGTCAAGCGTAGCCATAGTATTTCACAACGTCCAAGTTTTTTTAAATTCTTAAGTCACAAATTTCTTTATAGAAAATTTATAAGTAAGTTTTTAGTCGTAAGTTTTGAGGTTTTCACGGCGATGACTATGAAGAAAGTCGTCTTCTGGGTTTAGGCGCCGTGTATTGTTCGTTTTGGCCGACGTTTCGGAGGAAGGCATCGCCTCCATCTTCAGAGCAGTTGAATGGCTTGGAATGCAGCGCCTTTCCTTCCTATCACTACAGCTACTGCTCTCTGCATTCCAAGCCATTCAACTGCTCTGAAGATGGAGGCGATACGTTCCTCCGAAACGTCGGCCAAAACGAACAATACACGGCGCCTAACCCAGAAGACGACTTTCTTCAAGTTTTTAGCCATTTGCTTACTTGTTGGGGCTCATCAATTATCTCTCTTAAACTGTGAGAGTGACATGGAATTCTCTTGGCCGCAATATTGTCAGTTTACACAAAATTTATATTAACTTTATCTTTGAAGATGTATCACTATAGAATTCTGTGATAATCTGACGCTAGTGTAGCCCACGTCGTAACATTTCGTAATTTCGCCATTTTGTTATTACCGGTGATAAGGAGTCTGAAGGTAAGCTTTTGGAATTGTCTCCTATAACACGTGTTTGTACTGTCACAGAAACCGTGCACTACAAAAAAAAATAGCAGACACAAAACATTGAAAATGAAAGCATTCGAATTATAACTTTCGGTATAAAATTATTAAAGTGGATTGGCATTGGCAGGTCCAGAATTTCACTTTGGAAAATGTTTAAAAATAATTAAACAAAACTATGTTTTATTAAGGCTACTATCATCTTGGATGTAAGGCAGTATAGTCTGTCAGAAGTCTATAAATGTTTCGGAGGAAAGTACTGCTTCCATGTTTAGGGTCGGAAGGTAAGCTAAGCAATAAAACAGCATTAAACAAGCGGCATTCAGAGCACCTGTCGACTTTCAGCGGACCGCATGGCGTTATATACCAGAAGATAGGCCACGCCATAGCTCAAGCGGTTACTCGCTGGCTTTCCACCGCGGCAGCCAGGGTTGGATCCCGGGTCTCGTCAAGTGGGATTTGTGGTGGCCAAAGTGGCGCTGGGGCAGGTTATCGCCGAGTACTTCGGTTTCCCCTGCCAATCTTCATTCCACCAATTGTTCCACAATCACCCTCACCTATCAATTGGGGCTGGTACAATAGGCCAGAAGTGGCGGCAGTACAAGGGACTTAGTCCCACACCACTAGCAATAAAAAAAAATGATACCAGAAGATAGAACCATTTATAACCATCGCTGTGTTAACCTCAAATTCTACTTAATACTTTTATTCTTATATTCTATGATTATTTATAATTTCCATTGTTCCAAAGAAACCGATTTGTTGGAAGAGAATCCCTCTGGAGAAATTGCTAGTCACTTCACTGGTCAAGACATTCTCTGCCTGTTATGGAACCTGGTGATTCATGCCGAAATGAGAAGAGCCCGCCCCTAGGAACTTATCCATGTCAGACAGATCTATATTCTAAAACGTTCTGACGATGGTGTATAACACTCAGAATTACTGGATTTTCGGACTTTTTCCGAAAACCCAGTAATTCTGACCCAAACACCCAGCTTTTTAACTTAAGTTTTTTTTTATATTTTCCAACCATTTTAGCGTAGAGAGAAGGGATGCTGACTTTCGGAAAAAGCGACAATGAGTGGAACTCTGAAATGTGACGGCGAGTAAGTTATTAACATCGCTACATTTAGGCCTACCCATAAACTCTGGAGGCCTCAGGGTTTGGGTCATGGTCACATTGCAACCCAAAGAGCAGCTACCGTTGGATCCACAGTTGGATGACAATAGCACTTTCTGCTGTTCCAAGCTGACCCCTGCAACAAGTGTTTCTTCACTGAATAGGACTCGATGGGTCAGGATGCTTTTAGGGGAAAAGATAGAACCAATTTCTGGGCCGTTAGTTTGCTGGCGGTTGAACCCTACACTTCGGCCGACTAGAGAATAAGCCTGTTTTATACAACGGAACACATTGGGCAAAGCCCTTCGTCAGATCCTGCCTTCACAGTGCTCGCCACTGAATCTTATTCTGAGCCAGATGAATCCAGTGTACATTCTTACTCATGGAGCTAAGCCCTTCTTGAGGAGCCGCAAATTCTGCAGCTACTCAAGAATCCCGTGTACATTATCAACATTTTGTTGAAGTTCTTATTAATACTTCGTATTATCCACACGTGTTCCCACTTAAGGCATGAATGTTTGGTGTGTGTATGCGTTTATTCTGTGATTGTATTGTCCTCTGTTTAGGTAGAGAGGTAGAGGCCTTGCGACGAGCTGATCACTCCTCCAGGGAGTCCTGCCCTATGTGAAAAATTATTACGGAACTGAATAAGAGGCCTGGGCCCTGAGTGGTCTGGAAGAACCATTGAGAAAAAAAATATCCACATGTTTATGCCTTCATTCTTCACTACTTTATCTTAGGTCCAAATATTCTTTGTACGCAGTTTTCAGACACTCATAGTATGTTTTCTTCTTATAGGGCAAGATATCAAATGAAACAGAGAGATGTACCTGTAATTCTGTTTATTGCAGTCACTGCTTTTCAGAGAAGAGCCAAGAAGTTAAGTGAATAGTAAGAGACACTACCCGAATTTAATTTGATGTGATCTCCCGTGTGAATTCAAAAAGATTATAAGAAGGTCGTCAGGTGGCACCAGTGTTTCAGATTATTAACACTTCTAAGTCACGGAGGTTTGTTCACCACTCGTGATATTACAGAGAAAACAACTGCAGGCAGTTGGCGATCGATTGGCTAAGGTTTGTAAAGCCTTTGGAGCGAAACAAATCCTTCGGTTGGACAATAAAAACGAAAATATTTTACATCAAATATATAGATGCCGTGGATTTTTTTCTTTCTATTTTCTACTTCACTCGTTCGTTTACTGTAGCTGTACCTATTTACAAACTGTTCTCCGGTGACTTATTTCTTACCACCGACCAGTTGACCTACATATTTCCCCCGTCTAACAAACCGTCATGGAGCAAAAAAGGAAACTGTGTGCCCCCCAGAGGGTAGTAAACAGAGAAAAGAACAATTGCTCTTGCACCCCCAAGGATGTTGCATTGTAAGAGAAGACATCTTGTTGACAGTTTGGTCACCACAATCGTTTTCTTCATTTTATTACGTCAGGCGAAAGAGGTCACTTCTTGTGTCTATTTTGGAGAAACCTTCAATTCGGAATATGGAGGCAGGAGAAAAAATGTGTCATGACCTCACAAGATTCAAAGTAGAATGCTTGAATACAAATAGTGACCTGTTCACAAGGTTCTTGGGACTGTTTACGTGAGTTCCAACATGAACTACTTCAATAGAAGGGCGCGAGAATCATAGAACTTTGACTGAATTAAAACCAGACCAGCTAACTTACTAACTCCATGAAAGAGAGCCCTCGTGAAGGTGGTAATCGCTAAACTGGTAAAGGAAACTCCCTATATTTTATGGAAGCAACTATTCACAATCATTTCCAAAATAGTCAGCCACTGGATTCTATTCTGAACCACATGATTTCATAAACTATTTATGTGTCATCCATTTTAATATTATCCTTCCATCTATAATTTTTCCCCCCTCTCTTTTTCCTTGCAACAGTTTGTATGAAGCCAATTTCTTACCAGGCTCATGTGTGCTACTTGTCCTATCCACTTCATCCTCCTTGATTTAATCACACATACTAATTGATGAAGCGTACGAATTACTAAGCTCCTTATTATTGTAACAGATTCAACAGCTTAGTAAGAACTTCCCAATATGCAACAATATAGAGGAAACTGTTTTCTATATGGTGTACACCAAGCAACTATAGAACAACGGGGTTATGCAATCCGTTTAGGCAAAGGTTCGGTAAACACTTTTCCGCGAATCGGACCGGGCTATGAAAGCGGTGACGTCATCAACAATATAGAAGGTGTTTTCCGTGGGGACTGTGCAGAGTGCTTATAAGAAAAGTGAATTCAGATGAAAGTTTAGTTCTCGGTAGGAGACAGCCATTGGACGTTCGTACATGAAGAAGAATTAGAAGTCGGCATGGGGACGCTTAACGTGGGTTTGAAGACTTTATGTGTGCTGTAGCCCAGTGATATCTGGAGTGTGGCAGTCATAGTTCCTGTGTTAAGCACAATATATCATTGAATGTTGCAGTGCGAGGGCTGGTTTATATGGCTCACGCCTCAGACTCATATTCATAGTTCCTGTTTTAAAAATCCGTTATCAGGAAACGGATAGGGAATATCTTGCAGAGGAATAGCCAGTGTTTAGATCTGTTATCTAGCAACGACTATTATAAGCAGATATATAGGAGACGTCATTTATGTGTTATAATTACAGTAATCTTGAAAGTGTTATAATTATTCACAGTTACTACTGGTTAATATCAAATAAATCGACTCACCGATCCAAACTCATCTTTAGTCACTAATACAGTGACAACATGAAACTTTCTCTATACTTCTATCATTGTTTAAGTTCAAATATTCTTCTCAGCACCTTGTTCTATACTACGGTCAGCCTTTGTTCTTCCATTGAGTTGAGAGATACATTTAAAACCGGCTTGTTACAACTGGAAATAGTTTTATATATTTTAAATTCTGGATTTTTATTTTTTTTTCTTGGCACTACAGCCCCAGTGGGCCTAGGCCTACCTCCATGAACTTCTCCGTTCACTTTCGGGTTTTCTAGATCTTACACGTTCCGTAGGACTCCTTGGGCGGGTGATCAGCTCGTCGTAAGGCCTCTACCTGTACACAAACACAGAAAAATGCACACACAAAAACTAAACATCCATGCCCTGAGTGGGATTCGAACCCACGATCCCGGTTTCCAAGCGAGCGAAGAGAATACATGCCTTAGACTGCTTGGCTACCGTGGGCGGCCTGAATTTTTATAGGAGCAGAAAATTCTGAACTAAATGGTAGCAATCATTTCCGAAGTTTAATCTGTTTTTAATTCTTTGTGGTTGTAATTTTATTTTGGTGCTTTAGTTCCGAAATGTTTAAAATTTTCTAATTTTTCGAATGATTGGTTAGCCATTTTGATTTTGCAGTGATTTCCAATAATGAAATATAAATATGCAAGCATTTTTGTGTGTCTATTTACAGACCAACCTTTACACAAATATCCAATAGACTCGCTGTTTCTCTTTGTACAGTATATAGTAATCCGATAGAAATGACGTAATTATTTCTTTAAATGTGCATATTCTCTAAGTCGTTTTAGGGTTTGGAACTATGCGTATATTTAAAGAATTTAAAAGGTTTAATACCTAATTCTTTTTTTTTTTAATTTTTCCAGTCACCAGACTTCTCTTTTCGTTGCTTTCATATATCTCGGAGAAACTGGGCGTCATTTCTAAATAGCTAATTTTTTCAGTTTATTCCTTAACATGCAGTGTGTAATTCGTTTCTTACTCCCTAATCCATGCTGCACGTCTCACCAACCTCAGGTTATAAGATTTAACCGTGCAGCAATACAGAGTCAAAGAATGGAATTGATTAATTTCCACACGTCTGAATTGTTCTCTGCATTACCACGACCGGACTGCTGACGTATTATCTCATGCGAGGAGTTTCGGGA
The DNA here is from genome assembly GCF_002891405.2 of Cryptotermes secundus. Lineage (NCBI taxonomy): Eukaryota > Metazoa > Arthropoda > Insecta > Blattodea > Kalotermitidae > Cryptotermes > Cryptotermes secundus. The sequence goes on along the minus strand of NW_019725008.1, from coordinate 220,240 downwards.
ACCTGGTTTCCGGGAGTAAATGTTAACACCACCCACGGGACTCTGTCTTTACTCCTAAATTTTCCTTTGTCAGATACCCTGAAGAAAAGGGACCTCTTGGAAGACGTAGTTGTAGATGGGAAGATAATAATAAAGTGGATCATTGAATTACTTTCTTATAAATAATTCAAATGTTCAATGCTACATAAACTAATAATATTATAAAGCATTGTAAAATAATGGAAGAAAAATATAAATAAATAAATCGATAGGATATTTGGTTCGAAAAGTTTCTGCCACATTTAATTTAAACCGTTGTGTTCCGATTATATTGACAGCGAATAAAGATTAAAATTTCATAATTCTCCGTTTTATATTCCAAATTATTACTTGCATTCTCCAACATAGAAATTATCTACTTTACTACACGATATAATAATCATAGTCAGGAATTTGATGCAAAAAAATTATGAAGTAACTGTTAATCGCAAAATGTAGAACTGTCGAATATGTGTTAATAATTATAGTTAGAATATTATTACATGTAAATGGCCCATTATGTTCTCATTTTTGACTGGCAAACAAATATGTAAAACTAAGCCCGCTCCGATTGCATGACGCATCTGCACCTAATAACCACAATCGTGATCATTCGACTGTGAATAGTAACCACTTTACTGGACTATGTATTATTAGTATTATAGTTGTTGTTATGATGTACCTCTAACTAGTAAGGGGTGCTAGCACTGAAGTACTGAACCGGAGGGAGATATTTCCTTCGGATTTGTGGGTGTTCCGTCTCACCGTCGCCAGAGAAGTAGGCTGCTCTGCCGTAGCGAGCGGTTGCCTGTTGGAGACGTTCCAGTAGCAGACTGGTACAGAACATAAAGCGGAGTTTCAGGCCTGCGTTAATGTTGTTGGCAACACAGAAACCTTAATTCGGTTTCTGAGCTCAAAGACCGGACTGACGAATGCTCCCCTGAAAGCATAAAAGGGTCACGTCCGCTAGGGACTTTTCGTTCTAGAATGACAGTAAAACATGCGGGAACATATGAAAGAAACGTTGACATATGAAGAGTTATCTAAGCATATCATAATGTATGCGGTTCATTGGTTTACTCTTGCGCATATATGTGTGTGTGCGTATGAACACTTACGAGATTTTACGTTCTCATGCCGTGACTAATAAGATTAGTGTTTTCTGGCATGTGACACAGTGTGGTTTGGTAGAAGTTTTCCCGCGTTTCGGATTAACGTCCTGCTTATCTTCCAGATAGAACATGGAAGGAGACAGCAAGTTTTTTCAAAACGTCTGTAAACTTCTACTAGACCGTAGGATGACACATCCCAGAAGACTGTAACCTTCCTCTATATGCTACAATAAGTGGAATTGCTTGTTCCAGTGTGATGGCACGGGGACCTGTATGGGTTTGCTCTGAATTTCTTCAAAACAGTTCAGTGTTGTTCAAAGAAAATACACATATAAGCTACACAACTACCTAAATAATAATAATAATAATAATAATAATAATAATAATAA
>NW_019725008.1:207883-218442 GCF_002891405.2 Cryptotermes secundus | reverse complement strand
GTTTTACCGTTTCTCACGGTGTTGTCGCTTGCAGATTTCTTATACTTTTTCTTCTACCCTGAAGATGGGGGCGATACGTTCCTCCGAAACGTCGGTTAACACCACATATACACGGTGCCAAATCCCAGAAGACTGCTTTCTTCATTGTCACCGCCGTGAAAGCCTCAAATCTTACATAGTACTCTTATTTGTTTAAGTTCTATATCCATTTGTAACTTACTTATTGACTTACCTACGTAATTTAAAGATGTGGATTTACGAACAGCCCTCATCATGGTTTGGGTACGCTGTGGCGTAGTTGGTTGAGGCACTATGCTACAAACCGGAAGGTCGCGTGTTTGATCCAAATGAGGTCATTGGATTTTTTCAATTTATCTAATCCTTCCAGTCTCACTGTGGCCTTGAGGTCGACTCAGTCTCTAACAGAAATAGATATCAGGAATCCTCTTGGGGGGCAAAGGGAGGCCGGCGCGTAAGGCTGACAACGTTACCGCCATCTGTGAGCTGATTGTCTAGAAGATGTTGGAGTCTCAACCTCTCGGAACCTTATGGGCTCTCACGGCCTGTTACAGGGGCAACTTTACCTTTTACCTTTTTGGCTAACTGGCAAATTCCCTTTATTCCATTTTTAAAACAACATAGATATTATAGGCGAAAAATTGCCTACTTTTGTCTCTTAGAACATCATATTCGTAGCCTATGGCAATGAATAAACATTTAAACGAATGCTCACAATTTAAGAAAATTCACTTTAAGCTTTTACAGTTTGCCAATTAGTAGAATGATGACAAATTTGAGGAAATGAGCTTCAAGCCCGGAAGCCTCAAATCCAATGGAGAAGGAACTGTCACATCACATGCGAAGTAATTTTGGGCACGTAAACAACGTCCGTTTTTCACAGCATATTGCTGTGGTGGGAAATAAGAATGACAGTCGTTGGCTTAAATAATAGAAGAGTTTTAGGAAGTAATGAACTGTAATATAAAACTCCCTTTGAAGATGACCTGTCATATAATCGGACACTGAAATTCTTTATATTCACGCCGCATCTGTAAATCGCGATCAATAGCCAAATAGCTGAAGAGAAATTTTGAAATTAACCGGTTTTGAGAAGTGTAAAATAAATGACATGTCAGTCTACTTGGCTGCGATCCATCTGATGTGCTCAGAGTTCAGTGAGTCAACAAGCCGTCGCGATAAAGCGGTCACTAGAGTGACCATTTTAAAAGTGTGACTAATTTTTTATCTCATGTACGTGTAATTCGTTAAGAGCTCGGATGTATCAATCAGTCAGGTGACTGGCTAGAGTCATGATGACCGCGGTTCTCTTTTTCGGAAGGGGGGCTGGAATTGTTCTCAGTTGTCAGCAATTAGATACATGTGTCTGGCAGCACAAGACGTGTGAGCGAATAACAATTCAGTTCAATTCTTTACTATTTATGTGCCGAGTCAACAGCCTCAAGGCCAATTACAGACACAACACAGTGTAGATACAAGTAATTACATTATGGACAAAACTTAACATAAATAATAACAACAGCAATAATAATAATAATAATAATAATAATAATAATAATAATATATTCAAGGTTATCGCTACGGTGCAGGTTCATGTCTTCATCCCCTGAATTATGACACCGTATATTCTTGAAGGTTGGTACCGACGTTTCAGAGGGATGTACGGCATTCATCTTAGGAAGAACCCTGAAGTTCGAAACCATAAGTTCCCCCGAAATGTTGGTGTTCATCTACAGAGTACATAATCCAGAAGTCCACAATATGAAGTAACAGTAGATTGCATTGTCGTTATGTTGGACATCATGTGTTGTCTGTGTTATGAACTGGCATGGTGGGATATACAAGGCATATAACCTGAAAATGAGTACATAGTAGTAAAGTAAAAAGTAAAGCTATTCCTGTAACAGGTCGTGAAGGTCCATAGGGCTGTGAGACGTTGAAGCTCCCATATTATGTAGACAATCGGCTCAAAGGATGTCAGCCTTACGCGCCGGCCGCGTTTTACTTCCAAGGAAAATTATTTAATTGATTCCTGTTACTCATTTCTGTTAGAGGCTGAGTGAACCCCAGGGCCATAGTGCGGCCGCAAGGATTAGGTCAATTGAAAAAAATCCAACGACCTCGTCGGGATTTGAATCCGCGACCTTCCAGCTTGGAGCATAGCCCCTCAACCAACTACGCTACCGCGTGCCCATAGTCGAAACATATCGTTTGATTAACTTGATGTTCATTGTATTTGGAGAATGACTTGCTTAATAAATGATTAATTACAACAGAATATAAATGTTGCATTGTGCACAAGTGACTGCTTACGGAAAATTGAATCGAAGGCAACAGAGCTGTGCAGTAGAGAAGTACGACTTTTCGGGGGTTTGATTCTTCTCCATTTTCAGACAATCGGACATCTTTAGTTTTACTATCGATTTTAATGTTATCACTTTGAATTGAAATCACACTTTGAACACTGGCGCTAAATGCTGGTATACCAGAGCATCCGGTAGATGTTCTAATTACCACAGTAGAACACATTTAAATTGTTTTTGTTCTGTAATAAAATTATGCAGCTTCTTCAGTAAGTGTTCAGCTTGGCCTAGAATATATATTAGTATAAAGTATTCTCATTGCATAAATGATTCACTCTGTTGAATAGTCTACTCTTTGAGAAGTTGACAGTAGCTCATTTAGTTAAGAAACATACTCAGTTTTATATATCTCAAAGGTTCATTGCACTGTTAACAGAAACCCACGAATGCACCTATCGTGTTGCAGAGATGAATTGAGGCTGCAATCTCGCGAATCAGTGCGTGTGTCTTCAGCGTAGAAGTGTACAGAGTGGGTGAGGTCCCGTGTGTATATTTGCTTATTTTTCGAGAGATTCTGTATATATACAGAGATTATTTTAACGCTGTATTCCCATCTATATCCAGGTATCATAAATGTTCCTTCCTCTTATACTTTACAATTACAACAATATGTAACTGCCCCACGGGCCGGCATAACTCAGTCGGTATAGCGACGGGCTACGGGCTACGGGCTGGACCGCCGAGGGGTCGGAGTTACAGCCCTGGTAGGGTCAAGAATTTTCTCCTCTCACCGTCGTCCAGACCACTTCTGGGGCTCACCCTGTCACCTGGGTACCGGGGGCTCTTTCCCCCACTGTAAAGCTGCAGGGGACGTGAAGCTGACCACTCACCTCCAGCTAGTGTCGAGGTCAAGAAAATGTGGATTTATATATCCACTCCCCCATACTCCTTTATGGCGTAGTGCATAATTAGTTAAGCACAGGGATAAGTTTACCTTTATGTATGTCTTCATATTCTTGTATGGGTCAAAGCCTATAACTGCATTATTCTACATATAATCCTAATAAATCTTTTTAAGACTAGTGCTTGTGTTGACAGCAACGTCGCACAGACTAAGCACCGAAGTGATGGCGCCTTTCGGTTATAAAACCCAATTTACTCTCTTGCTGTATTTCTTGTATGCCAGTGTACGTGTATCACTGTTGACCCCGGCTGAAGCGTGCATTGCGCTTTCTCCTGCTTGCTCTATGTAGTATATGGAACCCATAGAAGGACTTAATAAACTTGTTTTACTCATTTATATTCACACTGTTGCGTCTGTAACACGTACTGTACACTTGTAATTTGTAAATATACACTGGAAAATAATCGATAAAGGGTATAACATAGCACGCGCAGAATACTTTTGCGTAAAGTGAGGTACCGTACTATCTATTTATTTATTTATGCATTTTGCTGGCCCTTTAACTATCTCATATTATGCAGCGTCACATGATAAAATGAATAACAAATTATAAACGATGGGAAAAAGTTTTCCTGGCCTGATTTGAGGCATTATGCCGATATTTATTTGGAGGAATTGAAGAAAATCGCGGAAATCCGCAATTAGGATATGGGGTTCCAGGCCGAGAATTTAATCTGGACCTCTCGAATTCGAAGTGCGACCCACTCGACTCTTGACAAATAGGACAGTGTTCTCGAATCACAAATAAAATCTGTTTGCTACTTTATATGGAGACTCAGAATATATTCCACTTGAGACTGTACGGCCAGATTTTGAATCAAGTTAAACCAGATTCGTCGTTTCGCTTTTCTGCGTTGATTTAAGGGATATATTACAAATGTAACTTTAATTACATGATCAGTTCAGGGCACTGTTTTGTTTTACACAGAAATGTCAAGTAGTATTTCTAGTTTCGAGAAACGGACGTTAATTACAAAATTGTATAACACTGCAAACAAAAATATAATTTAACTGATAATAAACCATTAATCCCACAAGAAATGTACGCAAAGAGATAAAGTTGATATGTTTGGTTTCATTTTCTTATAGACATATGGTACATGTTATTTGTCATGTTACTTTGTCCTGGATTTCAAAACTCCTGACCTTCTACATCAAATCCGTAGTTTTCTTTTATATTTTTACTGACTCTACAGCTCCCTTGAGCCCTGGCTTCTGATTTTCAGTTTCATGATCATTTTTACAGACGGTAGGAATCCTTGGATGAATGATCAGCTTGTCGCAAGGCCTCTACCTAAAGACAGGACAACACGAACACAGACTAAACATATACACATACCAAACATCCATGCCTTGTGTGGGATTCGAACCCACGTTCCCGGCTTCCGAGCGAGCGAGCGAAGACAGTGCATGCATTAGGCCGCTCGTCTACGGTGACCGGCCGAATCCGTAGTTACTTTTAGGAAATGTGAATATAAGTTAATTCAGCGGTTAATGATAACGTACAGGACAGGCAAAATGGTTGGCTTTACTACCATCTTCTCAGTGATATGTGGTTTTCAGCTGCATTCTGTGTGGTAGTATGGCTATATATGTTGCATTCCGAAGGATGTGGGATGAGGCCGTTGTGGTCTATTTTAAGCTATTTACTTGGAGAGACTGTTGCAAATCACAAGAGCCATCTTTCAGAATAACTGGTGTCTGACCGAGATTAAACTTCCAGATATCCCAAATACGAAGCATAATTTAATGCGAAACCTTCGGTATATAACGCCATAGAGAGAAACGTGTCCGTGTTCCCAAATTGTGAAGACAATTTCGAAATTTACGAATAGTTCTAATCCTCTTCTGTCCTCTCTGTTTTGTGTATAACTCTTATTCAAATGTTGGTACCCATGTTAGGAACGTATTCTTCTGATAGGTAGTAGGGAAGACCAAACCCATTATGGTTGAACATCTCGAAGATTTATTAGGGTGTTTCGATTTTAGATTAATTTAGTTCATTTAAAGGGTACTTTTATCAGGGGCCTAAACGAATTTCAGACAAATTTTTAAGAAAAGTTATATGTAATCACGTCTATTGTAAGGCTATTTTTGCCACAACATTTTTGTGACTAATTCATTTTGAAGTCTGTTTCAATTAAGGTCCTTATTGAATTTCCATGTATATATTCTGGATCTCTTGTCAAGTTTTAATGGACTAAAACTATGAGATATACGCTTTATTGACATTAATTTATCGAAAGTGTTAATTTACGTGTGGTCCTGATTAAAAAACATATATTTTTAAACCTTTGGTAGATATTAATGGTATGTCGAATGCAGCACGTACGTTGTAGCCAGTGAATATTACGTAGCCTTTCGTTCTTCCGGTTTAATTGAAGAACCCATTACTAAAGGATTAAATGAACATTTACTCACATCTTTTAGTTCTTTGACAAATTATCATACATAACATTCTGTTACTAGAGTCTATCATGTATAAGCTTAATTCACTTTAATGCTTAAATAGATGGCAGACTTTATGTGTAAATGAAACACCATCTCAATGCCCCGCCACATCCACTGACGACAGAATTCGGACCACGGATTACTCTTTTTGCTTCATTTTTCTATTAATGGAGCAGTCACCTGTCGCGTTACTATTATTACTCCTAACTCCGTGGCCTGCAGTCAGTAAGCGAACTATATCGACCGAGCAACCGCCGCTTGTCGGCGAAGTTAGTGCCAACTTTTGCGGATAGAGGGTGTCACGTGGTCAGCGCAACTGATCCTCACGGCCGTTAATTTCGGTTTTCTAGACCGGAGCCGCTGTTTCCTTGAAATATCTCCTCAGTTATCCTCACGAGGCTGAGTGAACCCCGTTCCAGACCCACTACTTCTCAGAAAATCTGGTATCGCCGGGAATCGAACCCGGGACCTCTGGATCTGTAACCAGGAATACTGACCACTAGACAACAGAGGAGGTCATTATTACTCCTAAGACAAAGAAAACCTAAGTAGAAATGAGAGAAGCTTAGCGTTGTTTATATCCGTCATCTCTTTCAGTGCTGCCAACGTCACATTTGATTTACACAAAATTGCCCGCAGTTTCTTACTTTCACTTGTAATGTTCATGTTTATCGTTTAATTGGACGTATGTTTACGGCGGCTGGCTATCACGATAGGAGGAGTTGAGCGCAGTGTTTCGGCTCTAGAAACTGCTGCTGGTGTTTGGTGAAACGTGACATCAGGCAGTGCTGACGTGACTGTGTATCAAGTGGACGGGCTAGCTGTCTCTGCCCCTCACACACAAACACATACAGCATAAGCAGGCGAATCACAACAGCAGAACTAAGTAGCGTACTAATCCGACAGAGTACTGTAAAACTAAAGAAAAATATGTATATATTAGGCTGTTAGCAAATTTTTATTTTAAAAATGAATGTAGCTACCAACTAACAACACTCGTGTTGATAAACCAGGACGTTCAGCGTCACTAATACCAAAATAAGCCACTGAACCCCTTGAATGCGCCTGTGATTCTTTTAACCTGTCTACCAAAGAGTCTCCTTAACATTGTTCTCTCATCTCCTTCTCTAGTCATTTCAACAGATTTTCTGGCCAAATGTTTGAATTGATTTCTTGTCTTTGCCATTTTTAATCATACACGCATCTCGTCGTAGCATCTCGGACATCTCAAACATAATAATAATAATAATAATAATAATAATAATAATAATAATAATAATAATAATAATAAAGGTAAAGCTAAAGTTGTCCATGTGTTTAACTAATTAAGCATTACGCCATGAAGGCGTATGGGGGGAGTGGATGTATAAAGTAAAAAAAAAAAAGTAAAGGTATCCCTGTAACAGGCCGTGGAGGCCCATAGGGTTGTGAGATGTTGAGGTTCCCACATTTTCTAGACAATAGTCACATAGATGGCGGCAAGGTTGTCAGCCCTATGCGCCGGCCGTCCTTTACCCCCAAGAATATTCCAAGAATATTCCTGGTACTCATTTCTGTTAGAGGCTGAGTCGACCCCAGGGCTATAGTGTGGCTGGAAGGATTAGGTCAATTGAAAACAAATCCTATGACCTCATCGGGACTTGAACCCGCGACCTTCTGGCTTGTAGCTCCATATTTTCTTGACCTCGGCACTAGCTGGAGGTAGTGGTCAATTTCATGCCCCTGCCACTTTAACCCCGGGGAAAGAGCTCCCGTTACGCTTAGAATAGGAGGTTGGGTGGACCTCAGGGCCTGTTTGGACTGCGTGAAGAGAAAATTCTTGATCCTACCGTCGGTCGTCCAGCCCGTAGCCGGTTGCTATATAATAATAATAANTAATAATAATAATTCAATTCAATTCAATTCAATTCTTTATTATTTATGTGCTGAGCCAACAGCCGCAAGGCCAATTATAGACTCAGCACAGTAATAATAATAATAACAACAACAATAATAATAATAACAACAACAATAATAAATATTCTGTAGATCACTAAGTTCCTCGTTATATAACACTGTATGTGTCTCGGTTTCTTTAACCTTCTTAGGTTCAAATATTCTTCTGAAGTTGTGTTCCTCGTTTACAGTAAGAGACGATAATCACATAAAAACCAAACAGATGATAAAGTTGTTTACTTTCCCCTGATCTACAGCGTTTTATAAAGGAGATTGTTCTAAACTTGTTTTCGAAAAGACGGCAAGGATTTTCACACTACTACGTGGTATATGCTCTATATAGGTAAGATTTGAAATGTTTTCTGTATATTTATTTCATCATGCAGAAAAGTGTAGCGGTAACAGACTAGTCTGGTGTTCAGTGGATAAGAGGTTCAAACCTCTCTGTTTAGTTTGTTCTGTTTCTAACTCGGGCCTTTGCCATTAAACCTCTAGTTGTTTCTTTCTTCCATGTATATCGATATGTTGCTCTTCTATCCCCTCATTAAAATTACCTACATGTTACTAAATATCTTTCTTTATTTTCAACATTTCTTTTTTCTTTGAAATATACACATAACTGGCATAGGCTGTTCACTATGTTTCTCTTCACCGAGATCTGTTTCCATAATTCTTATTCTCGATTATACTAATCTGTAATATTTTTCTACCGCTCACGTTCTCTCGAAATTCTACCGAAATAATTTTATGTTTCGCCGTTCAAATTAAATGTTGGAAACCACATTAGCTCAGTATCTGAAAAGGATATCCTGCGACTCTTGAATAGTTTACCTGAGAATAACTAGGTGCAGTGTTTTTCAGTAAATCATGAAGCTAGAACTCAGTACATTGAAAATAATCTACAGGAAAATACGCTATTAGAGAATCACATTTCATAAATTTTTGTCTTCATAATTTCTAATTTTTCACTACAGGTTAAGTCAGAGAGTTACGGTTTCCATTTCATACGTGGTTTTCACGTAATCAGTATTTTGCTATTGTGATTCACTGAGACAAGTAGTAGTGAGAACTAATGCATAAACAAATTGAACTCCTTCGTAAACATATGATTAACGTAATGCTGTCTTAATAATTACATTGATTAATTCACTATTTATTTTCTCTCGGAGTTTATTTCATCAACAGGTACATTATTGATTCTCGAATCAAGTAATAATAAAAAGAATCTATTGTAGCCTATTTAAAATTTGTAATACATCCGTATTCATGGCAGAAATATTTTATGCTATTATCTTCAAGGAAATAGCTACTCCAGTCTAGAAATCTGAAATTAACGGCCGTGGGGATTTCTTTCGCTGACCACGCGACACTCTATATCCGCTAAATTTGGCACTAACTTCGCCGACAAGCGGCGGTCGCTCGGTCGGTATAGTTCGCCTGCCGACTAAAACCACAGAGCTTGTTTTTTTTTCTTCTAACCTCATAACTTCCACATCCATCGACAAGAAAACTCTGAATCGTCTCTTTCATAGTAACAGAATCTACTTGACATGATGGCTATAGTTCAATTGTAATCTTTTTAATATTATCTGTTAGTTGCTAAGTTTCGAGTCGATGAACAGAACAGACTATAACGGTAACTAACCAATCCATCAAATACATTACTCGATTGACAGCATATATTCAAAACAATCGTAACATTCGAGTAATCCTCGCACTGTTTGTTCAGCTTCATTCTGCGGCCTTCGAATTAACCGTGCAGAATTACATACATGTGTCGTAGAGGAATTCAAACCCAGAATATAACTGCTAAGAGTGAAAGCAGCGGAACGTATTCCTGTTATTACGAAGGAAAATCCCCCTCGGATACTGGTACGGTCTGTCATAGACGTGTTGCGGTTGGTCCAGTAAAGCGGTGTGAAGCGGGTCAGTAGTGTCTCGCTTATAACGGTCCTCAGACCGTAGGTGATACATGCCCAGTAATTGCTGGGTGTAAAATTATCACGAAGCTTCCACTTTCTGCTTTAGAGTAGTGAGCCCATGCCGGACATGTTCTTGCAGAAGGAAATTCTTTGCGTATTTCAACTCTGAAAGTTACCGAGTACACGGAACTAGAATAAATTAAATTCACAGTTTCAGCTTCCCAAGATTTTCCGTATATTATTTTCCAAATAACTCGTGTTTATTGTTATTATCTCTACACTATGCTGTGTCTGTAATCGGCCTTGTAGCTGTTGACTGGGCACATAAATAATAAAGAATTGAATTTAATTGAATTGAATTATTAGCAACTTAGATATGTGTTAACGAAATTATTATTATTACCGTATTTACGCATGTATAGGCCGCACATATTTTTGCCAAAAATTCAAGAGGAAAACTGGGGTGCGGCTTATATTCGAAATATTCGAAATCACGCTTCATTTAAAAAATTTAATTTTGGAATAATTTCTACTCCTGAAATAATATTCCAAGAAAATTATTTTTTCTATAATTTCTGTCTGAAAATTGTGCTGCGGCCTATACACGCACGCGGTCTATACATGCGTAAATACGGTACTTTGTTTGTTTGGTTACTTCTTGGCATTAATGTGTTTTCCTCCAGCGCTTGTCTGTAATTTGTCTTTGACTTTACGTTGTGCTTGTCCATAATGTAATTCGTACTTGTATCTACACTGTGCTTTGTCTGTAATTGGCCTTGTGGGTTTTGGCACGGCATATAAGTAATAAGGAAGAAAGAATTGAACTGAATTGAATTAAATAATTGTATTATTATTATTATTATTATTATTATTCGGAGCCAGTAATGTTCTACCCGAACAAATTTTAAATATAGTATAACTGTTAGTATTTTTATTATTTGCATGTCCAATAAAACAAAATGAATT
>NW_019725008.1:116195-207794 GCF_002891405.2 Cryptotermes secundus | reverse complement strand
AATTAGTAGTAGTAGTAGTAGTAGTAGTATTGTCACCGTGTTATGTGTTTGCGTGGCGAATAATAATGGGTTCTGAATTTGATGATTGGGTTTATTGCCACTTGTTTACAATTACAGTCAATGATAACAGCTCACACTTTGATCTCCTTCTTAAAGACGTCTGTCTGACAAATCTCTATGAAGAATCTCTCGGGACTGAAGTCTCCTAGACTGAACTAACTTCCATGCGGACCGAATATAGATCACCATCTCGAACAGTTCCTCTGTTATTCAGTGTTATCCGTTGCAGCGGAAATTAGTGAGCCATTGCCTAGCAAATTGACTTCCTCTTCTGCTGCTATTCCGACTTTAAGTAGTGTTTGCGGAGCCGTTGCCTAGCAATGGGTTATTCCGTCACACTATTAATACTGATACTGTACTTATTCCTGTAGGTAGAAAAGGTGGAATATATGCATACAAGTTTTTACTTGAAAATTACACTCTTTGGGATGATACACTGAAATTTATAGACGTTTAGGAGGATAGTGGTGGGTCCATCGACCCTGAAGATGGAGGTAATATGCTCCTCCGAAACGTCTGTAAATTTATACGGACTACACATAATCACAGTAGTATTCATAGTTTCCACCTTAGGAAACTCAAATGCCACAGGATTTCTCCTGTAAAGAGAATATATCATTCGGGAAAACTAGCGTAGATAGTAGAATAACATTAAAGTTAATTGTAAAAAGAAATCAGCTGTGAAGGTGCGTAGTACATTCATCTGAAAATTACAGTCCTATGGGATGTGACGCCGTATAATTTGGCAGGTGTTTACAGACGTTGAGAGTACGTACGTACTACATCCATCTCCGCTCTATTCTACCTTGAAGCTTAAGGCAAAACTTTCCTTTGAAACGTCTGTAAAAATCTACAAGACTATACGTCATCACCCCCCATAAAACAGCTCTTTTCATAGTCACGGCCTTGAGAAGCTCAGACTTCGCAAGGATTCATCTAATTCTTGTTAAGTTCATTGGCGGGTTCTTGCGAACGCGGTAGAAATTTTTCTATTATCAGGAAAGTTGGAAAGCTTAATCAAACGAGTGGATAATAACTTCTTAAGAAGAATTCTGTTCTGAGAAATTAGCGTTAGTATGTAACTGTTTTACATTACTATGAATTTCATTACAATATATTAACTTAATGGGCGGCCCGTAGCAGGATAGTGATATTATTCACTTTAGTTTGATGTTCTCGTGGATCAGGGAGACCACTATGATGGACTGAGTATGACACAATAAATTTATATAGAACGTAAATGTGGAAATTGTTGGAATACAACGAAATTTAAAAAACGAAAAACATGATAGGATAACATTAGTTAAGGCGGTGGGTTATGGGGACCGGAGAGTGATATTATTGCCTCAAAATCATATCGAATGGCGAACTTTCCGATGTTAGATGTGTTTATTGTCTCATGTTTTTTTCTCTAGATTCTTCTATTGCTATTTTATATTGTTGTTTTTTTTTTGTAATTAAGAACGTACTTTATGAAGTACACAGATTCATTATCGACATATGCACAGACTCAGTTATTATTTCGATTTTAATTGGCACAAAACATGTTGAAACTGGTAATATGAGTGATACTTTCATACTGTACAAGAAAAGGAATAGTGATTGTAATTCCACAGAAAACGTAATGTGTTAATAACTCAGTATATGCCATTTCTCGAGAAAATAATACTGCCTGTTGACCTACAAATAAAGTCATAACGAGATGAAACGCAAAATAATATTTGACACAAGTTTTTCTTTGCTTTAAGCCAACATACGTATTAACTCAGCACCTTCCTATTCTGCACTCCCAGACGTCCAGTGTCAGCTGCGGGATGCATAATGGTTTCAAGTAGGCGAAAAAATACTAAGCCAATCAGAAGTTGCCTCTCTTGCCAGAGCAGTATGGGTCGCCAAGTGCGCAGTCATGCTGTTCAGACACTTGGCTCAGGACTGGAATTTATCACGAGGATATAATTCCTTGTTGCATGGAACCTGTTGAGTCCGCTTAAACAACAAGCTAGGGAACAAAATTCCTACACCCTACGGCGGTGAAAGTTCTTTCTCCTGTTCGTGTTTTAGTAAATTTAACGGCATTTTAATGCATTAGCGATCTATGTCATTTGGCTTGCGCTATTCTAAAAAATATAAGGTCGGTCACGGTAGCCGAGCGGTCTAAGGCATGTGCTGCTTTCGCCTTCTCGGAAGCTGAGATCGTGGGTTCGAATCCCACACAAGGCATGGATGTTTGGTATGTGTATGTGTTTATTCTGTGTTTAGGTAGAGGCCTTGCGACGAACTGATCACTCGTCCAAGGATTCCTACCGCCTGTAAAGTGATCATTAAACTGGGTATCAGAGGCCAGGGCCCAAGTGGCTGTAGAGACAGTAAAAAAAATTCTAAAGATAAGACGCAAAATCCTAAGGGCTATTAAAAACTTCACATGTCCCTTTGTATGATAGTGTTTAGCTGATATATAAATATAAATTCTCTTGATTTTGGTGCAATAAATATTATCTGGCGAAATTAATTGAGACCAATTTTATTGCACAATATGAGGAAATTTCTGCATGGTTCCATCCAGTTCTTCAAGGCTTTTCTAGAGTAATACCTTAAAATAGATCAAATCTCTATTTTTTAAAATCTTCTCCAAAATATTATTAATCTCTAAGAAGAATTGAGAGAAATATATGGGATAATGAACCAGAAAAACAGCCAAATTAATAGAGATAGAATGGGAGTTATAGCATTAGTTCATATTATTCTGCTAAGCACGTTGTATACACAGTCATATGACAGTATGCTTATTAGTCGTCACCATCACTCCGTGGCCTGTAGTCCGCAAGCGAATGCCGCTTGTCGGCGAAGTTAGTGCCATCTTTAGCGGATAGAGGGTGTTGCGTGTTCAGGGCAACGCATCCCCACTGCAGTTAATCTCGTCTTTCTAACGTGAATTCATTTAAGTGCTTGAGGGAATCACATAGCCTTTTCTGGAGATGGATCAAGAGAACAAATATGCAATTGTATAAATAATACGAACGATTCGTCAACATGGTAAATGCGGTTTCAAAAAGGATACCACCGATTTTATTATAAGGGCCCAGTGAGTTCAACAAAACCGACGCAAAGCACGCCACTTCATGACATAATTCAAGACAGGGTGAGACACCAAAGATTTGGATAATCATATTTCTACACCGCAAAGTCTTCCACTTCGCTCCATACAGATCTTGACACTTCATTGGATTCTTTTATTATGCTAGTTTTGATGGCAAAAATATTAATTTTCTTTCATCAAGCCACAGAACGGAACTACAAACAACTTTCTACACCATCGTTGATATCCTTCTTAATGTGAATACTGTATTCATTGTAAATTATTTTATTCAAACTGCATTAACATGTTATTGATATCTTTATATATGATACCTCACGAATGTTGTTATAAGGACCTATACATTGGCGTATTGTCAGAATATTCACTCTTATATTATTTCTCAGTTAAAATCGCCTTAACAAAATTAGAAAAAACTTCGAATTTCGGCTAACATCAACATTTGAGGTTTGTGTAATGAGTGTCGCTGTTTCACTAATGTAGATCAAGTTCAGTAAGTTTTTCAGCAAAGGCGGTGACATAGCCAAAATATTTATGGAAGAAATCTAGTGTAACGTCCGTTATGAATTCAACGGGATGTTTCATCATTGTCTGATAAGACGTCATACTATCTACTTCCTCTCCCTTTGTCTCTTTTTGTTTCCGGTCGTATAAGATGTGGAATGATAACGTCAAGGCCGAAGTTTAATTNAATTCGCTTAGTGGGGGGGGGGGAGTCCAGCTGGGTCCACTCGGCACGGCGCCCACTGATTGGCCTATTGTACCTGCCCCGGGTGATTATGATGATGGAGAATTTGGTGGAATGAAGATTGACAGGGGAAACCGAAATACTCGGAGAAAACCCGCCCCAGTGCCACTTTGTTCACCAAAAATCCCAATTGACCAGACCCGGGATCGAACCCGCGCCGCCTCGGTGGGAAGCCAGCTACTAACCGCTTGAGCTATGGCGCGGCCAGGCCGAATTTAAGTCCATATCCCATGAATAATACGCACAAACAACAATCGTAAACTTTCTCCTTTTTAGAGTATACTATATTTCACAGGTATACATCAAAATATTATAAATATTTACACAGTAGACACGATACAATAAAACAGAGGGCTGATAACTCATTTCTGACCTACTACATAACTTAACGTTCATTCAGCGTGTTAACGCTCGACAGTTCGTTGCTATGGTAACCCGCAATTATTTAATTTCTGAGCTTTCATCTGACCGTTACATTACATTTATAATATATATATGCATATAGAAGGATATTTTAGGCCTGTCAGAGGCCACTGAATCATAAATAGTATCTGATACAAAATTTCCAAATATCAGTGTCTTCTGTCGCTATAGCCTGTAAGAATAAGGTCATTTTGCACTACTAAACTTGCATTCGCAAGGGTATGCTTGAAATCACTGTGCATTAGATTAGTCCTTCATGTAGACTTACATGATCACTGTCATCTTGTTGGTCAGATTTGCGTATATTTGATTTGAATGCAAAATTATTTACAGTACATCACACAGTCTCTTATCCAGTGGATACAAGGATCTCCTTCCCACCCGGTAGAACCCACTCACATCCATGTTTTGCCGAGGTTAAGATGGGTTTCAAGGTGTGATGGTTAATGAAACGTAGGAAAACTTTTCATTTACCTTTATATTTTTTTTCTTGGTACTACAGCCCCCAGTGGGCCTAGGCCTACCTCCATGAACTTCTCCGTTCACTTCGGTTTTTCTAGATCTTACACATTCGGTAGGACTCCTTGGGCGGGTGATCAGCTCGTCGCAAGGCCTCTACCTGTACACAAACTAAACATCCATGCCCTGAATGGGATTACCTTTATATTATACTGCTAAAATATAATGCACTAGTATGTTTACAGCGCATGCAGAGAGTACATTCACTCCGCTAGTGCTCGGGTGGTAAAATTTAGAATAAATTTATTAATAATATGTAAGGTAACAGATAAATTTGTTCCTCTGCTTAACTAATTAAGCACTACATCCTGAAGGCGAATGGAAGTGGATGTATAAATCCACTTATTCTTGCCCTTGGCGTTAGTTGGAGGTGAGCAGCAGCTTCACGCCCCAGCCGCTTTACACTCGGAGAAAGAGCCCCCAGTATACACTCGATTGGACACTGGGTGGGCCCCAGAACAGGTCTGCAAGACGTAGAGTAGAGAAATATTTCTCCCTTACAAGGACTCGAACTCCGACTTTCTGGCCGTTGAACCCGTAGCCAGTCGCTATACTGACTGCACTGTATATATTAATAAATATACCCATACATTTTAATACATATGTGCCAATAATAAAGCATGAAGAAGAAAAGAAGAGGAGGAGGAGGAGGAAGAAGAAGAAGAAGAAGAAGAAGCTTTTGAGACAGTAACAAGATACTCTGCCCATTGTGGTGGAAGACATAATTTTGCGTAACGTATGCGACTGATAATAATCTCAGGACAATTTATGATGGTGGCTTGATAGTGTCAAATATTCCTAAGGGAAAAGTTGGACTGACAGTATTTGAGACCAAGATGCTGAAAAGAACATTTGAGCCTAAGAGACAGGAAGTAACTGGAGGCTGAAGAGAAATTCATAACGAGGATCTTCATAAGTTATAGTGTTCGCTACTAGTATGAGACGATCAGGAAGTTTGAACACGCAATGAGAGAAGATAAAGGCATTTAAATTTCAGTTACATAAAGTAAGGGAAATGCCAATTAGGAGTCCTCAGTATATACGTAGGTGAGAGAATAATGTTAAAATAGGTCCTAAATGAATTTATTGTGGCGGTGTAGAATCTATTCATATAACTGAGTATGTGGTCCATTGAGGGGCTGTAGTAGAAACGACAATAAATCTGCTGGTTCCTTAGAAATCGAGACGTTTCTTGAGTATTTAAGAGATTGCGAGGATCTCAAGGACTTTTCTTTGTGGAGCTGGTTTGTTAGTTGACTAATCTGTTGGTTCGTTAGTTATTTGTTTTGCTGAGCGATCTGAGTTCTCAGTCGGATATTGTTATGCAGTCATTTAATTGTCGTTAGGGAATTGTACCTCAATCGTATCAGTATATGATGAAGCTTCAATGGAAGCAACATAAAAAGAATAATGTTGTTCCTATCTGTGCCAGATGACTCAGGAATAACTCTGCAGAGAGTAACATGCGCCGATGTTGCTCTAATGAAGTAGTGAATTTAATTCGACGTCATAGAAACCGGTTTATAAATAATTATTATCAACTGGGAACGTGAAGCAATGTGGTTTCAAGTTCAATGTGGCTTGAATTTAATTACTTTTTATTTACTTTATAATAATTTTGTAAAAAAGTAATTATAGTTCTTTGATCTCATTCTAGAATATTTATTTATATTCGTAGTTATTTTGATATTCCATACGATTATTTTATTACATTTACTACGTTTAATCGTTTATATTTTGTTGTAACGTAGACCTAGCGTAGAAGAAGCTTTCTGTTATTTGATACATTATGCATGTACTTCTCTCAAAATTGGAAAATGTCAGATTTTTCTCTCTTAATTGGATTTTATTTATTCCCATATGTTCTTCGTTCTCCTGCGACCAGCTATCCTCAGAACGTTTGGTAGCATTGTTTTAGAAATTACATCTAATCACCATGCTGTTCTTTATAACGCATCTGAGAGATGCAGGCATAAATAGCATATACTACAACAAGTTATGGGAAGAAGTAATCGCATACTTTCCTTGATACGACACGGACGGCATAGAAAACGATGCTCCCAAAAATTCTTCTATTATTTCATGTGTATTCATTGCCGCGGTTCTTAAAAAGCCGTTGCCTAGTAACGATATGAGTATACACATACAGACACACAGACTGATGGGAGGGATTTATGAATTATGCTGTTGAGATGGAATGAGTTGTCATGATATACATTCAAAGGTTCATAAAGAATGGTTCAGGCATTCAGAAGTTGATGGGTGGGGAGACACAGATATCATGATGACTTCATAAACCTACTTTTATTTATTAAAAATGAGGAAAGTGGGCTAAAAATCGATTTTAAAGAAATGGGGTATGAATGTAATGACTGTAATCCTCTGATTCAGAACAGAGTCCCGTGGAGGGCTCTTTCTATCACAGAACTGAAGCCTCTCGCTCTATAGAAACGGGATTTCTGGAGCAGCCAAGAGTGTATAAGCATATCAGAACGTACCCTACTCGATGGGGACATTAAGTTCTTTCGCCCTTATCAAATTTAATCCAACTTTTAGAGCGAATACCTGATGATTATGGAAAGGCTACTATTTGGTTAGGATGGACAGTTTACTGGGGTTCAGTGCCCAGCAGGAGTAGAGTTGTCTGCGTCATCGTCGTCGTATCCGTTGAGTACTGGGGCCTCCTTTCACGTGACTGAAGCGGCCAGCACGTGCAACTGACCAGCACAGGCCTGTGTAGTGTACTTCAGATCACGTACGAAGTCTTTGCAAAAACTGCTTCATTTCTTACCATCATTCCGCCAAGTGCCAACTCCGGACACTCCTTCAATTCCAATTCTAAGTCGAAGTCACATTGCGACTGACGGTCAGTCAGTCAGCAAGTTCGACTGTTTTGACAGTTACGGTGTTGTTTTTTGTAGGACGCCCTCTCTAGCGAGAGGACGCGTCTATCTTTTGTGTATGCTTTTGGCACTTGCCAGCTCAGTCTTCCTCGGGTCTGAGTCCCTTGGAACTCACGACCAAATTTTACTGTCTCAGATTTGAGATTTCCCTCTTCCTCGCCTCCTACGACTCGCAGGGTCACGATGGAGGTATTCGACCCCGCCTCCACACGGGTTAGATGTTGTAGCCAAGTCAAAGTCAAAGTCACATTGCGACTGACGGTCAGTCAGTCAGAAAGTCTTGGTGTCGAGACCCATTTGGGGCTCATGACCAGATATTAATTATTATCGTTTGACAGTTACGGTATTGTTTCTGTGGGGCGCCTTTTCTGACCAGAAGACGGGTCTGTCTTTTGTATATGCTACTGGCCCTTGCCAGCGCAGTCTTACTCGGGTCTGAGTCCCTTGGGACTCGCGACCTTATTTTACTGTCTCAAAATCGAGACTTCCCTTTTCGTCGCCTCCTACGACTCGCAGGGTCACGGTGGAGGTATTCGACCCCGCCTCCACACGGGGTGGTGTTGTAGCTGCCTGAAATCCTCGTTATATATCCTCGGATCGGAACCAACGGAAAGCACCGTTTCCTAGCAATCCCTCTATTGTTGCGTGTTGATTCTCTACTACAGAGATGTGTTTGCCGCACCACTGGGTAGCAACAAGCGCGGCGTGAATCACAGAAAACACCACAATTCTATTGTTGCACACGTTCGTTTCCGTGGGAATATGTTTACCGAACCGTTGCCTAGCAATGAACTATTCCGGCATTCATGCGTCATATCACAATATTTATTCCCTGATAAGACTGCATGCTGTGGGTCATAAACACGGCGACATTATCGCCTTTTACCATTACAAAAGAAATTGGGAAGCACGTACTGAGAGATTTCTTTAAAATAGAACCAAAATTTAGAAATGCTTTCCAAAATGTCCCTAGCCCTCTAATACATGACGTTACTGACATTTCAAATATTGTGTTCTCGTTAAAATAAATCGCAATGTAGGATTAGGAGGTTTGAGACAGGAGTGCTTAGTAAAGCAGTTTACTTGGATCCAGGACGTACACGTATATGAAGAAAACTGCATTGAATGATTTTTGAATCTGCGTTCCTCGATAGGCAATATGAGAACGATCAGATCAAGGGGGATAAGACGGGCTAGACATGTAACACAGTAGTGTATATTTCGTTTTCTTTTTGACTATTTGTTGTGCGACTGTCCTAAACGATATCTTTTCGTTTAGAATATGCCAATAGAAAGGCCGAGGAAATCCAGGTGGGATTGAAATAAAATGGGACACATGAGCTGCTAGCTCTTCACTAGAATTCAGGGCAAAATCATGTCATAAGGATAGCTATCAGATGTTTTGATAATGTAGTTCAGATATTTGAGAACAACAGTAATAAACTTCATTCAGAAAGAAATTATGAGGAGATTGAACTCAGTTAGTGCTTGTTACCATACAGGCCAGAACTTTCTGTTTTCTCATCCCTGTAACGGGCCGTGGAGGCCCATAAGGTTGTGAGATGTTGAGGTTCCCACATTTTCTAGACAATCGGCTCAAAGATGGCATAAGTTTGCCGGCCCTACGCGCCGGCCGGACCTTTACCCTCAAGAACATTCCAAGAATATTCCTGGTACTCATTTCTGTTAGAGGCTGAGTCGACCCCAATGTCATAGGGCGGCTGGAAGGATGAAGACAATTGAAAAAAATTCAATATTTTTATAATTTTACGTTCAGTACAGAATATTTTGGAACATTTGTAAATCAAATAATATAACTGAATAATCCCTGGGGGTAAAGGGCTGCCGGCGCTTAATGCTGAAAAATTCACCGCCATCTATGACCCGACTGTCTGGAGATAATGTGGGAGCCTCGCCGTCTCACAACCCTGTGGGCCTCCACGGCCTGGTACATGGATAGCTTTACCTTTTACTGTTTATAATGATTCACTGTTCGTGTCTTGCGGGATAGTGTCGTATTTTGACACGTCACTCGAGCCTTTATATTTTGTGTACCTGAAGAGGTCACTGATCCCAGGAACTTACCTGCGAAAACGATCAGACACTTCATGTCATAAAAGAGATGCTTGCGTGATATTGGTTCCTTTTTCCGTGTACGGCAAAATAGGATGAGGAGGCTTTTATGGCAATTTCTCCTACCTGTTGAATGTTACGTTGTTCGGGATATTTATCTTCTCTTATTATGCAGTAAAACGCATAATGTAAAAGACCCGGCACAGATTTCTGTTAAATCCCTTTGAGAGGTCTGTGTCCCAGCAAGTGTTTTAAAATATAATGTGGCGTATTTGCTTCATGCAAGAACGGATGAGCCACAGAAACAGCCGTTCTAAGTAATACAGGCACCAACAGTGGAACAACGTTGTTATGCAATCCGCTTCTAGGCAACGGCTCGGTAAACACACTTCCCCATACGCGCAATGACTCCACACTCCAACAGTACTTAACTATCACGAGACTTGTCTTCTATGTAGCTTGCGCTACGCAACAGTAGAACTGTGTTATCTTTGTTGTCCGTGCCGCGGTTATATCACCAACCCGCTTGCAACTAAGAAGAGTCCAGAATAGTTTTTAGTTGAGTTCCGAAGTTCCAGGGTGATTGAACAAGAAATGGCAAGAAGACTTCATAGTGATTTGAAGTGCACTTTCTACGTTGACATCCGTTGCTAGGAGACGACTGTTGGAAACTGAGAACCATAGTGCATGTGCAACGGTGAACTGTAAATTGTGTAAATCAGCGATAGCCCTCTATTAATTGCAATTAAGAGGGATTGTAACCAAAGTGTCAGTAAATCCAATCATCCGAACTAGAACCCGTTATTTTCGTCACGTGATAATATATTTCTTCTGGTGATATACCGAGTTGTGTGGGGGATGGACTAACAGCTTATTTGGCCTGTTATCTAAACTGTTCTGAGTACTGTTTCTCCGAGGGTAAAATGAACGGGACGTGAAGTTGACCAATCACCTCCATCTAGTGCCGAACTTAAGGGAACGACGAATTGTGCCTCCACTCCTCATGCGCCTTCGTGACGTGGTGCTTAAATATTTAATTACCTAGAAACCTTTCCCAGTTTGGGTTACCCATGAAACTAGATATGCTGATTAAAATGTCTTCAAAAGAAAATTATATTAAAGTCCGTATAGGCAAACATTTGTCTGATACATTTGTTATTCAGAATGATCTCAATTAGGAGATGCTTTATCGTAATTGCTTTTCAACATTGCTTTAGAATACGCCATTAGGAAGGTCCAGGAAAACGAAATTGAACCGAAATTAAATTGGACACACTAGCTGCTGGATTATGCTGATGATGTGAATCTACTGGGAGATAACATAGATACCACAAAGAAAATCACAGAAACTTTAATTGACGCTAGTGAGGAGTTTTGTCTAGAAGTTAACGGGAAGGAACCCAAGTATATGTTGCTGTCTTGTCATCAGAATGCAGGGCAGAATCGTGATATAAAGATAGCTAACAGATTGTTTGATAATTTGGTACAGTTGAAATATTTGGGAACAATAATAACATATCAAAATTTTATTCATAAAGAAATTAAGAGGAGACTGAATTAAGGTAACGCTTGCTACCATTCAGTCAAGAATCTTTTGTCTTCTTACATGCTGTCTAAGAACGTAATAATTAGAATATACAAAATTATAATTTTGCCTAAGGTTCTATGTGGGCGTGAAACTTGGTCTCTGATATTAAGGGAGGAACATAGACTGAGGGTGCTTGAGAACAGGGTGTTGAGAATATTTGGACCGATGAGGGATGAAGTGACAGGAGGTTGGAGAAAACTGCATAATGAGGAGCTTCATAACTTGTACTCTTCTCCAAGTATAATTAGAATGATCAGGTCAAGGAGGATGAGGTTGGCAGGATATGTAGCACGAATGGAGGGAAGAGGAATTCATATAGGATATTGGTGGGAAGGCCAGACGGAAAGAGACCACTGGGAATACAAAAATGTAGGTGGGTGGATAATATAAAAATAGATGTTAGAGGGATAGGATGGGGTGGTATCGACTGGATTGATATGGCTCAGGACAGGGACCAGTGGAGGGCTCTTGTGAACAGTACAAGGAAACTCCGGGTTCCATAAAATGCTGGGAAATTCTTGATTAGCTTCACAACTGGCGATTTCTTAAGAAGGGCTCAGCTCCAAAGAGTTCGTTACTCGGACATCTTTACATTTTACCAAGTGGATGGAGAGACAGAAATGTTTCATTTTTTCTGACTTGCAGAATTCCACATTTTACAACATGCAGCAGGGTTCATTGACGTTGCTTAAAATAATTTCGGTTCCTCCAACAGCGTACTCAATCTCTTAAGGGCATTGCGATGTTTTACCTGGTGAGTAGAGTGAGATGGATTTCATTACACTTTTATTACGGTCTCCGTTGTTTGGCGGTCCTTTTATAATACCCTCAACATTTCCTGTACGAGCATCCTGTTCTGTGTACGGCTTTTGCCTTCAACCACAGCAAAGTTTCCTTTCTTTAAAATGTTGCGCTTATACCGGTTGTTCTCAGTCTGCAACGTATTTCTTCTTTGTAACAAATATGTCGGACACAGTACGTCCCTTTCTTATACCATTTTCTGCTCAGAAGAATCTCTCAACAGGATTTGTGGACAATTTATGCCAGTCTCTTCCCTGTTATCTCTGCAGCATATACAGAAATAGATTCATCTCTGTTACGTCAGGTATTCGCCAAAATTACCCGTACAATTTTTTTTTCCTTGGCGCTACAGCCCCAATTTTCCTAGGCCTACCTCCATGAACTTCTCCGTTCACTTCGGTTTTTCTAGATCTTACACATTCGGTAGGACCCTTTGAGCGGGTGATCAGCTCGTCGCAAGGCCTCTACCTGTACACAAACACAGAAAAACGCACACACCCAAACTAAACATCCATTCCCTGAGTGGGATTCGAACCCACGATTCCGGTTTCCAATCGAGCGAAGACAGTGTATGCCTTATCCATTCAATTTAGGTAGGAGTAAATTAATTAACTACATGATGTAGATTTCTTCAATCCAATCTCTCAGGTAGTTTAGAAATTCCGCGCTTTCAATAGAACTCACAGCTCATTATCCTACTCATTAGAGCCAGCTAATGGAACTCGACCAGAGCGAAATTGATTCAGGGCACATTGTCACAGCTTATTTCTTTACAAGTCATTTTAATATTATCCTAATATTGAGTTTATTTGTCAAAATGTTATCTGCAATTAATTCTTTTCCCATGCAAACTTAGGTATGCAGAAGTCAGTATACATTAAATGCTATTGTTGGAGTTATGTACCTAATTTTATAAAGTATGCAAGTGTAGTTTCATGTTTTTCATGTGTACTCTCACGTGCAGAATTCTCATTCTCAAATTAATATGTGTTTTCGTCTCGGATACTAGGCCTATTAAAAAATAGCCGATTTCATAAGCGTATTACTTTTCGAGAAACCGATAATCGCTCGGCCAATCAAATAGTCCCATAGCCACTGGGCTCCATCCTTATCCGGTTTGAATCATACCCATTTTCCTCGAAGTCTTCAAAGTGTTCTCTTTCCTTCAAGATTTCTGATTGACTTTTTGATGTATTTCTTACTTCCGACACACTTATTAAATGTACATGTGCCTATCTTCTCCTCGATTTGAAATTCCTGTTTATATTTTGTGGCATAAACATTATGAAGGATATCATTGTGCAATTTTCTCCATCCTCTTGTTATTTCATCTCTCTTTTGACGAAATCTTGTCCTCGCCATCCTGAACGGTAGCACCTCGAATCTGAACAACTAGTATCTGCTCAGCTAGTCAGTAAATTCCTCGCCTTCTATGGAACCCAGAATTCGGTGCCGTGTCTAAAACAGCTGTAAAAAACTGTAAATTAATCTGTTGTGCGTTTTAAGTTTAGGTTTCTAAATGTGGCACAGAAATATTAAGTGTTCTGAAACAAAAAGTTAGAATTTGCACTTGCTTACAGGGTAAATATGAAAGATTTGTTGTGTATTGACGTTGCAGTAATTTGTAATAGTTTGATGCCCCACGACTTTCATGCAGTATGTGTGTGAGATTCTAAATTTGTTAAACTCCGTGGCTTGTAGTTCTCAAGCGAACTATAGCAACCGAGCGACCGCCGCTTGTCGGCGAAGTCAGTGCCAACTTTTGCGGGTAGAGGGTGTCACGTGGTCTGCGCAACAAATCCCCACGGCCCTTAATTTCGGTTTTCTTTACCGGAGCCGCTATTTGCTTGAAATAGCTCCTGAATTATCCTCACGAGGCTGAGTAGACGCCATTCCAGACACACTACTTCTAAGAAAATCTGGTGTCACCGGGAATCGAACCCGGGACCTCTGGACCTGTAGTCAGGAACTCTGACCACTACACCATAGAGGCGGTCTCCTAAATTTTTTAATACGTATAGAAATAAATGTGTAATTCATATAATTATCATCATAACGCATCGACAGTCTGTATAGACTCTATCTTATACTATATACTAAGTACCGCATGTTCTTACCAGCATCGCACCATGAAGACGTAGGGGGAATGGAGGAAAATCTCTACATATTCAATTCTAATATCCAGAAGGGCCTTTTGCGCTGTAATAGAAAATTCCGTTTATATTCATTCAACAGAATTCCTAGACCTCGTCTCTTTAAAATTAAAGGTTGCATTACATCACAGACGATGCAGCCAGACCACTCTTGAGAGACAGCAGTGATGAACTCGAGGATGAATAGCAATGTGTCCTCCGTCATCATCAACAGTGATACTCCATCGCAAGCAGCATGCAACCAACTTTCTTCTACGCGTTGTGGTCGCACGACACTCATGCCGTAATTAGTCTCCCTGACTGTACAAACACATTAGTCATCAGCCATTGAACAGCAATATGGAAAACCACTGTTCGTATATTATTTCTTGTTGGAATTATCCAGCAGATGGCAGAGCTGTGTATTCCAAGCCATTGACATGTTACCTTTATAAGGAAGCTAGCGAAAGCTCGGTTCGTTCTTCCGATTTTATTAAAATAAACTGTACGAAAATAATGAAATTGCTTCCTTAAGGTTACAGTTTTAAGTTGTCATTCTTGTATATAAATATTCCATTATTTGTAGATGTATTGTCATTTAGTAATCGTTTTCTCTATTAAAGTGTTGCATGCAAAGTAGCAGAGGTGAACATAAACCGCTTTTGCACCTTAAAGTCGTTATGGTCTCCTAACTATGTTGAGACGATGAAACTCTCATACCGGACGATGTGATTTTGTATACATGCTTATGGTATAAATAAGGCATGATAATTTGACAAAAACGCACAAGTTTAACGCATGCGTTTAATAAATTACAATAGGACATTACGAAGTATACGTAGTAAGACATAAGCAATGGGTAACAAACACTGAATACGGTAAAATATTTTGGAAAACCTGCTACTGAAATCAAAAGAGAAGTGCACGTTGTCGGTTCTAATGATTAAAAATAGCTTATTTCCATATGTTGTTGCAGAGTGTCACATCCAGCTTTAGGGATATCCATAGGTGAACATTCAGAAAGCCTTGAAATAGCTACTTCATTGCGAATATTCTACTAAAATGGTACAAATAGAATCCGTAGCAATGTTCCCAAAACTAATTAAGTTTAATTACTCAAAATATGGAATGCTTTATTTAAATTATATTCCCAAAAGCTACCAAGAAAGGGAACAAAAGACATTAACTAAATCCTGTTTTATAATCGGTATAGAAACAGCTACACGAATGACATTAGGACCCATATCTAACATATAGATATACAGAGAAGTAGAAAAACTCCCACTGAGTAGCGGTGAAGCGAAAACTTTCCTTGTGATGTCTTCTCGTGGCTTCAACACGTCCCTCTGGGCACAAGAGCTCCCCATTTGGGAACATGATGTGCTGATATTCCACCTTTCGAAGGCACATTGCATGGAGGTGATACACACGCGCGAAGCTCTGCTATCCCGTCTTGATACCAATCTCTGTAACAACAAAAGTGATGGGTGTACAGACAAGATAGCAGCAGCAGCAGGAAGTAACGAAAAGTGTTACACGGAGACTGGCAGTGCGTGGTGCAATCTTGCCGCTTCGCTAGCTACCGGACGAGCAACAGCCTTGGAAGGACGTCGGAATTTCAGGACGAGGAGGTGTGAAGCTGCTCGCAGGCAGGTTTCATTCTACATGGGATGAAATATGATGCAACAGAGGAGTTGTAGTAATAAATATGGCATATTTTACATGTATAGGTGCATATAATAAATGAAAATAACAACTCTATGTATAAATCCTATCGATTTGTTTCATGTAAAATGAGAGGCCAGATTCTTAACCACGAAAAATTGTAACGTAGAGCGATGTGTGAACGTCGCGACGCTTGTGCAACAGTGTCTCAGACTGGTGTGTCAGACTGTTAGTTTTGTAAAAGTTGTCTGCTGAAGAGTCACAGTAATAAGCATCATTTTAATAACATTGTTTATTATTATTATTATTGTTATTGCTACTGATAATAAAATATTAATTGTGCAAAATGTGAATGTGTTGTTGATCTTTTCTCGCCGCACAATGGCTGGCGCGACTGAATTTCTTGAACTTTTATTACTGTCCAAGCTGCCCTAGCTTTATTTGTCTTTGTGTGTGTATATATGTATGTGTTTGATTCCATCTTTGCTGGCGCAAAGATTGTGTAAACGCATGAATAAATAAAGAAACCGGATTGAATATATATATGATGGACAGTCAAATGAAAACGGATCAGAAGCCAAACCATATAAGGAACATTTCTTACTTCAAAAGTAATCTCCAAAACTGTTAATACATTTATCCCACGGGGAGATATGAATGTATGAGGGGTAGGCCTTCTCGGCCCTTGCACCGCGACCTACAGTGGTCTATTGTGCTTCCACTGGGAGATAAGACCGTCAATCCCATCCTTGAAACAGCTTGTGGGCTGTCTACGGAACCAAGATCTTTACAAAGCCACACACGTCTTCGTCCGATGCAAACCGATGTCCACGAATGTCTCTCTTCAGGTCTCCAAAAATGTGAAAATCACATGGGGAGAGATCTGGGCTGTAGGGGGGATGTTGAAGCACTTCCCAACCAAATCTGTATATAGTATTCCTCACAGAGTTGACAGTGTGG
This sequence comes from Cryptotermes secundus, assembly GCF_002891405.2. Classification (NCBI taxonomy): domain Eukaryota; kingdom Metazoa; phylum Arthropoda; class Insecta; order Blattodea; family Kalotermitidae; genus Cryptotermes; species Cryptotermes secundus. Next base: position 190,828 of record NW_019725008.1, on the reverse strand, counting down.
AGGGGGGGGGGCGCATTATCATGAAAATGTAATGCCGTTCGATAGCATTCCAGGGCGTTTTGACTTTATGACACGTCTCAGTTTCTGCAAAGTGTCTTCATAGCGCTGTGCACTGATTGTGGCCCATGCTCGAGAAATTCGACAAGCAGAGTGCACTTGCAGTCGAAGAAGAACGTCATCATCACTTTACCGGAACTTGTGTGTACGGCTTTGGATTTCTTCGGTGGTGGAGAATTCACGTGTTTCCGCTGTTGGCTCTGCCGTTTGCTCATGGGTTCAAAATGGTGGCACGAAGTTTCGTCCTCAGTGGCAATACGGGACAGAAAAGCATACTCTTCCTCGTGGTATCTTTGCAAGTAACCCATGATGCAGTCATTCTCTGAGTCTTCTGTTCCTCCATGAGTTGATGTGGAACCCACTGCGCGCAGATTTTGCGGTACAGCAGGTGTTTTGTCACAATGGCGTGTACGGAACCGTGACTTATTCCCATCAATAGACTAATTTCTTCCACAGTGATCCGTCGGTTTGCCCGGATATGACCATCCAACGCAGCAATAACATCAGGAGTTATGACACGATGAGCCTGTCCTGGGCAAGGATCATCTTGCAGTGACACACGTCCCTCTCGGAATCTCTTATGCCACGCCAGCACACGCGAACGTGACATGTTGTGTTCGCCGTAAACAACAGACATGCAACGATGGATTTCTCGTCCCCCTACTCCTTCTGCAGTCAAAAAGCGCACTACACTTCGCTGTTCTTTACCCGCCTCCATTACTGATGTTGGACGACCACACGTAGCGCTAGCCTTACTTCAAGCACAATAAACAAACGACTAGTGTGCAAGGGCACGTTGTCACTATGCTTTCCCGAGTCTCCACCAGATGTTCGTACTGTAAGCAAATTCCAAAGTCACCAACTTGGGCGCTGTGTGAAATAATAATAATATTTATTATTATTATTATTATTGAAAATAATGTAAAGCTATCCCTGTAACATTACGTGAAGGGACATATGATTTTGAGACGTTAAGGCTCCCATATTTTTTCTAGACAATCGCCTCACAGATGGCGGTGAGGTTGTCAGCCTTACATACCGGCCGCCCTTTACCCCAGGAAGATTCCTGGTATTCATTTCTGTTAGAGGCTGAGTCGAACCCAGACCCATAGTGCGGCTGGAAGGATTAGATGAATTGAATAAGTCCATCTCACCTGGACTCGAACCCGCGAGATATTAATAATAATAATAATAATAATAATTATTATCATTATTATTTTGGTGTTGTTTCTTCTTACTAATGCTAAGTTTCTACTTGGCCTCTGGACTGTTAAGTAAGAATGTTATTGTTATTATTGTTATTATATTGTTATCATACAATGTGAATGATTGGAGATAGATTCTCTGTAGGCATGGGGATTTTCTCTTCACCACAGGGACCAGACCGACTGTGGGGCTCACGCAGCCGCCCATCCAGTGGACGGTGGGGACAGAGCGGCCGATATGTTCCGGTTTGTGAAGGGTAAGGAAAGCGAATTTGACCATACACTTTAACCAGGTACTGATAAGAATACGTGGCACTGTAAATTCACTCTTACTTTTGCCCTCATAGCGTGATGCTATATCAATTCCATGGACATCTGTAGGGCTTACATTTATTTATTTATTTATTTATTTATTTACATACCCCATTACTATTTCAAATGTGTCGAAGCAACGTGAATATATTTCGACCTAATGAATATGAAGTGAGAAGTTTTGGATCTTACGTAATGGAGATATATACAGGTATACAGATCACCCACAATTGTGATAGTGATATCAAGGAAGACACAATTGGTTATTCATGCGAATAGTATGAAGAAACGATGAATGCATACAGAATTTTCACATGGAAAGCTGCTGGGCAACGTCCATTCAGAAGAACGAGAAGGAGAAAGAAATTATGGTTGAAATTTGTCTAAGGAAACTAAATTCGCTTAGTGGGGGGTGGAGTCCAACTGGGTCCATTCGGCACGGCGGCCACTGATCGGCCTATTGTACCTGCCCCGGGTGATTATGATGATGGACAATTTGGTGGAATGAAGATTGGTAGTGGAAAACGAAGTACTTGGAGAAAACCCGCCCCAGCGCCACTTTGTCCACCACAAATCCCACTTGACCAGACTCGGGATCGAACTCGGGCCGCCGCGGTGGGAAGCCGGCGACTAACCGCTTGAGCTATGGCGCGGCCTCTAAGGGAACTAGATTGTAGGGTGAAACTGGCTCAGGATTTTTTCCAAAAGTAGGCTACAATTTTTACTGAGTTGGGCATTGAATATATTGCGGCGTGTAGACCTGTTGCTGGGCAACGACCGCAAAATAAGCAAATATGCAACAGCTGTTATTAAGTTGTAAACAAACGTGTTCCCACGACAACAGTTTTATACAGCAACAGAGGAATGGGGTTTTCTGTGCGGTTCGTGCCGAGATGTTATAAGCAGGACTGGTTGAAGTGAAATCACTTGATCTGAGTTGAATTGAGTTGACTGCTACGGTTCAGTTGATGTGAGCTGCTGCTGTAAGAAGCAGGAAGCTGAGGCCGTGGATTGTTTGGGAACCCAGAGGAAGGGGGACTTCCGCCTTTGGAAGCCGCTACCGAGCAATGGCTAGTGAAGTCTTGATTGTTGACATTAGTGTGTGTGTGTGTGTGTGTGAGCAGAAGTGAACTGTAAAGTGCGGTCACACGCAGCCCGATCATCAATCCAAAACGCGTCTCTAGTCACTACGAACACGTAGAGTAGAGGAGTAGAGAGACACGAGAAAAGTACATGGAAATGATTTTGTTATCTACTTTATCAAAGACTTACGCAAATGTTTTTCGAAATATACTGAATAGGATTATACAACATGCAAGAGGAACAATCTGGGCTGTGTAAAGAAGCAAGTTGTACAGACCCAGTAGTTACAACACAACGGATTATTGAAAAGGGAAAACATTTAACCTATCAACATATACATTTTTTTTATTTCTGGATTATAAACACGTTTATGAAATTTCATCCGACCAACATTACCGGAATTTAAAAAAAATTATGGAATGCCTTTTAATCGGAAGAATGCAATCAGGGCTTTGTATAAAAACACAAACATTCAAATAATCGGTTCTATATTCTGAAATACAACTACACCACAAGAGGAGTTAAGCAAGGATGTCTTTAACCCATCTTTACTTTGTATTACAAAAAGTGAGTGGAAGCCAGGGTATAAAGTTAAAAGTACACAACACACAGCTTTTCCGATCTTGCTATATGCTGATGGTCTAACGCTCTTAAGTGAAACCGAGAACGGCCTATAGCGAGCTCTGACTAAAGCATAATTACTGGTATCTCAATTAATTAGAGGAAATCCATGGCAGTGACATGGAAAAAGTTTTTGCAGTCAGATATTGTATCGGAAGGTGAAATTATCGAGCAGGCACAAAGTTTAAAATATTTTGTAAACACGGTATCTAATGTAAGCTAAAGGGATAAGTATAAATTATTTATTTAAATATGGGTAATTTAACGACGCGTCCAATAGGTAGAATACAGCGTCGAATGGGGGGATGGTAAATGAATGATAATTTGGAAGGGATTTGGAACGAAGCAGCAGTGGTCTAAATGAGATATTTTCCTGGACAGGACTGAGAAAAATTACAAAATATCTCCATCGAGATAGCCTGTGACCCGGCCGAGATTCGAACCGAGCACTTCACAAATACGGGTTAAGAACGTTACTGCTGCGCTAAGCCGTTTTGTGACGTGGATAATAAAATCAATAAATTTATGATGGACGGAAGTATAAGATGATATTTCGGAGATAAAATGTCTCAAATTACATAACTCCGGCTTCACTAAATCAAAGTAAATCCCACGCTATTGTTGAATCTGAAACACAATTTCTTTTTTTTGGGGGGGGGGGGNAACGACATATCTTTTTTTTGGGGGGGGGAGGGGAAGAAAATGTTGAAAGTTTAACAAATGAAATTAACAAATTTCTCAGAGTACTGGCGGGTTTTCGAAGAAGGGGTCATATTAGGAATGATATTGTGAACCCAGCGTTGTGTAAGATATCGAAGGATATACTCGTGGATAAACATGGAGGGACTGCTTATGGAGAACGAATAACAAGACTTCCTAAGGCATCACCTTACTAAAAACTTAAAGGGACAAGATATTGTGACAAATATGACCATTTGCCTAGTAAATGAACTTCCGTCTCAGTTCGTTGCTATTCCCGCTTTTAGGCGGTGTTCACCTAGCCGTTGCTAAGCAATGGATTATTCCGTCACATTATATTGGAAGATCGGAGCTGAGGCGGTTGGAGCAAATGTAGTTTTAGAACGGATCCTAGAGCCCTCATGCTTGCTTGTATAAAGTGGTAGAAGAAATATTTCCTCTTTTCTCGTAATGTTGGTAAATATGTTGTAGTTGTGAAGAGGTACAAATTAAGCCCGCATACACGCTCTGTATGGGGCTGAAACATGGACACTTAGGGCAGTAGATCAGAAACATCTGGAAAGTTTCGAAATGTGGTGTTGGAGAAGAATGGAGAAGATTAGTTGGACCGATTATGTGAGAAATGAAGAAGTGTTAATTAGAGTCAGTGAGGAGAGGAATATCCTACATGAAATAAGAAAACGGAAGGCTAATTGGATTGGTCATGTTTTACGCAGAAACTGCCTTCTAAAAGAAGCTATCGAAGGAAAGATAGATGGGCGGATAGAAGTGACAAGAAGACGAGGAAGAAGACGTAAGAAGATGCTGGATGACCTTGGGGACAGAAGAGGATACTGTCATTTGAACGAGAAAGCTCTAGATCGCATTAAGTGGAGGAATTGTTTTGGAAGAGACTGTGGACCTGTCGTCTTGACAGATTACTGATGATGATGATGAACACGGATTAAAAAACACGGTTGCATGTCCCTCTTTCATTTCAGAGACGCGATATGTAAAATGTTAAATCTTTTAAACATTTCAGAATTACTGAATTTTTTGGATGTTGTCCATCGTCTGGTTTTCTAGAAACTACTAGTAGAAAACACAGCGTTTCGGAAACTGGATCTGTTTCCGCACTCAGGTGAGAGGGGAGACACCTACTCTGTTGGTTCTCTTATAAAGCGCTAACCTCGATAACAGGACGATGGACAAAAGTTCAAGAGCCCAGTAATTCTGAGTATTCTGTACCATCGTCAGAACCCTTTGGGATCCACATTTATCTATTTCTTTTTTCTCCTTTCTCTGCGGCAGATCATATGATTTTGATTTAGTAGATATTTATGCCAAATGTCCATTCTATTTCGATTTGTAGGATAATTTTCAGTAGTCTGTCTCCGCAGTTATTGTTTCATGAAGTAAAATTCTAACACATATCGTATTAGTGAGATAAACTAGGCCTGATACAAAAGACGAGAGTTTTCGTTGACCTTTCCTTTTCCTTGTTGTTCTCTGTGAATGATTCATCGTTGGACAATTTATTGCGAGTACAGTCACTAACGAAGTTGTGATGCAACAAAGAAGGGAAGAAAAAAATTGGTGTAAGGAGAAAGTTGACATTCCTGTTGTGTTTTGTGGTGCGTCATTTGTTTCACATTAAGCCACAGGCCATGGTGTTACGTTCGTGTTTCAGTGCGAAAGAAGTAAGTTCGCGGATTAAGATTTCAATTTTGTTTTTGTATTTATTGTTTAAGAACCCGTCAATCAATTTTAGTGTTATAATTACTACAGCGGTTCGTCATATTTTTGTTTCCTCTATTCTGTTACCGTTTGTCCGAAAAGCCTGGATTTTTAAGGCAAAGCGTTTTATTTATTTTTTCTTTTATCGTATCCTTTAATATGTCAACAGTATATCTCAAGCCATACTTCAGATAAAACAACAAGTTCCTTCCAATTAATTTCAGAGAACTGGGGTTGATAAATTTTCATTCTTCGTTTCGGGGTTGGAGATGAAGTACTTTATAAATATTTAGAGTGCAAACATGTAACTTGGCTTAACCCCAGTAACTGAAGTCACCGACCTGGAACAGCCGCACACTTTCGCTATGGCAACCTGGCGAACGGCTTCTAAAATGCCAGGACAACACTGAGGTAATTTACCCACCACACGACCAGTTTCTTCAAGTTCCTTCGGTAATTTTCCGTCTGGGCTATATGTAATTAAATATCTTGCTGGAAGATGGTTATTAAATTCATCTGCTATTATTCGTCAAAACCATCCATAATGCATCACGCCTAAGCAACGGGATAACCTCAGTATTTTCTTTTAGTTATGCAGTCATTATTCAGCGACAGTATAAAACAAAAAGAAATACTTGGTACATTTTCAAGACTTTTGGCCACTATGCAGACATGAAATGAAGTGACAAGAGGTTGGAGAAAACTGCATAATGAGGAGGTTCATAACTTGTACTCTTCACCAAGTATAATTAGAATGATCAAGTCAAGGAGGATGAGGTGGGCAGGGCATATAGCACGAATGGGGAGAGAAAGAATGCATGTAGGATATTGTTGGGAAAGCCAGAAGGAAGGAGACCACTGGGAAGATCAAGACGTAGGTGGGTGGATAATATAAAAATTGATCTTAGAGAGATAGGATGGTATGGTATGGATTGGATTGATCTGGCTCAAATAGGAACCGGTGGTAGGTTCATGTGAACACGGTAACGAACTTTCGGGTTCCATAAAAAGCTGGGAAGTTCTTGAGTAGCTGCACAATTGGCAGCTTCTCAAGAAGGGCTCGACTCCATGAGTGAGTGATGCAGACATACGTGTAAATTGTAGGTTCTCCAGCTTGCTCACACTACCCATGGTTAGTCACATATTTTCAGTATACAGAGCTTTTAGTCCGATTTGTTCTGCTACAGTACTTGCATTAATATGAACTGCTTCTGTGATCTGAGATTTAGAACTAGAAAAATAAATAATGAAGTAAAGAGAGAAGATTTTGACTGCGGTGTTTTCTGGGCGAACTGAGGAACATCACGGAAACCAAGTCTTGTCAACCCCGTCTCCGATTCGAGAATGCACGGTGACTTCAGGCATAAAAAGAGTTATTGAATTATTATTTTTTGTAGAATATAAAATAATTACATGGCTTCTTCTTTTTCTTCTGTTCCTGTTGCTCCCACCTGGAGCATAGGGCATCCGTGAAACGCTTCGTTTCGCTTCAGTTTGCTATTATAAGACAGTCGGTACCACTCCTTTGACGGGGGATCAGCCCGTCGCAAGGCCGTTACCTAACACAAACACAGAATAAACACAAACAGACATCCATGCCTAGAGTGGGATACGAACCCACGATCCCATTGTTCGAGCGAGCGAAGACCTTAGACCGCGCGGCCACTGGGATCGGCTAATTGTAAGGCGACCAAGCGAAAATTACATTTGGCTTTCAGTTTGATGGCAATAATTATTAAATCATTAGAGTTAGACTCGTGAAAGTCGGTACGGAAGTTGATTACAGACGTATTTGTACGTTAGGTGTGAAGTGCAGATTTTAAATTAACAATCATAAATATGAATTCGATGCGAAATTTCGGAAATTCTATCCGAAAAATTTAACGAAGATAGAATTTGTACTTCGCGGTAGCGTAGTTTGTTAAGGCACTATGCTACAAGCCGAAAGGTCCCGGGCTCAAGTCCCGATGAGGTCATTGGATTTTTTCAATTCATCTAATCCTTCCAACCGCACTATGGCCCTTGGGTCGACTCAGCCTCTAACAGAAATGAATATCAGCAATGTTCTTGAAATATTCTTGGGGATAAAGGGCGGCCGGCGCGTAGGGCTGACAACCTTACCACCATCTATGAGCCGATTGTCTAGAAAATGTGGGAACCTCAACATCTCACAACCCTAAAGACCTCCACGGCTTGTTAAAGGAATACCTTTACTTTTTACTTAAGTGATATGTTTTTCACCACCTCGTTGGTGGAAGAGACTGTGGACCTGTCGTCTGACAGATTACTGATGAATGAATGAATGTTTTTCACAAACATCACTAATAGACCTGTAGAACAACAAATCTATACAGTAAGAAAGTATGTTTGATGCGTATAACATGCGGAAACTTGGGAGTGCGTAGTTTTAGGTAAAAATCTGGCATTGACAGAGTTAGGCAACGTCGACCCTTATGTTGGAACGATTCACCCACAGGACAAAGTAGTTGTGAACTGGAAATGCACACAACTACACGAAGATCTGGCAATATATGGCCTTCAGACATGTTTCAGTAAAGAGTTAATGAAAGAGGAAATATTAACACGCGCCTCTCTAAAGAAAAATGGAGACATACGCTTGTGATCCGCATTCTAGTAGGTTTATCCCTTGGGGGCATTTTTAGCCACGCGATGATTTAGAGTGAGGTGTGAAGCCCCTTCCACCGACACTGCTGTGTCTTTACGTCTTCACTCTGCTTCAGATAACCTCAATTCCTGGAGGTTCCCATCATCATGAGCGGGTCGTTCCACCACGGAAAACAGCGGTGTGGACAGTGGCCGAACCGGGGGGAGAGAGCGTTGACCGGATGTAGGTCACCCAACCGGACACTTGGGGACGAGATCCGGTCCTCGGAAAATATTCTTACAAGAACATCTCGATGGAATCTCAACAGAAGAGTTGTACATAACCACGCGTTTGTTAAAATTGCTCTCTGAACAAAACAAACTAATGATTTGACATGTTTTTATTTTTGACGCAATATTGTCATAATACCTCTCTCTTTTGGGACTCATAAGTAAATCAGGGCTTACTTTCAATTCGACTGAGTCTCTAAGAAATGATGACTACAATAATGCTAAATAGTAATCAAATCAATCACATGCTAGCCCTGCAGAAAAGTTGTTGTAAATAAGATGTAATTAGACATCAAAATAAACAGACTACAATAAAGAAGAATAAACACCTAGATATAACCAGATACTACAAGCAAAATGACACAGATAAAACTGTTAGTCTGAATAAAACCCTTATTTATTGTTACATATATCATTAATAGATTACATATTATCTGAAGTACATTTTTGTCTAGAATATCAGTGCATATACAGATTACATTCGCCGCAGAAACACGTCTAGATGAGATAAATTTACGCCATGGTCAACATTAAAAATAAAACAGTTTCCCATTAACCCTTTAAATACCGAATTTCTTCTAAATAATATATACAAATTCAGTTTGTACTTCACAGGAAACACATTTCGGCTCCACTACAAGCATCAGTCGGTTAATATTGTTACAGAAATAATCGCTGTTTGTTCTGTACACTGTGGGTGTAATGCAGAATATGTTAAAGAAGGTGGCACATATACTAACAACTAAGCCTTAAGAGGTAAATTTATTATGCAAATGTGAACTATCAATATCAGGAGTGATTGAGCAACTACATTTATTTCGAAGAAAATTATAAAAAATAAAGCATCGAACTATTGCCACTTGAGACAAGCGTTGAAAGACTTTACCTAATTCCACCATTGCTATTACCACTCAGATCTTCCGCAGAGAAAAATTAATTGAATTTATAAATGGAACTGCAAATATCATTAATGAAAATACCAAAAAAGCAAGGACTCTAAGGTGGACACTTTGGGAACACTGGCAGTCATAGTATAAGACGAGTAAAATTATACTAGAGATACGAACCGAGACTTGTTTGTTGGTCAGGTAGATGTGAAACCAACTGACATAATTAGGAGAAAGTCAAAAGCTCTTTAGTTTACGAAGAAGAGTATGAGGAATAATGTCAAATCATTACTCGAATCAAAATGAACACGATAAATCCGTCCTTGATTTTTAACCAAGTGCAAGCGAGTGTTGGTTGAAGTTGGAGCATGTCGTTGATGATTATGACTCAGTTCAGTTCCTTATATGAGTGCTTAGGCCGCGCCATAGCTCAAGCGGTTAGTCGCTGGCTTCCCACCGCGGCAACCCGGGTTCGATCCCGGGTCTGATCAAGGGGATTTGTGGTGGACAAAGTGGCGTTGGGGCGGGTTTTCTCAGAGTACTTCATTTTCCCCTGCCAATCTTCATTTCACCAAATTCTCCACCATCATATCACCCGGGACATGCTACAATAGGCCAATCAGTGGCCGCCATGCCGAGTGGACCCAGTTGGACTCCCCCCCCCCAATAAGCGAATTTATATGAGCGCTTGCCAACATTAGATGACCTATAACAAGTGAACACTTTAAACGTATACAACACTAAGAACGGGACTAAGAAGTACTAAAATCTAAAGAAAGCAAATAACATGGTAGTACGTTAACACATTACAATACAATAATACTGAAGAAGGGAGTATGTCCTTAAGGGAAATATTGCGTTTCTTAAAATCGTATAGACGTCTCAAGATTCTGTTTACAGCTGTGACGAACTTTGAAGAAGTACCACGTCTTGAAACATTACGCACATTAAGACCCGAATTTTCCTAATCTGACTAGTGGGTGCGCGGAGACCAACAGAGTCCATTATAGAAAAACTGTTGAATTTGTCCCTTTTTAGTTAGTTGTTTCTTGGGGGTGGGGTGAGACTGAGTCCACTTGGTACGTCGATCCCTAATTGGCCTCTTATGCCAGCTCCGGATGATAGATGATGAGTGTGGAGCAGTCTATGGAATAAGAATTGGCAGGGGAAACCAAAGTACACGGAGAAGACCTGCCCCAGTGCCACTTTGTCCACCACAAATTCCACATGACCTGACCCGGGCCGCCGTGGTGGGAAGCCGGTTACTTACAGCATGAGCTATGGCACGGCGTTGATTTTGTCCTTGAAAAAGTTAACAAGAAATGAATCTTCTAGGAGTCGTCTGACGTGAGTAAAATCGGATGGAATAAATCTATTGGAGCATAAAGTTGTTAACTTTCTCTGTGTATAGTCCAGTTCGCTAGAATCGACCAAAATACACGAGTATTTCAGGTGACGTACATACGCAGGCTGTTGCTGAATTAAGACAATGTATAAAACTTGCCGTCAGGCGTCAGGAGAAGAAAAAGTACATGATATAAAATGAATATGTCCTGCCAACTTTAATGCACTAAAATATATGCAGTAAACGCGACACTGGAAATTCAGTGTACTGTCTAACATAACACTTAGTTCATTCACGTAATCAGTTAATAAGTTTAAACCAGCGCAAAAACAATATTTAAAGTGAATTCTTTTAGTTTGAGAGAAAAGTAAATTACGTAAATTGATTTTAAGTGTGTTAATTTTCACATAATTTTCAGTTCACCGAAAAATAATTTCGTAGGTGGGTAATGTATCCCTATATACCCCTATATCTGCTGACATACTTACGATGATGCTGAAGATGATGATACAAAATAATATATTTCAATCCTTTGTTTATTTACGTGATTACTCAGCTATCGAAGGTCAATTTTAAAGTAAACGCGAGCAAACATATACAAGACCGCACCATAATACAAGCGGTTAATCGCTGGCTTCCCATCTCGGCGGCCCGTGTTTGATCCCGGGTCTGGTCAAGTAGGATTTGTGGTGGATAAAGTGGCGCTGGGGCAGGTTTTCTCCGAGTACTTCTGTTTCCCCTGCCAGTCTTCATGCCACCAATTGCTCCACAATCACCCTCACCTATCATCTGGGGCTGGTACAATAGGCCAGAAGTGGCCGCAGTGCAAGGGACTTAGTCCCACCCCACTAGCAATAAAAAACATACAAACACAATAAAGAACAAGGCCCCTTTTCTATGTTAATAATATTGATGATCATGGCGGTGATGATAATAATAATTTAATTATTTATTTATTTTCATGCTTACGTAACAACTCAAAGGCCGATTATGAAGTAAGCACGAGCAATAAAGGAAAAAAATTCTTGCACATAAACATGTCAGTTTGCGTCGGTTAGACAATAATAGAAATTCATTAAATGCAGTCACTCCAAACATTACGTCGTTAGAATGATTACGCATACAAAGATTTATAAAGGTAAAGTTAAAATTAAAGTTGTCCCTGTGCTCAGCGAATTAAGCACTACGCCATGAAGGCGTATGGGGAAGTGGATGTATAGATCCATTTTTCTTGATTTCGACACTAGTTGGAGGTGAGTGGTCAGCTTCACACCGCTGCCGCTTTGTCCTCGGGGAAAGAGTCCCCGGTGCTCATTGGATAGGAGGTTAATTAATATTTTAATATTTTGGATGCATTATTATGAAACATAATTAAAGGAACAAATTTGGTTGAAAATGCATCAACGTCCCTACAGACAATATTAACAGCTGAAGCGCATTTAGCAGAAGGACAGTTTCTGGTTGAAACTCAGTCATTGAATAGAGATACACATATATACCAATATACCGAGCAGGAACTGAAGACTAAGATTTTCCAAAGGACAGAACTTAGAACGAAGGTAAAGGTGAATAAGGAACGGTTCATCAATGTGATACCTCTTCTTACGTAGGTGTGCAATTTTAACCGATTTAAAGCATGCACATAACTCTAACGGACATGGGGAAAGAAATGACTAAATTAAAGAGTTTCAAACTTCTGCCGGATGGGTTTCAATATGTTAAAGAGATGATCCAAACAGAGCAACAGGGGTCCTTTAGGATTAACTTTGTCCCTAGATATTACAGCAACGCGCGTCCTAGGTTTCAGGATGTAGGTAACGGATTCCATGAAGAGGTACCTGCGATTAAGCTGAATAAGGCAATTTCAGACAGCCATAAATGGATGGACCTACAGTTTTTGTGCTGGGATGTTGGCTAACACCCAACACCGTTAGAATTAAGCATGTTACGAATACTGCACCGATCACAGTAGCCGAGCGGTTTAAGGCAAGAACTGTCTTCCCTCGCTCGGAACACTGGGATCGTGGGTTCGAATCGCACTAAAGGCATGGATGTCTGTGTGTGCGTTTTTTTCTTTGTATGTATTGTCCTGTGTGTAGGTAGCGGCCTTGCAACGGGCTGATCACTCGTCCAAGCAGTCCTACCGTCTGTGTAAAAAAGGATTACGAAACTGAAGAAGAGACCAGGGCCCCAAAAAGGGCTGTACAGCCATTGATGAATGAATGATTGAATTATGAAAAAGTTAAATAGTTCCGTCCAGTGTGACTGGTTAAGGTCTTTTTCTTATTTCAATTATTCATGCCGTTACATGTTTCGGTCTTTAGAGACCATCTTCAGCGGGACACCTTTACATCAATACAGTTAGAAGCCACTATTACAGTACAGTTCTAAAGTTAAAATGTATACATACAATATAAATAGTATACAATTTGGTGTAAAATCTAAAGCTTTACAATTACAGCGGCGTTTCCAATACATTAAAATATTTGTAGTTAATTTGATAAGACTCTATTGGAATTCGTAAACGTAGCTGGTTCGTGTTGTCCCTCTTATTATTTCTTTTGACGGGGGCCGAATTATTTATATTGTATGTATATATTTTAATTTTAGAACTGGTACTGTAATAGTGGCTTCTAACTGTACTGATGCAAAGGTGTCCCTCTGAAGATGGTCTCTGAAGACCGAAACATGTAAGGGATTGAATAATTGAATTGAATTCCGTCACACTGGACGGAACTATTTAACTTTTTCATAATATTAATGTGACGGACCAGAATGAAACAAATCAAATCGAATGAATGAATGAACGAACGAAGTACTGCAAATGTCATCTGTTCTTGACAGATTCTTAGGCATGATTCCTAGACATAAATCGGATATTTATTTATTTATTAAGTTGGATATTAAGTTGTGAGGGTCTGTGCTGGTTTTGTTAGGGTTAGAATATGGGTCAGTGGTGGACTATTCTAAACACATGACTGAACATATAGGTTCCTTATACAAGGTGGAATTTCTAGCAGTTAAGTGACTGTTACGTACTAAAGAAGGACAGTTTTTTTCCATAGATTTCGTTAATTTTTGGGAACATGATAGTGGATAATTACTGCAGTTTTCTTGCCTGCATTAACTCAGCACACTAATGATCTGTTATTTCCTAATTAAGCACAGGAAGACTTGCGAAATAATGCCTGTCCATTCGGCCTCAAATCGCTTGATACTTTGTACCGTGAGTTATCTTAACTTAGCACTCTTATGCGGGGTTCGTGAAGCATAGCGAGCTCTGTGTTCACGCTTACCCCTTTAATCAGCCGTGTAGTTAACAAGCATTCAACTGCTAACTGTTTTAAAACGTAATGTTATTTAATACTTCAGACGCGAATTAGGCGCTGTGGATTGCACTGTCATGCTTATATGTATAGTTGTTTGGAAGCAGAAAGTTCAAACATGAAACCATTACTAAAAGTGGAACATATTCTTTTTTCAGTAAGGTTCGTAATATTATGATATCTGCTGGCAGAATTGGCTTTATTGGAAATCATTTTAGGACGCTGTGAATAAGGAGAAGTAGTTGAGCATGAACAGTGGCTGTGCAACTGTTTATAATTTGACATGTCGCTGGGCACAACAGTGATGACTAAACAGGAGGGAGCAAAAGAAATCTTGCAGTAACAATTGATTTTGTGTGTTAAATCAGTTTGAAATGCGGTTTATATTAATCTTTTATTTCGCGTGACGTGAAAATGTTGCTAGAATATTTGTCGAAAAGTCAAGTCCTCTTTTATAGCATCTTCAGATATAACGTCAAATATGAGTCACTGATGGAAAGAGGCTGTTTCCTTTATCGGGAGCATCACAAGTTTCTTTTCCTGCGTTCATGTTGCAACAGAAAAGATGTATCCAAGCTCGATCATTTCAGTCCAGAATCTTTTAACTTCCCATCTCATATATAAACGCCTAAAAATTAAAATGCATTAAATTATAAGTTTATTTTATCTTATACTGATGTGAAACTTGCTCCTCCACCCGAAGAGAAGAACACAGAATCGGGGAGCTTTTAGAAAAAAGTGATGAGAAAATCTTAACTTAAGAGAAATGACTTCACAAAATAATGAATGAAACTGCATAATGAAATGTTTCGTTATTTGTGTTCTTCGCCAAATGTGATTAAAGTAAAAATGGATGAAACTGATGGGACACATATTATGCTTGTAAGATATGATAATATAAAAACAAATTTAGCTGGAACATCTGAAGAGAATAAACCACTAGAAATAAATGAACAAAGATGGGAGGATAAAATTAAGACGTACACCTACCTTAAATATACAGAATACGAGAACATACTGCATTGAAATGGCTCAGAGTAGAACCGTGTGCCGGTTTCCCTTGAATATGGCTATGAGTTTTCAGCTGCCATAATAAGCAAGGAATTCTTTTTCCAGTTTATCTTCTATTAATTTCTGAAGCCGGATTCTGCTCAATGAATTTAATTAGTTAAGATGGATAAGCATATTTGGTTTTATTTCCTATCACTACGTTATAGAATAAAGTAAATTTTCCTGTGATTTGATTTTAAGAAGAATATAGTTTTATATATCTTCAAGCGACTTGCAGTAACTAGAATGTTGTAGTTATGAACCGTGAAAAGTAAATTTCAGAAATGATCTCTTGCTACGTTTTGACAGAATTAGTACTTTCCGATGCACTATTTGCTTTAAAATAAATATAAATTATTATTGACTTTATGTTGTAAGTACATAAAAGTATGTGCAATTTAAATAATTCAGATATTTTAAAATATTTTACCTAAATTATATGTTTTCTTTAATATTACTTAGCCCTGATGATGGACAACTAAAGTCGAAACATGTTGTTGTCACATTACTTAATCATTAAAAATTTGATATATTAATGACAATTTTATACGTAATTTTTTGAACTATCTTCGCAGCGTTAAAAATAAATATTGTGACATGTTGACCGCCACCTCCCCAGCGGTACGTGGCGGTAACGTAACGCTCGCGTAATAGGCGAGTTCCCGCCCCGCCACTCCCCTCCGCGGTGACGTCACCGAGGGATATCGCGGTCGCTAGGCAACGCGAGTCAACAGCGGCGACGTTACGATAGTAACAACGGTTACCTCCGCTAGCGTTACATAGCAACACAGCGCCAGGCAAAAAGGGTGCCTGTTACGCGGCCGTTTTCCGCATGGTCCGATCGAGGTTACATAAGGAGCAGCGAAGGCTATTCACAGTTCAGTTGTACTGTAACAGTCGCCGAGTCGAGTTGTACTGAGTCAGTCAGTGAGTCCTGGAGCTACCGCCGAGTTAGCCAGCAACTAGTCAGTTGTATTGTGGCATTTGGAGTGTACTAATTGTGATACTGCAGATAGCAGTAATCGTGAATCTGTAATTTGGGTGATTGTAAGTGCGAATGTGAAATAAAATTCGCTGCATCGAATACATCGAGAATTTATTTGTCGCGATATACGCCCGATACGCGACAATTGGTGTCAGAAGTGGGATCTGTAACGTTAACACGTTACAATATCTTATTTGGAGACCAAGTTTGCCAGCCTCTCTGTTCGTGATCGAGTATCGAGAACTAAAACCGTTTGACAGATATTATTAGAAATCGATATGGAAGAGAATTTTAGATGTTGTTCGGCAGTCCGATTTTCAGCCATACTGATCCCTAACAAAGCCTTGTTTGCATGCTATCATAAATGGACAATCCTGTATCCAGTAAGTCACTTCAGAGATGCCATTTAAATTATATTAGTGTAACACCTATTGAGACTTAGCCGGAAAGGCTTTTAATATATTATATAAGCGTTCGTACAATTAACTACCCCTGTTTTTCCTTGTATTCCTCTTCGATACTACATATTGTCGAATGAAGCGTCGAGGCCAACAATTAACATCATCTCCCACGAATAACACACGCAAATATTTAATCTTGTATAGTATACTAAACTTCACATCCACGACCAAAATATTATGAGTACTCACAGACTATACAAAATACAATGAAAGAGAACACTGCTCGCTCATTCGTGACCTACTGTGTAACTTACGTTCAAGCAACATGTTCGTATCTAAAATGAGTAGAAAGAGTAATAACTCTTAAGCTCAGAGAATGTTTTTTGTTTAAAAAAATTAATATAGCAGACTGCCGTCAAATGTATCGGCAATTCGACTTTCAACCGAATTAACCCATAGCAAAACCTAGTCTGCGTATTACCCTAAATGGACCTCTCCCTGTATTTCACAGATATTTTAACAGGAACTATGTGGAGACCTCGACAATACATTGTTTGTCAGCCATATTAATCCAACAGGATTAAGTCGTATTAGTCTGCAATTAAGCGTATTTTGCATGAAACTATACATGGATTTGTCCCCATATCCAGTAAGCCTTACCACAGATTTTGATGAAATTCTATAAGGGAGGCTGCCACGAGATATAATCGGGCATTTCCGATTTTCAGGCCCATTGATCCTTAATGAAGCCTGGTTTACGTAACATCATTGACTTTATCATCTATTCCATAAACTCTTTCACATACATCTTTGAAATTAGATTTGGGAGGCTTCTCTTATATCTCAGACAGTAAAATATGGTCACGAGTCCTAAGGGACTCGGACGCGTAAAAGACTGCGCTGGTAAGGGCCAGCAGCATATACAAAAGACAGACCCGTCCTCTCGTCAGAGAGGGCGCTCCACAAAAACAAAGACCGTAAATGTCAATCAGTAATAAATATCTGGTCGCAAGCTCCAGATGGTTGCTTTATGCCAAGACAGACTGGCCGACTGTCCGTCGGTCGTAAAATGAGACTCAAGACTCAGACTCCTGTTTAACGTCCTACTTGGAGTCCATCCGAATCCAGTGTGCTCACATTGATTACGATGTTTTCAGTGCGTATCCGTATGCAGATTAAGATTCTGGATATTATGACGAGGATCCAGCTATAATTACAGCTTGTCTGATCCTTATCTGGCCCGCTGGATGTTACTGATGAAGATGTGTTGGAGAACAATCGAGCAATTACAAATGGAGAGTAAGTGAAAGCATGATATGCGGGCAAGAAGCAGGGCAGGCTTCAGGAGCATTAATATCGCCACCTGAAGTATGAAGATTTGAACCGGTGGAGCCAGGGCAGGATAAGATTTACACCCTCTCTTGCCTGTGTATAAAGAAGGAGGGAACATGCTTATTATTATTTAAACGTTCATAATTTAAGTTCGTTATGTACTACCATTTCTTAACAACTATAGGCTCGTTTTGTTTCGACAGAACCGTTTTAAACAAAGTGACTGCGCCCACTATAAAATTCGGTGTAAGAAATTACTCCTCTTGGTACACATATACCCCGACCCTTATGTCGGAGAAGATTTTTGGCCCATCTAGCCTCATTTTTGTCCTCTTAATAGATGCTTAAGTATGGATACGTAAGGTAAGAAAGGTACACAGGTACCTAAAATGTTAACACGTTTTGTCCGGGAGGTGTAGCCAAATATTAATTACCTGTAGCTGGAAAAATACCGGATGATAAGACGAGATGAGGAAACAAAAATACCACGGGATTCTAAGAATGCTTAAAGGCCCCGATCTCATGGCCCAAGTGACAACGGAAATTGAAGTGTCTTCCATGAGTGAATGAGCTGAAGCCAGGACTCTTCAGGCATTGCCTCCATGAATTTCTTACAAACTAAAAATATCTCTGAGGTAGATTCTAAAGGGTCCCGACGATGGAGTATAACACTCAGAATTACTGGGGTTTTGGACTTGGTCCATTGTCCGGTATTCTAGAAACTATAAAACACAACGTTTCGGAAACTGGATCTGTTTCCGTTCTCAGGTGAGTGGGTGATATCAGCGCTTTCTAAGGGACCAAACTGAGTAGGTGTTTCCCCACCTTACCTAAGGACGGAAACAGATCCACTTTCCGAAATGTTGTGTTTTGTAGTTTATACAATACCGGACGATGGACAAAGCCCCAAAAGACAGTAATTCTGAATATCTATGAGGATTCTGAAAAAACAATTATGATATACAAATGTAAAAGTTATGCTATCCCTGTAATAGGCCGCGAAGGCCCATAGAGTTGTGAGACGTCGAGGTTACCACATTTTCTAGACAGTTGGCTCACAGACGGCGGTAAGGTTGTCAGCCTTACGCGCCGGTCGCCCTTTACGTCCGGAAAGATTCCTGATACTCATTTCTGTTAGAGGCTGAGTCAACCCCAGGGCCATAGTGCTGCTGGAAGGATTAGGTCAGTTGAAAAGAATCCAATGACCTAATCGGGATTCGATCCTGCGACCTTCCGGCTTGTATCATAGTGCCTCAACCAACTACGCTACCGCGTGCCCCATATACAAAATGTAGACAAGATAAATCCATCAAGCTACTTGTTATGCCTTGATATGTTGGTCAGCTTCATTCCCAGACCTCTGTACCCAGAGAGAAATTGTCTCCGGCACCCACTGAATAGGAGGTTGGGCGTCCTCAGGGTCTGCTTCGGCAGTTGCGTTACTGCAAATCTAACCTCAGTTTGTCACTCATCCAACCCATAGACTAGCCTCTATACAGACTTGAATTTCCGGGCCTGTTCTTTAAAATCTATCATTTGTAAAGAAAAAGGAATTAAATAATAAATTCTGCGTGTACAATTTTCTTCTTTCACTGATTCGCTACACATAGAATATTCGAAAATAACAAAAAATATTTGCACGTTCGCATAAACTTTTATTTTTTGACCTTTTAAGGTCTCTAAACCTGACTTCAGATGCATTATTGATGTCAGGCACAAAAGTCAACTTGGTAGTCCTAGCACTTTTACAATGAAAGTGTCATAGGCCTATATCGAGTTTCAAGCTATGCATAAAGTTTACTTCCTTAAGTGAAATAGCTCTTAAATAAATTTAAGTTAGCAAAACATACATTTCGTAATGGTCGTGTAACAGAAATTTCGTATATCAGACCTGCTAAAGAAAACAAAAATTCGCCCGTATGTAAAATTTATATAGCCCATTACGTAAAGTGATCTTTACATTGACTAAATTAACTAAACAAACGAAGGATTACTGTCTTCTGATATTTGATTCTTTGTAATCTGATAGAGGGTTACAAATGTTTCGGAAGACGCCTAGTCCCCATCTTCAGGATAAAAGTATACTTTCATAGTCACCGCTTTAATTAACTCAGATCTCATAAACTGATTGACAGTTATAAAGAATAATAGTTATTTTACTCGAATACTGTACCCAATATTTTGATCAATATTTACCAAAACAATCAGTAGATGTACCTGAAAGTTTATATATTCTCCTAAGTATCCCTTGAAGTATTCCAAAGAAAAGTAAGCAAGAACCAAAATGGCCCTTCATTGTTTCGTGAAAATCGATCGATTGCTCTGAACAGAATTTTGAGTTGTCCGACTTCCACACGAACATATGAGATCCATACACGGATGTGACAATACATGAAGGGTCAAGCTGCTTAAGCAAACAAATTTTACTTCTTTCGCACATAAAGAATATATGAATGAATCGAGCTGACTGCACATAGAAGACAAAACTGTCTAGACAAACAAGTTTCTGGAAGCTAATCGGAGGGTTCCTCTAGCATTATGTGAGTTTCTCTTCGCATAGAACGGATGCAATTACAGTGAGGTGTGAAATATGTAATTAATTCTCAGATTCTCACGCGAACATTTAATTCTCTTGTTAGTGTGTCGCTACTCAGTCTGTCATACTCGCCTTAATTCTGCAGATTAAATATACTCACCCATTTCAAACTTCGTTATCATCACGTTTTCTCAGGAGTCTTATTTAGTTAAAATACTTTCTGAAAATTAACCATTAGTGTAATTCATCCTCAGGTCGTCCATAAATTTTCAATTTGTAAACATGAATACACATGTAATATTTGAGGTTTTCACGGCGGTGACTATGAAGAATGCCGTCGTATGATATATGGCGCCGTGTATATATTGTGTAAACCGACGTTTCGGGGATCTTATTGCCTCCATCTTCAGGGTATGAAAATCGCGAGCGAGGAACCAGCGTGGACAGTCCGCAACCATCTGCTCATGCTTGTTCCTCGCTTGCGGATTTTTATCCCCTGACTATGGAGGCGATACGTTCCTCCGAAACGCCGGTTTATGCAATATCTACACGGCGCCACATCCCAGAAGACGGCATTCTTCATGAATACCCATGTATGTTTGTTGTTGATATGAGAGAATTTTAAAAGGCCAAGTGAAATTAATCGGGACACTTTGATTTTTGCATATCTAAGCATGTAACTGAGAAACAATTGCATATTTACTCATGGACTTGGAAAATTACTTAATAAAACATTACAATGACAATGTTTGTACTTTTAAAGGGATAGAGAACATCCCGAAGAGGCAGACATTCACTGTTATAAGGATTAAAATAAATTGGGGTTTTCATTATATTGTTTTCTATATATGACTTCTGCACGTATGTACGTAGGCATGAACTAAAACACAGACTTCGAGAAGCTAATAGTAGCTCATCTAGTTAAAGAATAATCCGACTTTTACCGCTTTCGAAGGAATGTTCTTATATATTTATTAATAAGTGACTGCGAGGAGCAGAGTCAGAATAGCTCAGTCGATATAGTGACGGGATATGGGGTGGACGGCTGGGGTTCGATTCCCGGCAGGGCTTCTTCTCATCTCTATATCGACCAGAGCCCACCAAGTTTCTCATCCGGTGCGTATCGGGAGCTCATTCCCCGGGGGTAAAGCGGCCAGGGAGTGAATGTGACCACTCACCTTCATCTAGTGCCGAGGTCAAGAAGGTGGAGCTATACTTCCACTTCTCCATGTGTCTTTATGGAATAATACTTAATTAATTATTTCCAAGGATAACGTTCTTTTACCTTAGTAGGTGTTTAGGAGGATTGACCGGCCCCGCTTCGATTCCCGGCAGTGCAAGATTTGTTCTCTTCTCCACTGTGCCAAGACTGGCTCTGTGAGCCACACAGCCTACTATCCAATGGGTACTGGGGGCTCTTTCCCCCGGGGCACGCGGTAGCGTAGTTGGTTGAGGTTCTATGCTACAAGCCGGAATGTCGCGGGTTCAAGCCCCAACGAGGTCATTGATTTTCTTTCAATTGACCTAATCCTTCCAGCGGCACTATGGCTCTGTGGTCGACTCAGCCTGTAACAAAAATGAGTACCAGGAATATTCTTGGAATATTATTGGGAGTAAAGGGCGGCCGGCGAGTAGGGCTGACAACCTTGTCGCCATCTATGATCCGGTAGAAAATGTGGGAACCTCAACATCTCAAAACCCTATGTGCCTCTACGGCCTGTTACAGGGATACCTTTACTTTTAATTTTTGCTTTTTCTTTACTGGGGGCTCTTTCCCCAGGGGTAAAGTGACAGGGACGGGAAACTGAACATCCACAGCCATCTAGTGCCACGATCAAGGATGAAAGAGCTACACCTCCACTTCCCCATACGTCTTCATAGCGTGGCACTTGACTACTTTGTCGCAAGGACATCCTTGCCTTTGAGGTGTCTGAGAACAGAGTGCTGAGAAGGGAGAATAAATATGAAGGAGATGTAGACAATTGCATAATGAGGAGCTTCAAAAGTTTAACTCTTAATAATATGTTATTAGGGTGATTAGATCAAGAGAGATGTGATGATTGAACATGTAGCACGCATGGGAGAGATAGGAATTGCACAAAAAACCCGAAAGGAAAAGACCACTGGGGAGACATAAGCTTAAAAGTTAAGATAATGTTGAATGGATCCTAAAGAAATCGGGTGTGAGAATTTAGATTAGATTGCCCTGGCTCAGGATAGGATCTAGAAATGCGCTACTGTGAACAAGTCTGCTATAAATGTAGGGAGGATATTTTCCTGGTCACCAGAGCAACTCCTGTGCAGTTGGTTATCAGAGCTGTGCGTCAGTGCTAAGACTATCTCGAATATAACATGTTTCAATAGGCATCTGGACTATCCGGAATTCGTTGCAGATTCTAAGCCCTCTCATACATTCATTTCCACAACTGCACTGTGTGTAGGGTCCAAGGCCCTTCAACTCCCTCGTCTACGGTTCAGCTTCCTGGCTGTGACAAAGACTTGGTGCTTCTCTGTCACAATGTTTACCTGCAGCAGATTTGACACGCTTGTGCACTTTATTAACGAGAGAGTGTATATAGTCCAGAGGTGACAGTTAAATGCTGCAAGCTCAATATAATGGTGTTGAAGGATTTATGAGGTAATGTATGGTTGGAAGATGACCACACGGATGCCGTAAAAATGTGAAAGTAGGTCTTAGTTTTCTCCGTGGTTTGTTACTGATGGCGGGAAACAACGTCTGTCTTCTCTATTATTATAAGTTTACAGATAAATTTTTAAACCGATGTGGCAAGGCGACCTCCTGTTCGGGCGGATTGACAATAGCCTGCTGCTCTACTCCATCCCAGACCAATCAAATCCACTCCATATTCTCAGATCCTTTTCCTTTAAGATCAGCGTTGATATCGCATCCCCAGCTATACTAAATATCCCAAACAGACTCCCATTTTTCGACCAAAATTTTATAATAATCTTCCTCTCATAGTGCGTGCTAAATGTCTCTCCCATTTAACCTCCTTTATTTCATCGTCATAATAATATGTAGTGAAGAACAGAAATTGTGATATTCCATATTATATAAGGAGCCGGAGTAGCGTAGTCGATATAGCTACTGGCTACGGGCTGGATCAGTGAGAGGTCGGAGTTCGAGTCCCGGTAGAGTCAACAATTTATCCAAGTCATCCAGATCGGTTCTTGGGTTCACTCAACCTCCTATCCAATTAGAATCGGGAGTTCTTTCCCCGGGTGTAAAGCGGCAGCGGCGTGAAGCTGGCCACTCACCAACTACTGTCGAGGTCAAGAAAATGTGTTCTCCCCCATACGCCTTCATGGCTTAGTGCTTAATTCGTTGAGCACAGGGAAAACTTTGCTCCACTTACCATATTATATAATTTTTTCCGACCTCATGTTACCAATCTCTCTTCCCACAGCGGTCAGGATATTTCACTCAACACCCGTTTGAAGGTACATTACAAAACAACATCTCTGGCCCAGCAGGAACGGTTGAGACAAGCTGTGAGAAGATAGGTGGCAGGTAAGTTAAATAAAACGGGTGTAGGCCTACATGGGGAAGTAAGAACTATTTACTAAAATCCGCAAATTATAAATCCACAGATTGCTTAAGAGTACAAACGCCTACCTACAGCCGCATCGTGTTTTCAGTTGCGATCTCTTGTTGATGTAGGGGGGTGGGGTGATTTTGATACTTATATTGCAGGCACACATACCATCACGAATATGGGCTGATTTGCACCCAGGAAATATAAAACAGTAATTGAAATTTGCTATATTTATAATATTGCATTTTTTACCTGTTGATTATTAAAATTCAGTCGCTAAATAACGATCCCTCATATCAGCTCACAGATCTGACCGACTCGAAACAGTACTGGCCGACAGTGATGTCAATGGTTTCCCTTTCGAAATACCATTGCGCGACAGTCACGTTTTGACTATGCGCTGTCCCAGATGTGTGTTTTTTTGCGAACGCTGCTCCGCTAGATATACCCGTCTGTATTTTGAATGCTGCAAAGCTTGCAGTTCTACTCTTCTGCAGTGTGGAGTTGAAATGAAGATCTGGCAGCAGTGCTACATTTTCCGGCAGAGTTGGAATGTCACACTTAGGCGGGGTCACAAATCATTGATTAGCGGCTCCACCAAGGCTTTTGTATACAAGTTAGATGGTTAGTTGTCGGCTGTTCATCGCAGAGAATTAATGGTGGACAAAGTGAAAAGAAGGCAGATATTTTTCTGTGTATTTCAGAGTTTCGGTGTCATTAATCATCCCAGTAGTGGTCCAAACTCATAGATCATGACCCTCAAAACTAGAGGTTAGTAAAGTAAACACATTTGAGGTTACAGTGCCATGATGCTCGGTTTGTTCCAACTTCTGTAAATTTCTATAACATAATTTTGTTTATGGAAAATAGGTATGAATTACGAACCCTGCCTTTCTTTTTAACTATAAGGCAATGAGTATCTATATGCACTTTCTGTTATCGTAGTATCAAAACCATATTTTTTCTCATCTCATCTTGGCGGAATCATATTAATGCATGTGTGTAATTAATACAATTGTCAGTGGAATTACAGCGATGTACTTTTTAAGAAACTGCCGGCCAACAGTGGACCTAATAACGGTACTGATACTTGATGTTCTATGGCCGCAGTAAGTTAGTTTGTTACTAAGTTGATTAAAGAGTAAGTTGGTTGGCTAGTTTATAGTACAGAATTACTGGGTTTTTGGACTTTTTCTATCGTCCTGAATTCTAGGTAATAGAATTCCGGACGATGGAAAATGTCCAAAAACCCAGTAATTCTGTGTGTCATCACCATCGTCAGAACCCTTTAGAATCTACTAATTTATAGTAGGTCGAAGAGATTGTAATTAAGAAAAATGGTTAGTAGGTTATGTCAGAAATATAAGTTTAGTTAGTCGGTTAATAAAATTAATTCATTAGTTATACGTTTAACAGAAACGACTGCTTCAAAATAGGTTTTCACAGAATGGTTGCTTCAGTGTAGGGGACTGTACCCAGTCCACAATTATAAAAAATTACACTACAAAAAAATATTTGAATTTGAGTTAAAACACACAAGTCGGCAGGCTAGTGTAATAGGGTATCATATAAATGGGGCGTAAATGAGTTGCTAACGATGCAGTACTCGAATAAACTGAAGAGATTTGATTTACTGTGCAGTTAACAAGTTAGAGATGCAACTAAACGTATCGTGAAATTTGGAGATTTCAACGAATGGATATAACAGTAACATAGGAGATTTGAATTACAGACTAGACGAGTAACGTAATGACGAAATGAGCTGATAACTGTCTAGAAATTCTGTAAGTTACTTTATTATGAGATGTGACGCCACGTAACTTAGCAGACAGGTACCAGCGTTTTAGAGGGGCGTGTAGTCTCCTTCTTCATGGCATAAATGTGCTGGCAGCACTCTCCTCCGTGACGTTAGTACTTACACACCAAACTACACGATGTCATGTTCCAGAAGTCATCGAAATGAGAGTTTCAATTAGCTGATAAATAAATGACATTTTGTAAATTAAAAATTTGACAAGGGAAACATTTTGAATTGCAATTAATAGTGCATCAAATTCAGACATAATCAATAAGCCTGCATAAGACGAGAATATTTCGGCTTCTATCACAAGAAAAATAAACGAGCTCAGAGTTTACCCAGCATTTAAGCAAAGTTGTACGTAGCCCCCCCCCCTCACCTTATCGTGGTGGTGGGATTTGAGTTCTCTTGAGACTTTGAGAGCTATGTCGGCAGTAGCATAGCTACTGGTAGGGTCACCCATGCCGGACAGGTCAAGGGATAGGAGCCAGACGGGGAGGGACACCCCGATCCTCCAGGTTGGGGGTTGGGCGTGGGGCTAACAACCTCACAAAATAAAAACTAAATTGTTCAGAAACCAGAAATCAGCCTCTAAAATAAAATATGTACGGCAAGAAAGATAGGAAGACCCAGGTTGAAATGGTTGGAGGATGTGCATGATGATCTCCGTAAAATGAAAATGAATGGAAGGGGGGTGGGAAGATGAAGAGTAGAGAGGAATGGAGGAAGATTGTCCAGGAGGCCAAAGCTCACCCTGAGTTGTAGCGCTGAGGAGAAGGAAGGTAATTAGGCCTATGGTTCCTAGAGTGTTCCAAAAGTTCTTGACCTCTGCACTAGGTACAGGAAAATTGACAGCTGCACGCTTCTCTCGCTTTGATCGTTAGGAAGAGTCTGCGGTACCTACTGGATAAAAGGAAATGTAAAGTGTAGGCCATTCAACTTGCTGGAGACTTGAATTTCGGTAATCACTCTCAAAATCATCGCCGTCATCATCGTCCGTATCCTTGAAGAATACTCTCTTCTGGGATGTGACGCTGTACAGCCTCGTAGAAATTTCTCGACGTTTCGAAGGAACGCACTCTATCCAACTTCATGGCCACAGATTCGGCCTTCTTGCTCACTTTGCCCCTCGACCCTGAAGTTGGAGGCAGTTCATTCTTCCGAAACGTCTGTAAACATCTGTCAAACTATACTGTGTTATATGCCAGATGGCAATATTATTCATTATTACCGTAGTGATAATCGCAGATCTCACATCATTATTGTAAACCTCAGTAGTCGTAAATCAGTTCAGGTCAATCACATACGAACATGACGTACATGTTTACTTGTGTTAAGCGGCGCGGCGGCTGATGTCGCTAACCGGAGAGAGGCGAATGTTGCCTTTGTCAGACGAGACCAGGAATCTAATCTCGGTAATCACTTTACTGACTCGGGTACGCTTACGTCGGATATTGTCGTCGTCGTCCTCCTCCTCCTCCTCCTCCTCCTCATCATCTTACTTATTCAGCTGAGCGCTTCTTGAGGAGAAGCCAATTCTGCAGCTACTGAAGAATTTTCCAGCATCTTATGGAACCCAAAGATCAATTACCGTGTTCACAAGAACCCTCCACTGGTCCATATCCTGAGCCAGATCAATCCAATCCATACCATCCCATCATCATCATCATCAGAATAAATAATAGTAAATCATATTAAAATCTGCCACTTGATGTAAAAAAGTAAGGTTGCTCTTGTGCTCAGTTAAACACAAATATATGAAGTTATATAGAAGAGTGAAGGTATAGTTCCACAAATTCTTTACTTCTACACTTTACCCCCGGGGAAGGGACACATGATACCTATAGTACAGGAGGTTGGGTTGACCCCAGGCCTGGTCTGAACGCCGTTAAGAGGAGACAAATCTCTTTCTTCTTTCAAGAACTGAACCTCTGTTTCTCGGCTGCACAGCCAGCAGCCAGTCCCTGTACTGACTGAGCTACCGGCTCGCATCTTGGTATAACTTAAGTCATGTTGAGATGGAATGGGCCAAACACACGGATATTTTTTTTTATTTCTAAGTCCCTTGTACTGCGGCCACTTCTGGCCTATTGTACCAGCCCCAGATGATAGGTGAGGGTGATTGTGGAGCAGTTGGTGGAATTAAGATTGGCAGGGAAACCAAAGTACTCGGAGAAAACCTGCCCCAGCGCAACATTGTCCACCACAAATCCCACTTGACTAGACCCGGGATCAAACCCGGGCCGCCGCGGTGGGAAGCCAGCGACTAACCGCTTTAGCTATGGCGCGGCCAAACATACGGATAAGCATAGATTTCTGATGCCTAGAAAGCAACATTGTATCTTATAGAATGTACCGAATTGTAAGGATCGAAGGCCAACCTCAGTATCCATACAAGTCGACCAGGACATACCTGATAGTTTGTTTCCAAATAACTATTGTGCAAAGTTTAAATATGCACTAGTATAGCTTAGGTTCAAGTAACTCAATACTTAGTTCTGTTATCTTAACAGTAATACAGGTACAGTTAAGCAGTACTAACATTAGCATCAATAGTGGTAATAGTATCAGAGTACTGATAAACATATAGACATTTACATAAATTTGTAATGTTAATTTTAATTTTTAACTTTAATTTAATTAATTCAAATTAATTTTAAGCAGTTTTAATTAATATCAATACAGCTCAAGTTGAATAGTAAATAACCAGAGGTTTAGTTACTGAGCAAATATCACATACGTATGAACAAATAAAAAAAAAGGATCCATTTTACACAAAAAAACTTAGCACCTAAGCAAAAAGTGATACACCTGATGGTGACTCAATAAGGGTCGAAACATATCGTCTTAACATTTTAATATAAACAACCTATGTTAGTATTTTTACACGAATTGTTTTGTCGACGGATATAAACTTACTCGTTTTAAACCACAATTAACACTTTTCATTATCAGTGTTAACCCTTCATTAATATTCTACTCCAGACGAATATTTTTGTAACTTAACATCTTCCAGAGTGGGTCCGATGTGAGAAGCTGGCTCTACTTGGATGTCCCAGTAACACAGTCATAAACCTTGCCTCTCCGGTTAACGAGTCTAGAAGCCGCACTGCATAATACAAGTAAGAATGTACGTTTTGTACTTATGTGGATCAATTTGAAATGATTTACGATTTTTGAGGCTTCCAACAGGTAAAACATTGTTTGGTTTATTACATTGTGGCAACACAGAGGACACTGACGTTAGAAATTAGAATGGATGCTTCTTACCTGAACATAAAAAATAAATTCGCTACGGCCGTCTTGAAACCCCCAAACATTTCCTGTTTCAGTCGTTGACCGATCTTCTGAGTGAATTTGTGAAATACAATTGTTGGCACGTTTATAACACACAGGTAGGTGCTTTGTTGATGTACCCTGGGAAGTTGCTGTCATAAAAATATGGGCTCTGGAGGAACCCCTTGGAATTTCTCTTCGCTAAATTTTTCCGTATTGTAACATCGGCAAAACAGCCACTTTCAGTGTAGCCTAATGAACACGTACGCTTTCTTTCCTGATCTCAGCTATTGAATCTTGGTGGAGGAAGGTTGATTTCGAGGAGAACAATATCCATAACAAAGTCTGCTTCTTTTCATATATATATTTTAAATTTAATTTTGAACTGAGTTAAATCTGTAATCAAATTAAAGAAATCGAAAATCACCCTGAAAGCTAAACTTCCTAAATTAATACCCTTCAACCAAATCAACGCAGAGGATTTGAGGTTACCAAGTTTCGAAAGAACCTGTTGCCTCCATCTTCATGATAGAGGAGGAGACAACAGATTCCTCCGAAACATTGCCATTTGCCACACTACAATGCGTCATATCCCAGAAGACAGCAATCCTCATATATAGGTGTAACTCCACTTCTCTTTAAATTATATGTACGTGAAATTGATGACCAACTTCATGAAATCGAGAAGGTTAAATGAAAGCAAGTTAAAAATACGCCACAGCCTATGGGAGATTTGAGGAGCATATTCAGATTTTGGAACCAATAGTCCGAGGGACACACTCACCGCCTAAAATATGCATTATATTTACACAGGAGAAATTAATACCTGAAGTAATACTGACAGGCCTTTCTGGTACTTTTGTGGAGCCTCGTATTTTAATTACGCAAAAAATGATTGTTTGTATATATTCACGGTATCAGGAAGTCTCTGTATATGAGGTAGAATCCTTCTAGGGGAGCTGATAGTCGCTCAGGAAATGAAGGAAATTTCCGCCTTCTACCGAACGTGTAGGTTCACTATCATATTCACAAGAGCCAAACACTGAATACCATTCCAAGCCAATTGAATAGAAACCTCGTCCGTAGAATCTGTTTCTTTCATCTATGCCTAGGTCTGCAAGTGATCTCTCTCCTTCAGCATTTCCGACTGAAATCCTGCTGTTCTGTTCATTCCTCATCTTCTACGTTCTTAAAGTATCCGTTCAAGATTATACAAAATGCAGTTAACATCCCATGTTTTTAAGATATTCGGCAGTGTTGAACCGTTCGACTAGAACAATTGAATTATTAGGTAGGCCTATAGGAAGTCATAAAAAATAACTCTTCTAAGAAGCACGTCACATCAGATGGCATTAAAACATCTTCAGATACTCATGTCTAATGGATTTTAATAATGTCAGCTGCAATAAGATACACAACAAATCTGCATTAAATTTTGTTCTGTATGCTACTGTAGTTTACAGAGGGTGATGGTCACCTGTTGTTTCATAGTTGTCTACGGAACTTCCGTAGTGCGGTTTTCATTTACACACATCGAGTAAAATGAGATGCACGAAACATAAACAAACATGAAGACAGAAATGTATACAGAACATTAGTCAGGAAGTCTAAAGAGAGGAGCTCAATTTGAGAATTGGCATAGATGGATGGTATTAAAAAGGGTTTAAAAACTTGAATGTGAGGATATGAATTGGATCAGAAATGACGAGCTCTTTCGTACGTGGGTTTCGTAAAGGACGAGGAATTTCTTCACCATATAGGCGAGTATCTTCTTCTAAAGGTCTGGTCTGCTCCCATGAAGTTATTGTATATACAACATTAGTATGATGTGCAGATATGATATTTTAGAATTTTTCTCTTCTCGGTTGACATACTTTTTATTATCATATAGGAAACAACGTCTGAATGGCAACAGAAAAATGACTATGAAAGAGAAGTAGGAAGGGATGTGGAAGGAAACGAAGTTGGCCTACTTATGATATTACAGAATTGTTAAGACGGAATTGAAGGAAACCGTGAAGTACCTCCTTTAGGATGTCCGGTTTCCATCACGACATTCCAATTGGGATCTTCCTGCACGCAGAGGAGTACTAACCATCAGACTGAGGCGTCGTGCAAAGCTATTTGAAATATCGAGTTAATTTGGCAAGGTTCGGGTGTTCATTGCTGAGCTGTACAGTAGAATGATGCATTTTTCTTTCATTATGCCTTCCGGTAATGTAACACCGACATCGTTTCGTTGAATGCACATATTAACGTATTTATCTTCCGTGCCTGCAGTCGAGTTAGCGGGAGGCGACCTTAAATATGTATTGCATGCGGTGTTAGTAGGGTCATCGTGACGTCAGCAACGCAATGAGAAGAGTTGCCTCGTCTCTGTAGCTGGAAGGTGGAAGTGTTTGTGCTACAGATTGTGTGTGTTGGAATCTGTGACGACTTGAGGGGGAGATGTGGGTCACACACGACCTTAAGGAGGTCACCATCACGTCATTCCGCCCAGTGGGAGGCGACCGCTATAGTGCAAGCGATGGTAGATTGACAACAGCGCGCATTTTCTGTGTGCTTACTCCACATTACGTTCACGGTTAACCAGTGGACTAAGTGTTTTGGCTCAGAATGACCGATAGGTCTGAGGTTGATGTTTGGTGATTATCCAGAAATAACGGTCAAGTCTGTTGGGTTACGTTGCGTTAAGTGAGATAATACCAGGAAAATATGCGTCTCAATTAAAAATCCATTAATCACGGACATTCCATCGTTCAGGACGACCTTATGTTGACAACCACACAATTCAGCTCCTTGCTTCTTTGCTGGATGTCGATTGTCTATGGGCTGCGTGGGAGTTAGCTGCTGGGGTAGGCCTATGTCACAAAACCGTGCTCCACATTCTGCACGATATTCTTGGATACCGCAAAATTGCAGCGCGTTGGGTACCCCATACAATGTCCGAGGTGCAACAATGGCAACGTTATGCAATTGCACAGGACTTGTTGGACTGGTACCAGAAGGAAGGTGACGACTTCCTTGGAAGGATCGTCACTCTGGACGAAACTTGGGCTCGCGCATACGAATCGCACTTGAAGCGATAATCAGATGAATGGAAGCATCCTGGCTCTCTTCGTCCAAAGAAAGTGCGTCCTACACAGAGTAATGTGAAGGCAATGTTCACCGTGGCATATGACATTGATGGAGTGATACTGCACGACACTGTACCTCAACAACAGACAGTAAACGCTGCATACTACTGCAATTTCCTGCGTAATCATCTTCGTCCAGCACTCAGGAGAAAGCAACGAACCCCATCATCCTTCGTGACAATGTNTCCACATTCTGCACGATATTCTTGGATACCGCAAAATTGCAGCGCGTTGGGTACCCCATACAATGTCCGAGGTGCAACAATGGCAACGTTATGCAATTGCACAGGACTTGTTGGACTGGTACCAGAAGGAAGGTGACGACTTCCTTGGAAGGATCGTCACTCTGGACGAAACTTGGGCTCGCGCATACGAATCGCACTTGAAGCGATAATCAGATGAATGGAAGCATCCTGGCTCTCTTCGTCCAAAGAAAGTGCGTCCTACACAGAGTAATGTGAAGGCAATGTTCACCGTGGCATATGACATTGATGGAGTGATACTGCACGACACTGTACCTCAACAACAGACAGTAAACGCTGCATACTACTGCAATTTCCTGCGTAATCATCTTCGTCCAGCACTCAGGAGAAAGCAACGAACCCCATCATCCTTCGTGACAATGTAAGGGCTCATACTGCTGATGCTGTCAAGGATCTCCTTCGCCGCTGGGAGATACTGCAACATCTGCGATACTCACCCGGTATGAGTCCGTGCGATTATGATATATTTGCCAAAATGAAAGAACCACTGCGAGGGTTACCTTACAACACAAGAGAAGAGATTATTCGTGCTGTAGGGCGGTCACTGCTGGACATCAACAGAAGTGGACGCACTGATGGTGTACGACGCCTTCCTCGAATTTGGCAGAAGGTGATACACATGGGGGGCGATTATATTGAAGGAATGTAAGTGTGGTTACCTCAGGTAATAAAGCCATTTCAGATTATAGAGGCGTTGCTACTACTTTTTATCCAACCTATGTATTTAACGAACTGCAAGGAAGAATACTTTGTGCTGATATGAAATGTGGTAGCCAAGTATTAGTGCAGAAATGGGTTATTATTTAGGCTTATGACTGGATGGGTTCATTCTAAAGTGATCGCGGTGCAGTAGAGACACGTGCTAAAAGTTCTGCAGTTTTAAAACTGTTAAATAGCTATTAGCTATTTGAGCCAACTAAATATTCTTTATAGACACATAGAAAACAATGCATTAATGTTATTAATATATGCAACGTTAAGACTAGCTCTTCTGTCATTATTCTGCCTTTATGGACGTCAGCAAGTAGTTATGAATAGGAGCAGAAGATGAAAACAGTGGACGTTATGCTTGGATTAATATTACAATGGTATTGTACATTGTCCAACGTTGACGAAAGATCTTCTAGATAGTGGCACCGCATAGTACACATTGTTATTCTGTCAAGTTAGCTGTCTTATTATAAACGTAGCTGTTCTTGCTTAATTTTTCTAGTCGCTGAGGGTAGATTTTTTTTTAAATTTACTTTTAACAGTCTCATGTTGAAGTCACAATTGGGTTAACGGTAATTAATAACTAATTTGAACATTATATCCTGAACTCTCTTCTTCTCGTATGTGCTACATGTCCCGAATAATGATGATGATGATGACGATAATTCAACTCTATTGTTACTTGCTGACTCAACAGCTATAGAAGCCGATTGCAGAGCTAGCATAGTCAAACAAATAAGTGGTGGAAGCAGTACAGAGCTGTAGGACGAACACATCCATAAAAGACATTTTGCCGCATATTAAGTGCAACAGCATTAAATGTACAATAATAATAATAATAATAATAATAATAATAATAATAATAACAATAATAATAATAATAATAATAATAATAGCAATAATAATAATAACAATAATAATAATAATGATAATAATAATAATAATTATGAATGTAACAAAATGGAATTACAACCTATTAACCAAATTAGCTATAATTAAATTCAGTTATTTATTTATTTTCATGTTTACTTAACAGCTCAGAAGCAAATTATAAAGTAAACACGAGCAAAAAAAGGAACATTGGTGTAGCAATTAATAAATAATGATAGAAAATGGGAGTATTTTTTTCTTTTTACCTTGTATACTGCTGTGGACAATATTTAACTTCGTAAAACAGTTTGCAGTCATAAACTCTGAGAAGCCTGTAGTGTTAAGGAATTTGGGACTCTGGATGACAGAACTATCAAATTTAATTCATTAAACTTGGTTTCCACTTTTCCCGAATTGTTTGTTTGGACAATTGACCCACACCGTTCTTTTTAGTTCGAAGATAATTCCGCCTTTTTGCAGGTTAAAGTAGAACAATGCCCTATAAAGTCATAACTATGCTCCCTTATGCTTTGCATGGCTGGCAATCAGTTATGTACGGTATACGCATGCGCGCCTCCACTAGCAGAAGCAGCACGCAGTATTGAGCGCGCGAAGTAGAGCATGCCGGGATAGGCACATGACTCCACACACCACCAATCACGGCTCGGAGTTCCTCCAACAGAAAGAGAAAGCGACAATTAAATGCACAGTTGATTATATTGTAATCGTGAAATATTTACACATGGTAGGAAAGGAGAAGAATATAAACATTATAATTTAATTACCCCAATACAGAGCTGAAACATCACTAATAAGTTTATACCGTAATAAATGAATATTAGGAATAATGATTCGGTTCTTGTGGCAAATTAGAGGAGAATGTGTCTACATGGAGCCCTGCTGGCAATGTGGAACTTCTTAATAAACTGATATAGTCGACATACTATCTACGAGCAGTATAAAATGTCTGGACTAAAACTTCAGTTCACTTGACTAACACGGGTGCTCTGGGAGTTTAGTGGGTATGAAATAGCGTGTTCTGTGAATTTTACACTGCCCAGTTGTATGCGCTGTTTAACGTTTACACTTCAAAATTATCAGATAGTGGTATGTTTTGCACGCGACTGGGCCTGCTAAATTGCAGTCTGGCTGTGCCAGTAATATGCATCCCATGTAATGCTGTAAATACGGACCCCTCTATGTAACTTGCATTTAATATTGATGTGAAATATTTGCAATTAATTTGTTACAGAGATATTGCGGACTCTACTAGGGCCGAAATCAAAAAGTAAGAGAAAGATGACAAGATTAAGACAGTCAAGGCAATCCGTGGAAAGTGAATGGAACTTAACGATAGCTGTTAAATTCAATTTGATGAAAACCACTGTACGCCAGTTTGTTTACTAAGCGACAGTTTTTGTTGGATTAGTTGTTGGAAAATTGTTGGGTCGGAAGTCAGTCTTGGAAACGGCGTTAGTTCACTATCGGCTACTGATGGAAATTAATGTTATGGGCTTCCTCTGAGCGAAGTACGATGGTTGGCTTACTGGCTGGCGATAAAGAATGGTATTAACATCCAGATGATAAACTGGCTCGGAAATGACCGGTCGCGCAGTTTATCGTTTCCCAAGACGACATAAGAAGCATCGTTCACTTCGGAAACCTCAAGGAACTTCTTCTATTATCTCGAGGACAAGTACGACAAAAATTCGAATAGTGGGGGGTGGAGTCCAGGTGGGTCCACTCGGCACGGCGGCCACTGATTGGCCTATTGTACCTGCCCCGGGTGATTATGATGATGGAGAATTTTGTGGAATGAAGATTGGCAGGGGAAACCGAAGTTCTCGGAGAAAACCCGCCCCAGCGCCACTTTGTCCACCACAAATCCCGCTTGACCAGACCCGGGCTCGAACCCTGGCCGCCGCGGTGGGAAGCCAGAGACTAACCGCTTGAGCTATGGCGCGGCCTTACGAGTACGGCAAAACTCCATATCTGTCAAATCGTGTTCGTAACATCTATGAGATGGGAGTCTGTATAGTTTAAACGAAGTTTCCCCGAAGTTAGGTTAGGTTTGGAAGGACATTGATGTCTTGGCGCCCTAAGAGTAACAGATGACTGTCACATGATCAGTAAGTGCTGGTGCTGCATTATACCACTACTATGATTTCCTCAGAATAAATACCATGGAAACGATTATAAAAAGAGACAATTCCTGCGCACTGGGTACATGTCATTCCTCAGGCTGGGTACAGATGCATTTGTTCACAGGGCTCTCCTGCAGAAAACAAAAATATCCACAAGTTTTCCAATTTTGCTTATGATTTACACCATTAAAGCCATAATAGCAATATATGTGATTGAGCTGGCTGCAGGTAATCACGTAAATATATAGCCAGCCACCCAACATAAGCAGCCCCCCGACTGAAAACTCTGAACCGAAACTTAATGGCACCGTTGAAGAAATACTATAATAAAAATATTCTTCATTGGATGCGCATCAGAGAACTATCCCTTGGTCCGCACGACGTTACAGACATCTTCGGAAAATCTTATCTTCTTTAACAAATAGGGAATATGGCAGTAAACAGTTACAGGAAACCTAGTACACAATCTTGTAACAAGGAAGTTTTCACTGATTCCCATTCCGTTGAATCAGATCGTCCGGTATCCAAACAAACTGAAACGCGGCCAGCCAACCTAAGTGCTGCTTCAGATACTTACGTAACTGCCTCTCAGCCATTACCTCAAGTACTGGTTCATCTTCAATTAATGTAACATACCTCCTACCTCCTTTCGGAAATTCTGGATAATGTCATTACCTAATAAAAATAAATCGGCCAGACGACGGAAGGCTTCTCTAGCAGCGCTGGTTACTGGATCTCCGTATAAAGGACATCTGAAATACAAGGATGTTCAAGCTTGAGGACGCGGCACAGCTAGTCGAGGCTGCGGTAGCGGCATTCCGGTCCTTCGCCCGTAATCCCAATGTATGAGTACACATGTAGAAGAAACTGATGCTGTTGCAGGCACCGTCATTATTTCGAGTGGGTCTAATTCATCCATGAGTTTTTCCTGTTGGACAGCTACCTCAGAAAGAGAAACACTCTAATTTCCACTCTTCTTTCTACTTCTTGTGACCCAGTTTTTCTTGAGGACCGTAAAGGGGACCTGTGGATTCAGTGCATGAGTTGCGAACTGTGGTCCCACAGTAGATATGTGGGGCTTGAAAAGGAATTTGGTCACTTCTGCCGCTAGAGCAGGTTGGATATTGTAAACTGTCTTTTTCTTTTAGGATGATGTTACTTCAGAATTATATTTTTCCCTCTGATCATGGATTTGTATATTATTGTCACGATTTTAGTGACTATAGAAGGGGTTTGGGTTGGTAATCGGATTTACTGCACAATTATACAACTCGATACTATACTTCTCGACACACTAGGTCTTCTCAGTCTGTTACATTCTTGACTAGCCGTTGCTTGGTAGCGGCTTTTAACGGTGGACGTTCCCTTCTTCTGTGTTCCCGAACTGTCCCCGGCCTGAGCTATCAGCTTCTCAGAGCAACAGCTCGCAACAACTGGACCCCAGCTATTGTCTAGCTGACTGGCACTGGGCTCCATTTTCGTCGCCTCCTGTGACTCGCAGGGCTACGGTAGAAGTATCCGAACCCGCCTCCACACGCACTTCAGTCTCTAAAAGTCAAAATTATGTTACGACTGATGGTCAGTCGGCCAGTCTGTCTTAGTGTCAAGCACCCATCTGGGGCCTAAGAGCAGATATTTATTACTGTCAGACATTTGCGGGTTTGTTGATGTGGAAATCCCTCTTTGAAAAGAGGACGTATCTGTCGTTTATAATTGCTGCTCACCCTCGCCAGCGCAGTCATTCTCGGGTCCGGGTCCCGTGGTACTCATGACCATATTTTAATGTCTCAGATTCGAGAATTCCCCGACCTGGAGGGCCAGGTCCCCGTATTTATATCACCCAAGAACAGGGTGGCCCAGTTATACCCTCAGGCACTGGTTTCCTTTCGCCGCCTTCTACGATTCGCAGGGCTACGGTGTAGGTATTCGAACCCGCCTCCACGTGGGGTTTCTCTTGTGTCATAGTCAGTCAGAGTTACTTTGCGACTGGCGGTTTACCGCCAGTCAGTTCGTCTTGGCGCCAAACCCCTTAAGACTCAAGACCAGATTTTATAATAACTGAACCTTTGCGGGCGTAGTCCTTATGTAGCACCTTCTCTGGCGAGAGGATGTGGGTTTCTCTTATGAATATGCTGCTTCTTTGTCAAGTGTACGTATCGCACTTATAGCATAGGTTTACATGGTTAAGGGGAATGCCTTTTCTTGCCGGGAGGCGGTCAACAATAATTTGGAGTTGGGGTTTGAGATGTGTCTGAGAGCAGAGCCACATCTATATTTAAGTCTTGCAGCGGTTTACTGAGCTCATAGCGCCGCCTCCAATTATCATTTGCATTAAATGCTATGACTTTGACCGGGAAAAGTCAAAGTCAAAGTTACTTTACGACATGCGGTTTACCACCAATCCATTCGTCTTGGCGTCAAGCCCCTTGAAACTCACTACCAGAGATTTTTATTTTCAACTGAACTCTTGCGGTCATAGTCCTTATGTAACATCCTCTCTGACGAGAAGATGGGGTTGTCTCTTATGAATATTTGGTCTTTCGTCAGTTGCACATAATGCTCATATAACATATTACTGAAAACTTTTCCTTTTCTCACTACACACTAGTCCTCTGTCAGTACAGGCTTTGCAAAGCAGATCATGTCTATCTTACGTATCTCATGCTACAACGGCAGCTTAGTCAATTGGAAGGTCGTAAATTTGACCATCGCCAAGTTCGGCAGGGACTGCATAGAAAACACAATTCCTCTGTTGCAGTATAGTTGTTACTTAGCGATGGCATGACGTATTCCGTTGTTGCGTGCGCATCTATCGGCATGGACTGCGCACAAAACATCATTCCTCTGTTGTTATGGGCCGCTGCATAGTAACGATCGATTGTTGTGACTCCACAATTCTTGCTTTGAGCGAATATGTCACATTATCTATTATTTCACGCCACTCCTAATCAGTTCATATAATTACTATCATATTGCTCCTTACCGACTTTCGAAAGCATTTTCAATGTCTTGCATTCTGTGGGTTCCAAATTACCGGCACAATTTCTGGAACAGGATTCTTTGCCTGTTTTTAGAAAAACGCATATATTGTGATGAATGCTTAGTTTTCTTATATGTACATAATTTATAGGAAAATGAAATAACATTTCCTGCATATTTATATGTAAGCTGTAAAAATTATGACTACACCGAATGATATATTACTAAAGACAAAGTTGGGTTCCATATTACCCTTTCTCCTCTAATAATCTTACGTTATTAGTATTATTAGTAAAAATTATGACTACACCGAATGATATATTACTAAAGACAAAGTTGGGTTCCATATTACCCTTTCTCCTCTAATAATCTTACGTTATTAGTATTATAGCCTTCAGACTGAAGGTGGGGGCAGTATATTCTTTCGAAAGGTTGGTAACTGTAGTTGCAATCCAGAGGATAGGAATCTTCATAGTCTCTGCCGTGAGAACCTTATATCTCGCAGATGGACATGACCGATCATTCGTCATGTAGGCCTGCTTCGCGCAACCCTCTGCTCGGAGCAGCTTGTAAGAAGCGCATCTCCCGTTCTGGGAACGAGCTGCCCGCTCTGTGAAAGTTCCAACTGACGTGTCAGTGATATCTGAACAACGTGCTTCCATCTTAAATAATTTAAAAGCATAGATATGATAACTGAATATATTTTGTTCAGTATTCGTTCTTTTTCTTTTAATTTTATTTTACTGATATTTTTTCATTAATAACACGAAAAATATGATCCTTAGGATTAAAAAAATGATCATAACACCATCAGAATATCCAAGATCCAGACTGTTTTGGGGGTTTCGCTGTATTTAATTCGCGGTAGTTTTTTTAAAGCATCAGGATAGAAAGTCTTGTAAAGAGTGTATAAAAACTAGTAACTTGGTTTCAACAAATCAAGGCACTGGAAACCACAACTAGAAAAACTTACAATTAAATACAAATCATATAAATTGAACATTTAGACACATTCGACTTTCCCAAAAATTCTGACTTGTACACTCTTGTCAGCTTAACACACTTAAATCTCATAGAAGTACATGACTACCACTACTACTACTACTACTACTACTACTACTACTGCTACTTGCTACTACCACCACCACACCATGAAAAAAGTGGGGAACTAGTAGAGGTACAGCTCCACCATTCTTGACCTCAGAAACTAGATGAAGTAGTCAGTTTCATGCTCTGGCTGTGCTACTCCTGTGGTAAGAGCTCCAAGCACCCACTAAATAGGACTGACTGGATGCTGAGGAGAAGAGAAAAATCTCTAGCCCCTACTGGCCCATAGTCCATGCTCTACTGACTGCGAATAAGGGGATAATAAATCTCACTTTGTATTCATCATATAAGTTTATGTTTTTACATTGTCAGTGATCAGTTGCAATTTTTATGTGATCTCTTCAGTAAAACAGCTTTAGAGATTGCCATACAAGAGACTGAAACTGATGTAGGATGAAGTTGACATAAATATGCCTAATATTGACTGCCATAACTACAGGCTGCACGTCCCAACTCTACTGTCAGTGTGGTTGGTGCACTTGGAGATTCTGAAAATTGACAATATACTGAAGGTTTCTTTTCTCTAGAAGAAAAATTCTGAACACAAGGCACCTATCAGTAAACTCAACAGGTAACAGTATGACTTTGTGACAAAGCATTGGTATACCTGTTTATCAATTCATAGCTGGTGGTGCTGAAGTTGGAAGGAGTGGTCTTCTGGACCCTGCTTTGGTTGCCTGGAATAGCCTTACATTGGCTGATTCCAACAAACGTGAAAATATGAAATGAAATTCTTAAAATTCATGTTACAGTTAACTTTATCAGCTTGATATTTCTTGAAATTATGACTTTATTCTGGAATGGTTAGCATGAAGAACACTTTATTCCAGTTGACAGAATCTTGATGCTTTCTAGCTTTTCAGTGCTTTTAAGGAGAAAATAAGCTGTAACTCCATCACAGATACTGTCAGTCTTGATGTAACAGGTAAATTAATCAGGGAATTTCTCATTTTTACTGTAGGCAGTAATGTGAGGTCTAGTCCTTCAGCCAGGTGTGCCAACACTACTCATGGCATATGCTGTTTCATTTAGGGGTGTTTATGTTGTTCCACAACATGATTCTGTGTTATATATAATTAGCAACTGAATTAAATATATCAATAGACCAACACTACTCATGGCATATGCTGTTTCATTTAGGGGTGTTTATGTTGTTCCACAACATGATTCTGTTACATATATAATTAGCAACTGAATTAAATATATCAATAGACCAATCAGTTTATTATATTGAACACTACATGTTATGGTCGTGGTTGACCATCCTCAGATGTGTACATATATTATCATAAATAAATGGCGTTATATTCCTCAATATGTAATCAAAATTCACCCATTTTGGTCATATAGTAAAGTCATCTACCACTACTGAAACAAGTTACACTGGGAAACATGCTACAAACAGGAAAAAATCAAGTTCACAAAAAGCAACCATGGTGCATTATACCCCCAACACACTAAATATTCATATTCACAGAAATCCATTAGTCTTAACATACTGATTTACAATGACCATATGAAATACTACAAACCTTCTCAACACTATGTATCAACATTTTCTGCAGTTCCTAAATATATACATATGAGCTGGACACATGTAACAAAACATGAAGATATTCCGACCACACTATAGTAGTACTAACATATCAGCTACATATAATATATAAATAGTAATATGTAAATTCACACATAACATAAACACACCTCCCTATTACCATTCAATATATTCACATTTCATATGCCATATATACACGTTATTCAATTAATAATTTTCATACTTTCAATATATTCTTTGAAAAACTTTTAATTATATGGCCACAATGGATAAATTTTGATTATATATTCAGCAATATAGCCCAATATATTTATGATTATGTACGTATACACCTGAGGGTGGTCAACCATGACCAAAAGATGTAATGTTTAATATAATAAACTGATTGACCTATTGATATACTCAATTCAATCGCTTACTGTACATAACAGAATGAACACGTTGTGTGATGGCTTACAAAACCCTAAATCTATTTATACAACAGGATACAAAACATAAACCTAACTGTAGAATGTTTTTAGAAGGAATACTCTTTCCTTGGAAGAAACCTTTCCTTTACATAATCCTTAATATTATACTTCTTCTATTTTATTTTCTTTATATTCATTTATCAAAAGGAACTGAATTGAATTATTATTATTATTATGGAATGTGAATTCAGGAACTTTTTGTTTTTATTTCTTTTTCCATTAATTGAGGAGAAATTGAAGTGTGTATCAAAATCAGATGTTGTAAATTAAAAATATTCTGGAATCTATTTTCCAACCACAGAATAAGGTTCTTTTTAATGATTGATTCTTTTCATACTGTGTTCAGAAGATAATGATAAAGGATGGACACACACTTGCGATTTTGTACTTTTAAGAGGGATTTGGGCATTGCTGGCCATTGTAATTTGCATATATAACCATAATTCTGATACCATTATCATGAATAATATTTTAGAACTTCTTTTTCTAACATATTGAATGTATCTTCATTGATATTAATAAATTTTTTGTTTTGTCTGCTAAAATAATATATATCACCAGTGTAGATGTCAAACCATAAAGCATGTATGTGAAGCTCATGTGTCTCAAGTCGCCTCTTGAGGAATCCATAACTGGCAATATTCTGGAGCTGCTGAAGACAGTTCACCTGAAACATATTCTTACAGATTATTAGCTGTCCAGGAGAAATACATGATATATGCTGCCTTTATGAGAATCCATGAGAGGTTTTGATGTCGTTTATGCAGTATGTATTAACTACAGTTACACAGAAGATTTACCATGTATGGAAGTGTTACAAACATGTCAGATGAAAAATGTCGAACTTATTGGTGTTTGGTTTCCACCAACCTGAACTAGGATGGCAATCATACTGTGATAGGACTTCTAAGTCCATGAACTTTGGAATGCTTGGAACTGCACAGATGTTGGGAGATGTTCATTACCAGCCAGAGTCATGGTAAGCACCAATCCCCAGCAACCATGCACATGCACAATATTTGAAGTTTTTGAGAACACCATCACTTCGGCTGTCTATTGTGATGCTGTAAGGTAGAATGTCACACAAGTCCATGTTCAAGCCCACTTACAGTCTGGCTGCAACAGAGTGCCAAGGAGATGATAAGAGGAGGAGCCAGGAAGTAGAGAATGGGTGGAGGAGGAGGAGGAAGAAAAAGGAGAGCAGGAGGAAGAGGAGGAGAAGGAGGAAGTACATACAGCCAGTGACATTCACTTGTGACTAAGAGGGGGACAGTGCCAAATAAATCCTTTCTGACCGCAACCTACAG
This sequence comes from Cryptotermes secundus, assembly GCF_002891405.2. Lineage (NCBI taxonomy): Eukaryota > Metazoa > Arthropoda > Insecta > Blattodea > Kalotermitidae > Cryptotermes > Cryptotermes secundus. The sequence goes on along the minus strand of NW_019725008.1, from coordinate 147,204 downwards.
CACAGCCATTTCATATGATGATACTTTATGACTGATAAAGCATACAATGATAGAACAAAAAAATCGGTTTGCCATCTACAATGGCGTTATTTATGCATACAGCAACTAAACCCAACAAAAACAATCTAGAAATACAATTCAGGAAATGGTGTATGTTATTGTGACATGTATACTCATTGCTAGGCAATGGGCCAATAAACACGTTCCCACAACACATGCGCGTGCAACAATAGGACGTGTGTTGCTAGACAACGGAGCTGTAAACACTCTCCTCAACAACAGAAGATGGTGTTTTCCATGAAATCCACCCTGAGGCTATGTAACGAGGATGTCATAAAGCTAAAAGGGGAACTGAGTAAAGTTCTGGAGATTGCAGTCAAAGGTGATTGAGAAGAAATGGCAAGAAAGGAATTAGACATTGAAAAGAAGACTTCATTTGTGCTTTGAAGTTACAGTGAGACACTGATAAATCCATTGCCTGGTTATGACTAGTGAAGGCTGAGAATCCTAGTGCATGAGCAACAGTGAACTGGGAAGTGCATAGAATGGTAATAGCGCTGTATTATCTGTAGTCCCAAATTGTGTGAAAGTATAAAGTGCAATAAATTCAATCATCCAACCCAAAACCCGTCTTGTAAGTCACACCTACATGTGACATTCTTAAGAAAATTTGGTTTTAAGAAGGGAAAAAAAAAAAAATATTAAATTGAGAAAATTAGTAGGAATAATAAGCCAAGTGAGATGCATCATGTGCAGGGATCAGATCACAGAGAAAATGGACTAGTATAACAAAATCTCATGTTAGCAGAGGGTAGCTCAATTGTATTGTAATTTGCTTCTGGCTGTTACCTCTCTGTACCTGCTCCATGAGTTGTTAAATACAGACACAGCTCTTTTGTCAACCAAATATAGTAGCCATTTAATAATGACTGGTTTTTATGCTTAATTTAAAACAGTAATTTGCTATCAAAGAAGTGCCCAAGTGACACAACTTCATGAAACAATAGCACAAGGACACCATGCTGGACTGTCCTGGTACAGTCCAGCCAATAATAAGATTTAAAATTTTCACATCTCTGAATAATATATTATAAATACTGCCATGAGATAGTTTCTCAGTGATAAAAATAATTGTAATTGCTAAAATCTTTCAGTCTGAAGAATTATTGTTGCTTAATAATGATCATTGTTTCTGTAAATTTGTTCTACTCAATAATTTTTCCATTCTACAAAATTATAAATCCAGAACTGCTGGATTCCAGTCTCATGGAGAAGAACAAGAAGATGATGTTTCAATAGAAGCTGATTTCAGATCACAGAGCTGAAAAACTGAAAGTAGATTTCTCATAGTTTTGTCTGGAAAGCTTCTCTTAATTCATGCAATTGAACTTAATTTATATAATCATGGAAATATTTTTTGGACTTAATGTCTGGATTGAAGAAGAGTTTAGCATTTCAGAGGCTGTTTCTGTCTCTGTCTTCACGCAAAAATGAAGGTGCGAACTTACCGCAAAGCCAGTTAGGTAAAAGTGACGACTGATTTCACAGAAGTATAGCTGTCCTGAGAAAACGATGGATGATATTACACATGAAGACCCTTGGGCTTGGCATGCATTTTGTGAACACATCACAAGTACATGCCACAGATCATGATGTAACAACATATAAGTCAGTGGATACAAAAATGAGCAATACTTTTTAAGAACTTAAAGAAAGAAACTCAGTTATCTACAGGCAGATTTCTTCAATTGTAAACTAATCACACACCTGACATGGAATAGCCTACTCAGCAAGAGAATACCAAGTGTTCTCTGGTTTTTAATTAATACTACTAAATCTTATTGCAGCAACTGAATCATAATTTAATCCTTAAATATAAAGAATTTTACTGCTACCATCACAAAAGTGGTGGTTAAGTTATATGATTCATGAAGACACTATACATTAATTAAGGTTAAACAGGAGATACTGGTAAAGATAAAAAACTTAATTAATTTCATCCAATCAAATCAATACTATATGCCTTGAAAAGTGTTCTAAAACATTTCAAGCTATGCAATATTAAAATAATGATTGAAAAATCAGTATAATATGACAATTCGAATGAAAGAGAGTCAAGAGAGCAGAAAGCATTATCGACTTCTTCTGAGTATTCCCATAATAATATCTGTGTTTCTCATGTTACTAGAAAACAGCCTATCAAAATTTATACAAAATTGAAACCATCAACGTGGGAATCAGATTTCTTATATTTAATTACAAAGAAACACATTCCTTACTTTAAATGTACAAATATAGATCGGTGTGAAATTATATACCGTATTTATGCTTGTATAGGCCGCGTGCGTGTATAGGCCGCAGCACAATTTTCAGACAGAAATTATAGAAAAAAATAATTTTCTTGGAATATTATTTCAGGAGTAGAAATTATTCCGAAATTTGGCAACGTTAATTTTTTTAAATGAAGTGTGATTTCGAATATTTCGAATATAAGCCGCACCCCAGTTTTCCTCTTGAATTTTTTGGCAAAAAATGTGCGGCCTATACATGTGTAAATACGGTATGTGAAAAGGATGAACTTAGTTTGATTTACTCATGCATATTTAGACAAGAGGTATTGTACATTCCAGAACAAGATATGAGTACTGTTTCAGTAATTGAATCTACACATTGCATCAATAAAGCAGTTTCATATCCATGAAGTAATGATGTGGACCATATCAGTTTAGTTCTCAGCAGCTTTGACAGAGAGGCAGACTCAAAAAAGATTGAAAATTAGTTGTGGTGCATAGGATAGTGTCGGTTACTTCGAGATAAGGAAATCACTAGTTAATATACTCCTGGTTCTACTGTAACTGTACCTGTGAAAGTTTATCTGCAACAGAAAAATTGTCCTCAGGATCTATATAGGCTACAAACTTCCTCATTGGAGTTTCTGCTTGAAAGATGAGTGGTTTCTGATAGCCTGAAATTTCAAGCTGCTGAAATGTTGACAAAGAAGAAGATGCATGGGCACTTAGCCACGCTCGTAAAGGTGAAATGCGTCTGTTTTTCTGTGATGAAAACTCCTGACACTGTAAGGAATAGAGTAGATTCATAGCCTGAAATGAAGATAAAAACACTGTTTCTATTCTGATTAAATCATTCTAGCGCAGAGCTGTATTTTATGCTATTCTAAAGAAAGTTACAAAAAGAACTCTGTTCTGTATCATAAGACTCTTAACTCACTTAACTAAACTAACTTCATGAAGCAGGATCCTTCTCAAGAAGCTGACAGTAGCTCAGCTTGTCAAGAAATTACCCATATTTTATGGAACCCACCTAGCAGGCTGCCAGGTTGGCTGATAATACTAACAATATTTGATGAAGAGTAGAGATTATGAATCTCCTCATTATGCAATTTTCTCCAGCCTCCTGTCACATTCTCCTCTTAAGGTTAAATATTCACCTCAGGTATATGTTCTCAAACACCTTCAATCTATGCTCTTCCTTAATGAAAGAGAGCAAGTTTCAAATCTATACAAAACAACAGGTAAAATTAAACCTGCAGTCAATTGTTGTCGTTATTGGCTTTTTTTTAACTAACATGATAGATTCTATTAACAACTATAAAATTTATATGCAAAGCTCCAAAGATGGTAAGCCCTTATTGTGGTTTCACTCTGTCCATTCTGGTGCATGCCAGGATACTATATTAATTTACTCTTCTCATCCTTCCACCTTCTAGGTACCAAACCATTTTCAGACATTGCTCCTTCAGCAATCATCTGATCAGTCAAATTTTTTCTTAAAGCAGAAGATTAACTGGCAGTTCATTGCTACCTGGGGTTCATAAGACTAATGCCCAAGACCTAAGCAAATGACAAATAACTATGAATTTAACAGAGGTGATACAGATAGCAAATCAGTCTTTCACATGTTAGTGACCAGACGCATGGTTTAGATTGATTATCGAATGTTTATGACTCATACCTGCAGATAACTGTAAGGGCTATTCATAAAGCAACCTCCATTTATTTTAGGCAACTAATGTAGGAACAGGGGAGAGCTTGAGCACGCAAGGTAGAGTCACATGACTCATTGCCTTGTAAACCATCATGTGACAGGTTACCTAGTGTTTGTCTTGCCTCTACAGAGTGAGTTATGATGTGTCCTGCAATTGATAATTCTGCCAGCTGTGAAATTCAAGCTGTTATACACTTGATTCATACTAAAACATGAGTGCTGTGGAAATCAATCGTGAATTATACGTGATGTACAACAAAATGTAATGAATAGAGAGCCACAAACTGCAACTGCTCACTCACAACTAACTGGTATCCATCAAATGCCAACTGACTGATTGACTGGCCAGCTGACTAACTGCTAAATTGCTGCTGGTCCTCACCAGCACAGTCATTTTTGGTTCTGAGTTCAGTGGGACTCATGGCCATCTTTTACTGTCTGGTGGCTCTGGAAGCCTTCAGACACCAACGTTCCTGCTGACTGACTTGCCTGTGGCCTTTGTTATATAGCCTCAGCATGGGCCATGCAGAAAACACTGCCACCAAAAGTTCTTCTATTGTTGCATATTTACTGAGCTATTGCATAGCAATGGACATCTCTGGTAACAGATGGCATGATACATTTCATTCCAATAGAAAGAAGAAAGTACAAGCGTTTGAGTAAGAGTAAACATAATTAATCATGTTTGTTTTTTGCACTTTTGTGGAAGGAACAGTTTTTGAAAATATTCATACTTGAGAAGAAATATTAAGGTAGTCATGGTCAAACTGGAAACTAAGATCATGAACTGCATTAATGGGATGATGGGAATCCAAATATTCCCTCCTGCATTTATTGTAACTATGACTTTTCTGCCAGATAGGACGAGGATGGTTTCTCATTACTAATGATGTGAGATTATTTCCGGATATGACAACTCAAGCATAATACTCAGCCCTATGCACTTTTAGAGAAAACACAGCAGGGACTATGGGATATGGAGCCGAGGCGGTGGGAGTGGTGCTGCTAGAAACCAGTGTATCTGGGAGGTCTTGTGACCGGCCAATTCGATCAAGGTTTTCCGTGGTTTTCCTTGGTCCCAGAGCAAATGCTGAGTTGGTACCCAAATTCCACGTTGCACTGCATGCTTCACATGCAGCCCCCCCCCCCTCAATAGTAACATCATGAAACTTATTATACTATAACTACACAAGAATGACATGTCTTATATCATGTATAATGATCCATGGACACGAAATAACTGAAATGAAATGAAATGAAAGAGACACCCATGCATCATACCAGTCTTCAGTTAATCACATTTACCTTACAATCTGAGTGTCCACAAACTATTATGTGTTTGATATCATTCACAATACATCCTAGCTCTAATGCTGCTGGTTCAGTTGTTGTTGCTTCATCTAGGAAGTGCTGTGAATGAGGAATCAAGTTGCCAGCATTACGAACTGCAACAAAAAAAAAAGTTCTTGCATATTCAGCATATCATAATTTTTAACAGTGTATTAAAAGCATTTCTCACTGGTGTGGTGTGTTCTAGAGATCAGAAGGATTGGCCCTTTCAGGCTATAAGAGATTACTAATTACCATATAAAACAGGTCAAGTTGAGTGATTCACAGTTATTGTCTTGAACCTAAACATCAATCTGATATAGATATAAAAGAAAATTATAAATAAATGTTGTGTGCTTTTCAAACATTTATCATCTTACAAAAGTTATGAATACACATATAATGGCACTATGGTGGAGCCAAGCAAAGAATTCTCATGGATCATCCCTCATTCTGTCTATCCTCCCCTCCAGCACTTCCCTAAACCTATGCCCAATCTTCCACTCCTATTGGCTGGATTACTTGTTGTAGTATAGGAATGGGGTCTCAGCAGGTAGGATGGTAGAGTAGACGAACAGGCCCTCCCTTCATAACAAGTATCCCTACCACTCGTGACAGTTTTTTGGCCAGATCAGCCATGGTGTTGCTTCCACCTCAGGTGCAAACGCACAAAAAATTTAAAGCACTGAGATGGGAAGGTCTTCACTGTCATGATGGTGACATAGGGTATCATACCAATTGGTCACTTAGTATCTCTAATATTTGACACACATAGCTCATTAACGAGAGTCTGATGAAAGAATTCTATTCTTTCAAAGTCCTGAAGAGAATAAAGACACTCACCAACAAACATATCTCCTACATTGGTCTCTGTGAAACGAGTTGGAATCATTCTACTGTCCATACAAGTGAAGAATACAGCTTTTGGCTGGAAGGAAGTAGAATTCATTTTATAACATTGACTGTTAACTGTATGTTACAATTAGCAAGCACTGTAAAAATATACAATTTCCTTTCCACTTGTTGCAAGGAGCTATGAGGAATGTATATAATGCCTAATGTACTGAAGGATTCTATTTTACATAATGTGAACTGGCATATACCACCACATCATCTTAATCACCATATTACCAGCTTTAGGTCCTTTAAGGGTGCTGTATGAACTGCAAGGTTTGGAAGTGTTATAAAAAACTAGGGAATGATTACATATGCTGAATTGAAAAGAATTAAAGAGGAACTGGTCATCACCTTTTGAAGATACAGTTGTGGTATAAACCTGGAATGACTGAAGGTAGGCCTGAAAGAGCCAGTGCAAAAAAATGTATTTTTCACCAGGTATCATTAGAACAATAAAATCAAGAAGTGCAAGATGGGTGGGGCATATAGTATGCATGGGAAGGGTATGAATGCATATGAAACTTTGGCCAGAAGAGCCTCAAGTGTGCAGGGCACTTGGAAGCCACTGGAGCAGATGGGAGGATAATATTAAAATGGATCTTAAAATCGAGATGGGAAGATGTGTGCAGGATTCATGTGGGTCATGGCAGAAACTATTGATAATCTATTGTGAACATGTTAATGAATTCATGTAATTTTTTTAAGTAGCTACAAGCCGGAAGGTCACAGATTCAAGTCCCGATGAGGTCACTGGATTTTTTCAATTGACCTAATCCTTCCAGCTGCACTATGGCCCTGGGGTTGACTCAGCCTCTAACAGAAATGAGTACCAGGAATTAATTAAATAATTTTCCTGGGGAGTAAAGCGTGGTCGGCGCGTAAGGTTGACAACCTTACCGCCATCTTTGAGCCGATTGTCTAGATAATGTGGGACCCTCAACGTCTCACAACCCTATGGGCCTTCACGGCCAGGGAAAGCTTTACTTTTACTTGTAACTTTAGATATTTTTATGAACTTAATAAATAATTATTTAGAGAATTAGAAATCTTACCTCTGGCATCTCAGTATATACTATCTCTTATGCTCTTTGTGATAAAAAATAGAAACAAATTCATAGTAAATTCAGAGATTCATAGTACCAGACAGAAAAATAATCTCCATCAGCCTCTTGTAAATTTTAGTAAATACCAGAAGGGAGTTTACTGTTTAGGAACAAAGTTCTATAATAATCTACCACAATATATTAAGGATATATCGAGTGACACTAAGAGTTTTGAGGTACAATTAAAACAATTTTTATATTTACATTCTTTTTATTCTTTACAGGAATATTTTGGTTATAAATCTTTTTAAGGTGTGAGTAGTTGTCTTGCTTTACAATTAAAAGAAGACAAGGTTGTCAGTCTGTGTTCTGGTTTTTAGATGCTTAGATATACACAATTTTTATATTACTGTATACTAGTCTTTTATTTCAATTTATTATATAATTAATGTATGTTATACAAAACTCGTTAATGACATTATGTTTTAACTATTGAATTTTTAATTAACAGACTTGCATAAAACTGTACAAATTGTATAACGTTTGCCATTACTTTTGCTACTAAAATTAACTTATTTATTATATTGTGTATGTTTATCAGTATTTTATACAAATGTGCATGCTACTGGATGACAACTGTAATCCTTAGTTGTGACTGTAACAAGGACCATCTCCACATCCGCATGAGAATGTACTCTCGACAGGATTTATGGAAGGTGAATAAATGAAATGAAATGAATTGTTCGTCCAAGGGTAATCTAAATGTGATATTTTAAATGAATACAGAGCTCTGTTAAAACAACATATTTATTGAAAAAATTACGTTAGTTTTCTTCAGTGTGCCAACATACAATGTAAGTAAGTATGTAAGTAAACTGAAGAGTTCTAGCGTCAGGGGCGTCAGGGATATAATGGTGTGTAGTCACTTGAAAGTCAACCGATGTTTCGGAGGAATATGTCACCCTCCATGCACAGGGTTCATGAATACGCCAAACAAAAACCAGGGTGAAATATGTAGCAAGCAGATCTGGGTGTATTCTTCGACGTTAAAGACGGGGACGACATGTTACTCCTAAATGTCGGTTGACTTTCAACTGACTACATGATGTTAATCCCAGGCGATAAAACTCTTCATACCCACAGCTACAAGAACCTCAAATCCCCAATATTTAATAATAATAGGGTCAGCGCACACTGTGCAAGTTTAGTCTTTACAGAATTGAGTTAACGATGTAGGTCTTTTGGCACACGCTACCACATGGTATCCAATATTTTAACAGACATTTTTCTAAGTAACGTGTTTCGTTCACAAATGCGCATGCGCAAGGTGGTAGATCGAATCTTTCCGATCTGGCAATCAGCTGTTTGTACATTATTCAGTGTCATTGTAAGGGCAGATAATAAAGTTTCGAGTGCATTATTAATGCTGAGAGCTTACCTCTGGGCGATTCCGTACAACTTCAAACTGTTCAACCATTTTTTTGCGATCCGTTTGTCGATATTTCATGATCCCACGTAATATTCTATCCATGTTTTTATTGAAAAGTGGTCATCAAACCGTTCAGTGTTCGCAGGCAGAGGGGGGATGCCAAGAGAAGGAGGCGATTAAATGGAGTCAAGGGTTGGAAGTGGTGTTGGCGACTGTCACTGGACTGCGTTTCGTGTAGAAAGTGAGTGATGAGAGATGGTTATGTTTTACACGTATTTATGTCTTAAGGAACGAAATCAGGTTGTGTAGGTTGTGCGGGAGAACTGCGTTGACTGGGCCTTGCAGGACCTTGAAAATTAATTTGCATACGTTGCTTATGTAATATGTAGAGAAGGAATGGGCAGTAGAATTGAATGTGTATAGAGGATCTTGACATCATGAGACCCCATCTTATTATCCTCTAGATGAAGTTCATGTAAAAGCCCAAAATGTGTCAGGGTACTAAGCCATAGGCTCAATGTATAATTTTGTTTCATGATTTGCAGTTCTTCATGATTCTCATGGTGTTAGATGAATTACAGACCGTTGCTGGAGTTGTAGTCCTCTGTGGTACAGTTGTAGCAAAAAGGGAGTCATCAGTCAGAAGAACAGCAATTGTGAAATTCAATTCATATGTGTAATAATTATGTCCATTACAAGTTTCATACATGTTACATGCAAAGACAGGAAGCTGTTATAAAAAGCAGAGAATAACATTAAGAGCTTGTAATTAGGTGATGGCCCTAGAATGAAGTGTTAAAATTTCTGCCTGTCAGTGTATACAGCTGTGTAAATGCTGGATATCTTGAATGCATTGTAGTGTGAAGTATTGACATCTCTGAAGCAAACATCATTATTGCTAACATTACTCACTTCTTATGTTCTGAGGTTTAGTTACTATGTAAAATATTAGTTCAGTAGCAGGTTAGGTATGTTGGAGTGGTTTCTGTTAAATTCAATGTGCCTGATATTACAGAGAAGGGTTCAGTTACATGCAGGCCTTTTAACCAGTGACATTTACAAACAGCAAGATCAACAACAGAAATGCATACCGTGCAGTATGTATGAAAGAAAAACCAAGAGAAATAAGTGTTGCAACTGTAGTTATAACCTACACAGAACAACCCACATCCTCAAAGAACCAGGTATCAAGAGAACACTAGTAGAAATATTCCAAGGAAGTCCCCGTGGACTGTACAAAATGACATTAACATACAGCATCAGATACAAACACAAGATATAACTTCTCAGGCCGCAACACAGTACCACGAGTATTCTCCAGTATCATTTAAACTCAGCAGCCATCCCTGATAGCACACTAGGCATCTAGAAATAGCAGCTGCACCAAAGTTGTTACGTGATCAGAGTGATTCACAGTGCACACCTACAACGTAACTTCTAATCAGCTTTCGGACATGGAAACATTTATTTCAACTTTAGCTCATCACTTTAAACCTAATCTATAATTGTTGACATGGTGACACATTTGCTTCTCTTTTATCTCAGCAAAAATACTGTAATTCCTCTAGGTCTGTCATGAGATCACGTAGCTAGCAGCACCCAGTCTCTGTTCAATAACCATGTGTATAACAGATGTAAGAATAGCCTGATGATGGCCAGTTAAGCTAAAACATTAGTTTATAACCAAATGTATATTTGGGAACTGCCAACATTCAAGCAAATGTTACAGTGACAACACAAGTATCATTGCTTAGCAATGGCAAGTAAACATCTGTTTCTAGGCAAAGCCTACAACAGTACTGACAGTGACATGTTTTCTGTAGGTCCAACTCTAGGTTATATAAGAAGATACATTAAGTGGAAGTTTACAGGTCAGGCATACAACCATTCAAGTGAGTAAACTGCCGTGGTAGCAAATACTACTAGAAATAGGGCATAGTCTGCTGTACTGAGCCTAGACTGACAGAGGCCTTGTAAGTATTATACATACTTGATATTAAGACTCATTTGTAAGTGTACATAGTGACAGTGGACTGATACTATCGACTATCAGTAGTAGAGTGAATTTACCGACTACACAACACGTTTTTTATTATCACATCACTGCATGTTTCGACCTTAAGAGGTCATCTTCAGGTTAAAATTATTATTATTATTAATATTATTATTATTATTAATATTATTATTATTATTAATATTATTATTATTATTATTATTATTATTATTATTATTATTATATAATAATTTTTACCTGAAGATGACCTCTTAAGGTTGAAACATGTAGTGATAATGTGATAATAAAAAACGTGTTGTATAGTCGGTAAATTCACTCTGCTATTGATTAAAACACTCAACAGGATGCAAGAAACGATTAAAACTATCGACTATGACTGACAAATCACAGACCCATCTTCTCGTCAGAGAAGGCGCCCCACATGGACAGGACAGTAACTTTCATTTAAAAAGTAACATCTGGTCATGAGCCCCAGCTCGACACCAAGACAGACAGACCTTACTGACCATCAGTTGCAATGTGACTTTGACTTTGGACGTTTACGGTTCTAGAGTTCTACAGTTCTACAGTTCTAGAATTCTAGTTCAGCGTTGCATTTCAATACAACATTCAAAGTGTTACAGATTTCACTATTGGTATTATTATTCTTCAATTCCCTCAATTCAGGTTCATCTGTGTATACTGCGCAACTGTAATAAATATTATAGAACAGTTCAACAAGTGGTTTGTCTCTTCATATAATGACATCCCACATATATAACTGATTATTTATTTACTAGTTGTTTTGGCAGAACTTCATCATTTACAGCTGTCAGGATTTGACTGTATTGAATGGAGCTCGGCAAATTTTTAACTACTGTACTTCTTACAAATATAAATCACTCCGTCCAATGTGACCTGTAAGTTTATTACTACATGAAAAACTTAACACCCTTATATGTTGCGGTCTCTGCGGACCATCTTCAGAGGGCAAACATCACTACAAACAGGAAACCACCTTCACATAAGTTGTTTAGATGTAAAGTACGTACACTTATATGTTACAGTGCATAGTACACAAAATAGAACATTTCACAAACACAGCAGTTTCCTGGGAATGTAAAGTTTTTAAAAATTATTTAAAATTTCTTGATGCTAATTAAAAATTTTGCATTGTCAGTAATTAAAATTCATAAACCATGCAGGCTCGTGTTCGTCCTCCCATCGTCCCTCTTGTATGGGTCAGATATTGTGCCACCTGTCTATCTTGATGTGGAGGTTCTTTATATCTTCCAGGGTTTGCTCGTGGCTGCTGTGCTGGACGGAGTGATTTATATTTGTAATTGTTAGTGTGACGGACCAGAATGAAACAAAAAAAAAACTGTACTTCTTTTTTCTTATCTATGTCTAGACCAGCAGTGAGATATCTACAAAGTCTTGCCTGATTCATTTTGGCTTCCTGTATTTTATTTTATTAAAACAAAATTTAGTGAATATGCATTACTAAATTTACTTCTCAAAGGTAAACTGACCAGATGAATTTTTATGGTTTAATTTGATAATTGTCAGGATGAATTATAAGAAAAGAAGACAACTGCTTAATCAACCTCTGAATCCCTTCTATTTACCAGCTAAGCAAGTGAAAGAAAAGTTATAAATTACAAAAGTATATTAATTTCATTTCATGCATTAAATCCAGCTGAATATCTGTGTTATATGTGCATTAGTGTTGAGAATTCTAACTTATGTAATAATGTAAAAACTTTATTTTCTTTTTCAGGCCAGCGAAAATTAATGTCAAGCATGACATTCACATTCCATATCCGTCGACTTATGTATGGATTCCTACTAGTGGGATGTTTGTTTATAGTGTTCCAAATTGTACGGCTGCAGCGGGGTGGTGGCTACTTTGATGATGTGGACAGAACATCCAGGCTGTAAGGATCACTCATTATATGCAGTATAGTAGAATGCAGGTTAAATTTAGCTGAAGCATAAGACAAGAAAAGCAAGAATTGTATGATACTCTTTGAGTTAGGAAAGGAGTAGAAGGACATACTGGGTGATTCTGTAACCTAAACTGAGAGCATGAAATGGCTTTCGATATTGAACCACATCCATTGGAATTTCCGTGGAGCACTCAAGGTCTGTCCACTGTTCCAACCTAAGACACTAAGACACCATTGTAGCTTTCCTCTGCTCTCTCAACTCCTGTGTCATGACAGTGCCAGCAGACTGTACAGAGAGGTTCATTCCTTGATTTGTGGCCTCTTACTGCTGGTTTTTAGAATGGGATGCAAGCTGGTAGGTAGCATCTTTCCAATAAAACATACATTGGTGAGGTTGTCAGCTTTATGTGCCAGCCACCCTTTACACTCAAGGAGATTCCCGGTACTCATTTCTGTTAAAGTCTGAGTTGACCCTAGGGCCATAGTGCAGTTGAAGGATAAGTCTATTGAAAACATTCACTGAATGTGTTGGAGGAAAGATTGGATACTGGGGAGAACATTTTGGTCTTAGGGAGTAAATGACAGGAGAATGCAGACAGTTGCGTGAGGATCTTTTCGTTTATACTCAGTGCAAACTACCACTACTTTTAGGTTGATCAAACTAGGAAAATGAGATTGTTGAGACACATAATTGCACAAATGGAGGAATCGAGAAATGTATGCAGAATTTTAGAAACCTCTTGGGAGAACTAGGCATAAATGGGAGGATAATATTAAATTGGATCTTAAAAGACAGTATGTGGACTGGATTCAGCTGGCTCTGTAGTGATGCAAGGTTATGTAAGGACTTGCATTATTACACCAAAGAGTTGAATTAGTATTGGCTGCCACAACTTTTAACATAAGACTGACTTAATTCTATGGATTCAACAGAATTTGCATGTAATACCCCAAGAGACTGTTATACTTGTGGCAGGTAGTGTGAGGTTGAGTTGCCCTTTCAGTATTGTGACATGTTGCGCAACGGAGGACCCCTACCTCCCCAGCGGCACGTGGCGGTAACGTAGTGCTCCCCCCCCTCCACGGTGACATAATGCGCGACGCCCGGTGACGTAAGGAGGCGCGAGGTAACAGCGTTACTAGGCTATACACAAACACGGTGACGCGATACCGCTTCCTACTGTGACGTGGCGGGCGACCCTAGCAACAGCGAACGGAATAAAAGCCGGCTGAGCAGCAAGTGAGAGTCAGTGTGTTATCAACAGTTCTCAAGGCAGCTACCTATGAGTGAGTTCCGAGAGAGTTCCGAGTTAGCCAGCAACCAGTCAGTTGCATTCTGGCATTTGGAGTGTAGTATTTGTGATACTGCAGATAGCAGTAATTGTGAATCTGTAATTTGGGTGATTGTAAGTGCGAATGTGAAATAAAATTCGCTATACCAAATATGGCGTGAAGTTATTTGTCGCGTCATACGCCCAATACGTGACAAGAGATGATTGCGAGCTGTCTGCCAGTTGAGGCTTGCTGGGATTTTTGGTCCATAAATACTTGATCCTACCTAACCTCATCAGAGCATACAACTTCTTGTTTACGCGTAACAAATGTCAAATTTGTACCAACAGTGCTACATAACCTAAAGTAAGTGGTACATTGTCTGATGAAGCTATACATTTTGCATTATGGGAAAAGTAAAGGAATGATGCTGTTTGAAAATTCAGAAAGAAATTATCTGTGCTAGGAACAAGAGGTAGAGCAGGGAGGTTTTGGTCTCTGTTTTTTATTTAATTATAGATGCATTGTAATATATGGATGTAATGAGAAAAGAGTTTTGCTTAGTGAGTGAATGAAGTCTCCCTTTATCCATTTCCAGATTCCCAGGATTGGATAAAAGGGGACAATGACTAAATTTTTATTATCCTACCCCATTACATTTACATTTATTTTCACTTCATGGATCCAATCATCTCCCTGTAGGCCTGGATATAAAACATGTCACACATTACAAATTCATGATGACTACACATCATACATCCTTAGTCCGTGTGATATCTGAAGAGTTTGGTCATTGGCAATATTTATTTTTTTCTTTCCTGTTACAGGGCTGCCCTGTAGGGAGTTGTTTAAGAAACTAGATATACCATTTTATTTTACCATTTTATTCTCAGTATATATTTTCATTATTAATTTTTGTAATTGATAATATCTCCTTATTTAAAACAAATTCAGAGTTATATGATATCAACACCAGAGGTAAAAATAATTTTTACCCTTCACAACCAAGGTTGTCTATCTATAAAAATGGTGTTTATTATATAGGTATAAAGGCATTTAATCACTTACCTCCTTGCATAAAAAAAAGTCTGATAATAAGAATCAATTTAAAAATACTCTAAAAAACTACCTTCTATTGAATTATTTTTATTCACTGAAGGATTTTTTTTAATAGTAATTACTAATTTTAATGTGAATTTTTAAGGTTTTATGTATCATAGGTGCTTTATTTTGGCATAAATATGTTATCATCTACCTTTTGGCATGATGATTTTTTGCAATATTAAATTTAAGATGTTGTTATGTTTAATGTTAAAGTAGGAAGATAAACAGTTTGGTTTATTGTTTGACCTGACCTGTGCTTATTTTCATAGCATGTGTATTTCAGTTACTTGTCTATGACTGGTTCTATGTCCGTCAGGCGTATTTGTAGCCTAGATTGGATCGATGGAATTTTACAATGGAATAATACAAGGGTAGTCACATAAGGGATGGTGACAGTGTCATGAAAGGAGTGAGGAGTAGGACCTGCCCCTTGTGGTCAGTCATGTTTGTCAAGTGATTATTAGCTACTTAAGAATATATCTCTTGTGTGGAGTTAGTGAGTGCGTTATGGTTAGTTTTCTATCTATGTAGTACAGTATTCCATTTTACTCTTTACTTTAGCAGTTAACAGTGATTTGCAAGGGCAAGGAGTTTGCTATTTATTATTTATATTAACATGATATAATTTTGGCTGCTAGGTGTATGGGAGAAAGTTATACATTTTCAAACACTGCCCTCATCAGGTCCCTTTATGTGCTGAGTTGTCAGTGTGGCACTGTTAATGATCTGACATACTTCAAAGTTATATACAGTTTCCTGCAAGATATTTTCAAGCATTTTATTGGTAACACATTGTGCAGCTCTAACATTTTTAACACAACTCATTCACCTTTTCTCAATAAGCAATGTTCCTTACAACCCCCAAGAAGAAATCTAAGTGAGCAAGATGTGAGAATTAGGGGGAACTTAACACTTTGTATATCTCTCCAACAGCCAGGAAACTCCCTATCGAGAAAGGCACAAACATGACTTGAAAAGTGAGGTGTTGCACCATCTAGCTGAAAAACTTTTCCTGCAGGAATGTGAAGCAAAGCAGTGTCCTCTGTCATAGATGGGATCTTTTTGCTAATCACCTTGATTTTGCAAATAAGAAAGGACTATTAATGTTTTTTGTCCCAGCACACCAAACCTTTGATGAACCATGTTCATTTCTAGTAACTTCATGAGAATTTGGACTCCCCTTACATGTCAATTGTGCCTGTTGACTTTTCCGCACATATAAAACTTTGCTTCATCAGAAAACAAAGTCTGTTGAGTTAGATCTTGCCCTCTTCAATGCAGGAAATAATTTCTAAAGCAAACTATTTTCTCAGATCCTAATCTGTATGTGTTGTCTTCAGGACCATCTGAAGCCTGTGAGTACACAGTTATTGTTTCTTATGCACATTTGAGTAAGGCAGGCCTAATTTTATGTAAACTCACTTGACGCATGGATTTGCGAGGGAACATCCAAAATATTTCACTTGTGTGTTGAACATTGTCCTAGGATGCCGTTCTATGTGGAGGCTTGTCCTAGGATGCCGTTCTATGTGGAGGCTAATTTTGTTGATTTAATTTCACATACATAATATATCAAAGGAAATATAAGCTCCCTTAGATGTTTGTAAGAAGGCTGATCTAGAAATAAATGCAGAGGCAAATAATTAGAGATGACTTGCCTTATGTGGGGGTTGCAGTCTTGAAAATTAATACATACATATATCAAAAACATGTAAAACGTATTGAATGTGATCTAAAGGAACATGTCAGAGAGCGGTGCTCTGGTGGGAGACAAGAACATCATTAACTCTTTCACTGCAGTTGTCATGTTTTTGTACAGGTCTGTTCTTTGTCCATTCTGTGGAGGGTGTGAAATAACAAATCTGATACTTAAATGAAGCATTCATACTTATTCTCCAAGAATTATCTAGTAAAAAGTAACACAGTGTCATGTCTTAGGAAGGTAACAAACTGCTTGGCATTTAAACTCAGAACCATTTTTGCGAGATAAATAGTACAGAGTAGATACTGATAAATGCTAGACAGTAGATATTAGTGTTAAAAGTAAGTAATGAAAATATAAAAGAGAAATTCATAAGTTTTATGCTTTAGAAGCTTGCTGGAAAAAATAAATTGGAAGTTTAGTGACAAAAAAAATTGTCACCAACACAGCAAAGGCACCCGGAAGAATAGTTGTTGAAGAAATTATATGTAGTTTGAAAAGTAACCATGCAATAGAGAATTACAAAACAGAAAATTGTTGATTATATGCAAGTATGCATAATTCAGTATGCCTGTTGAAGTGAACATTTTGAGCATCATCAGTGTATCCCATGGAACTTTTGTCATGCAAGCAAATATTTAAAATAGCATTTTAGGTCAGCAGTTAAGAGTTATTAATGAAATTGTAACTGTACAGTGATAGATAGACTTGGAAGGATTCTGACGATGGTGTATAGTGTACTTCTTTTGGCTTATTTTGGGCTTCACCCATCGTTTGGTATGTAAAAGACAAAAGACCACTACGTTTTAGAGACTGGATCTGTCTCTGTCTTCAGGTGGATAGGGAAGGATAAACCTACCCAGTTGGGCCCATTAGAAAGAGCTAGCTCTGAAACATCGTGGTCTTTTGTCTTTTACATACCAGACGATGGGTGAAGTCCAAAATAAGCCAAAAGAAGTACTGTACAGTGATAGTTAATTTTTATTCTCATGTGCCACTTCATATAAACATTGTGGTGAAATGATTTGTGGAGGTCTCCTGTCTCATACATCATCAGAAAAAGCTTCCCTATACAAGAAATTTTGCACACACAGCAAGTAGTTACAAAATATTGTAATGGAAGTCTATAAAAAGATAGTATTGAATTAAGTCAGTAATACGGTTTGGCCTGCAGGTCACACATGGCCTGCCTTTCACTTCTGTGGAACTCCTTTAATTCATAATATTGTACTGCAGCATCCTGTTGCACATCACTTATTGAACAAAAGTCGCTGGTTCGCTGTCTTACATGCAACATGTCCTGCTAAAACTTATTTAAAAGTTTGTTACATACATACAGTGCATCTTTTAACCTTATTTAAAAGCTCTTGTATATTGCACTTTATGTTTTGACCAACATTGGTCATCATCAGGTGTTTAAGAATTGTTCGTGGCAACTGCTGTGCTTCTGTTTAGTGATTCCAATATTTGATGTATAGCCCCATCTATGTGCTCCTGTAATTTGTGGTTCTGGAAGTCTCTTCCTGTTGTGTTGTGTGTCTAGACTATGCTTTAGTTCAGTAAGACTTATTCCTATGTGGGATAAGGGATATTCAGTTTCGGGTAGAGTTGGTGTTTTGACCCTTTTTGTACCCTTTAGTCATTCCTTAAACGAGGAGAAGAGGACCATCAGGTATTGTGTTTGGCAGAAAATGCTGTTGTAGTCAATAAAACCGTTTATTACAGTTTTATGCTAAAGTAGTTATGTCACTTTTTGGATTAGCATACCTTTGTGAGTTCTGTATAAACAAATGTAGAAGGAACATACAAAAAGGACCAAACACACTCATACACATTTTGATAATGCATAACGATAGTTGACAATTTTAATTTTTCACTGTATTAAATGATTACAGAGCATACTGGGTATGAAGTCATAGATGAACTTTTTCATGTATATCAAATTTGAATTATATGTTAAATTAAATATATGAGACTTCTTTATGTAACATTATCCAGCTGTTTTATCTGTCATATTGCTCTGTAATGAAGCCTACTTGGCATAGGACCATAAATGTATGTTTTTGTATATCATAGTCCATCAGTGAAATTGTGATGCAATTTGACATCAAGTATCTCTGTACAGCTTCACTTGGCCATGGTTGTTCATAGCTATATTGACTGATACAAACCCTACTTTACATAAGACTCATAAATAGATTTTTCATGTTGCCCATACAACTTTTCACAGATTTGTTTGTAAATCAGTATTGTGCTTTATTATGCTGTTTGAAATATGAATTTTATAAATAATCTGTTGGAAGTTCTGTGTACTCTATCATGGAGTACTCGTATATGCTTTTGAACATCATTTATATGATGACTGGTCAGCTGATAGCCCATTGGTTTTGCTGAAATTTTTTGTGTAACTATGAAATTGTAAATGGTGGTTTACATGCATTTTGTTTCCATACAAATTTTAAACAGCTGAAGCTGTGTTCACTTCTTTATGTACTGCCCTGGTACAGGGAGGCATTTTGCGTGCCAGTGCTGGGATGCTTCAGTGTTCTTACTAGAGTTTTGTATCCTCATGAGAACAACAGCCCCATATTTGTTATTTCTTTAGAATTAGCATCCTGTAAAGTCGGTCAATGAAGGAAAGAAGGATGAATGATTCAAGACTTCCTGTGCTATTTCGTAGAGTCTTAATGGTCACATGGCTGAATAAGAAGTCATTCTTATGCAGAAGTATCACACCTCTTATTACAGTTCTACTTGACATTTGCATGTGGCTGGCCTAAGAACACGATATGGCAGCTGTAATAGTGGGTGTTGTTTGTGACTTGCTGTTCAAGAAAATCTGTCTTATTAAAACCTTGCCATGCCATTACCTTTTGATATTGCACTTTAAATTTCTCTAATGGTGCCATGGCATGCTAGGCTGCTCACATTATGATGTATTCATAGTTTTGTCACTTTACAGCCTGTTTCAGAAAATAGTACTCTTCTTCCATGTATTGTTTTTGCTGCTCTTTAATACATGGTCAAGCTAGCCTCCTGTCAGTTGAATCCCTTGACATGCAGCATGTACTGAGACATTTCTGAATTTCAAAGGGGACTCATGCTCTGTATACTGCCAACACTGGTATTTATTTCCATGTTTGGCTTATGCTCTTCTGAATTCTCAGTTGCAGAAGCTTAAGTGAAGGTAAATTTGTCTCTGTGATTAAATACATCACAGCATGAAGGCATATGGAGCAATAGAGGTATACAGAATCTCATTTGTTGATTCACAGCCATTTTTTAAATTATCCACCTGTTTGTACAGAGCCCTGCATAAAAGGCATAATTCACAGATTCACTATATGTACTTTATCCTCTGCATAGTTCAAGAAATGCATTATCCAACACTGTCTTGAAGTTAGTTTTTCATCTTTGTGCTGCTCTATAGAGCAGTTGGTGACACTGATGAAACAAATCAAATTTGAAACACATTTTCCACCAAGTGTGTTGATCATTTCTGGACGCTTTCTATTTTAAGTTACTCCAAAACTAAAAGTCATACACAGTCCTTTACAGATTGTTCTTTAAATGAAAACAGTGTGTAGGGCAAGAACTGAATTTTCTGTGGTGTGTGCTAGACTTTTCATTTGTGTGTAACTCTAAAGTAACACATCTTATTTGGTACTTTGTTTCACTTTGGTTGCATTCAAACACAGTGAATACTCCTGTTCATTGACAAGAACAAACATGCAAAGACTAACAGAAATGAACTGTTTGCACCTATTACAGTTACAGATTGTTTATGTTAATGCATGATTAACAACACACTGACTGCCAACCCATTAAGCAGCTATTCAAATAGAATGCTGTAACTTTCAGGTGAATTATTTTACATTTGTACATTATCCACAGTTGGAAATATTTGAGGGGTTGCACAGCACATTCAACACCTTATTAGCATCAGTTTCTGTTTCATTAGATGTATATATGCATTATCTGATTTATTGTCACAGCTGTCCCTGTATTTTTCCACATCTGATCTGTTCATAAAAACTGATTCACTGACCTATACTGTAATTGTTTTGTTATATGTATAGATTAAAATGTTCATTTTTGATGATTCTTCTAACAGGAAGCAGATAAACCTCATGCTCCACTCATCATCAGCAGAGACCTGGAGAAAACTCTCGTGAGTCCTAAAGTTTAACTTTTTTTAGGTGGAGATAAACTGCATGAAACTGTACTGTTGATAACATACCACTATAGTCAATAATTTCGTGGACTGTGGTTTTGTCACACCATAATACAAGATACCCATATACACTTACACATATCCACATCCTCCCTCAAAATAGTTGCCATTGGCAGCTGCGCAAGTCTGCCAATGTTGGTATAGCTGCTGGGAACACTGCAGAAAGATATTTGCATGAAGGTCCCATACAGCTTCCCTTGTGGCAGTGACAATCTTCTCAGCTGACTGAAATCAACGCCCATGTAGCTTTTCTTTCAAGCGGAGGAAGAAAAACAAATCGCATAGTATGAGATCAGGTTAATATGGAGGGTGTGACAAAACGGTGACCTGTTGTTTTGCCAGCTTCTCTTTGACAAGCACAGAATAATGGGCAGGGGCATTGTTGTGTAGCAACAGCCAGTTCTTCCTGCGCCAAAGCTTAGGACCCTTACAACGAATTGAATTGCGTAGATGGCAAAGGATCTTGTAGCGGTGCTTGTTTGCAGTCACCCCTTCTGGGCTGGATTCTTTGTGGACAATTCCAGATGAGTAAAAAAACAGTTCAAGCATTACCTTGCCTTTTGACCTTTCCTGTCATTGTTTCTTCTTTCTTGGCAGTTATGGTGCTTTCCAGGTGGCCGATTGTCACTTCAGTTGCAGATTGTATAGAAAACACTATGTTTCTTCTCCTGTTATGATCCGGTTGAGAAACGTCCCATCTTTGTCAGCACTATCGATCAGGTCACTGCAAATGTTCATGTAATTGTCATAGTCTTGCGTTAGGACATGTGGAACACTTTGCTGTGTAACACGAGACATGTTCAGGTCATCAGACAGAATTTTATGGCAAGTACTGTGGCTAATCCTTGCTGTTTCTGTGATTTCATCTACCATTTGGGGGCGGTTGGCTTCAACATTGCAACTTCTTGGATCTTGAGTTCAGTTCTGACCATTCTTGGCTCATCATCTTTCAAACTGTCTCTCCCCTTTGAAAAACGTTTGTGCCACCTAAACACAGCACTGCAGCCCAAGACTTCTTTGTTGTACACTTGCTCGATCATCTGAAATGTTTTGCTAGCAGTTGCCTAATTTTGGCAGAACTTGATGTTTTCCCGTTGCTCAAACTGCAACATTCTCGATTTCTGCTGCTCGCAGACAACTACCCTTCACAATAGTGACTCTCTTCCTGAATATACCACACATACACAACTTCTTGCTGGGACAAGAGAAGAACGGACATGACACCATCTCGTAGCTCCATGTATCCACTGTAATGCATAACAGCGCCACTATGCAGCCAATCCATGAAATTATTGTCTGTACTATGTAGATATAATGAAAGCTGCACGTAACAAAATTCAGAAAATAAAGTGTTTAGATAACTAATTCACAAGCCAGTACTTACCGAACATATACATTACATTTATAGTAGACTCTGCAGATTATGTATAATAAATGTGTGAAAAAAATGATAACACTGAAGTCTGTTGCAGGTGCATGAAAACTCTTCATAATTTCTGATGTGCATTTGTAATAAGACATCATTTTCACTCTTGGCCATATTCTGCATTTCCAAGTGTGAGTGTTAGAAACCACGGTGAGCAAAGCAGTTCAGAATGGTCTTGGTACTTACTCTTTGCCAACTATTGGCAATAAACTATGCTGCTTGTAAAAGATAAGTCTTTGCATTTACCTCCTTACCTTTTGAAGATCTTGGTAGATTTTCTGGAATCGCTTCAAGGATATAAACTCTTCAATTTTTTTATTCCTATATCCATTGGCTGTACCAAGGATGTGGTGCTGGGAGACAGAAATTCCAATTGGATATTTTTCAGAGAATCTAAATGAAGGTGTTCTGCACAGTTGTTAAGAACCAGTCAAATTTTCCTTGATTTCCATTGTAATTCCACATCCCAACTCAATAGCCATATCTTAAAAGGGTCATATGTCATCCACACATTTTTTAGCATAGTACAGAACTGGGAATATCCATACTAATCCCCTCAAAGCACCAAGGTTTATCCCTTTTCCCAGTAGCCAAGAGCTTCGGTTTATCAGTTCCTGACATGTTTGAACAGCACAACACAGTTACATGACCCATTGCTTTCTTTGAACCAAATAGGGTTGTGTTGTGTTTGAAGCTTAGAGAACCGTCTGGCATGGCACGATATAATAAAGCTGTTTCATGGGCGTTATAGATATCATTTGCACAAAATTTCTGGAGCAGTTTCAGCAGCTGTGTGGATTTCCATTGATCAGCACTGCCCTTCTCACCATGTGCCTTCTTGAATTGTATCCCAAACCTTCATTTCCACAGAAACCATCTGTTGCTTTGAAATCATTATGAACCAGCCTCTTAGCTAACTCCTCTGACACTTGTTTTTGAGTACTGGACCACTGACACATACACCTTTCAGTTATGACAGAGAACCACTGATTGAGGACCTAACATCAGGATCCTTACCTTCATGCTTCTTCTTCTTCTTCTTTTTTTTTGGTGTGGGGGGGGGGAGGGGGTTCCCTGCTGTACAATGCATGTAGTTGTAGATTTTGGCACTCCAGTTATCTCCGCCAGTTGGTGATGACTGGTGTTTGGCAGTTGGTTTTTAATTTTTTCAAGTAAGGGAATTTTGTCAGTGAGTGTTACATCTCTCCTGCACATTTCTGTAGGAATAAGAAACTTTAAACTAAAAAAATTGATGCACACGTCACAGTAGACTGACAAACACAACTGCTGCAAGACTGAGAGCAAATGTAGGTAGGTGTTCATTTATGCTGAGCCAGTGACTCATTGATGATGTAGCAAGCACAAGTGTGCTATGTGACAGCTACCAGTCCAATTAAACAGCACAGTGTCCCAAATAAGCAAAGCAAATTCTGGTTGTTCTCCATTTGTTCTTCAAGATTTGTCCCAGTTAACTAATGGCCCTGTTAACCAGAATCCACTGTACTTGCCCATTTATGTGTACATACAGTTATTTACATTTAATGTCTCTGTTTATTACATTTAAATACAATTAATGAGAAGCAGGGATAACCAGGTTATTAGCTGTTTTCAGTTTGTAGTATCCATTACGTATAACATAAATGGTTGATGCTGTTGTGGGACTTGCACACAATTCTACACAATTTTTTTTGCAATAACTGCTCATAGTTACCTCCTGTGGCTTGTGTGCATGCTTCACAGCAACATTGATGGAGTCCACTGTGCAAACCAGTGTTCTAGGTTTGCCCCTGATGTTTGCTGCAGCTACCAGGATGTGACTGGTCAGGTCATCACAATCTTGCACTTCCACAGCATAAACATTTTCTCTGATATATCAAAAATAAAGTGGATTCATATCAGGAGAATGCAGATGCTGGATCCCCATAGGATCCTTATGCCTGGTTGCTCAGCCAATTATGTACTTGGTGTAAATAGTGGAGAGGGGTGTTGTTCTGAAACCTAATGCCCTTGAAAACATTAAGGGGTTCATTGTCCAGAAGTTAAAGTTGTCCATATGCTTAATCAGTTAAGCACTATGCCATGAAGACATTTGAGGGAGTGGAGGTGCAGTTCCACCATTCTAGATATAGGCAGTAGATGGTGCTGAGTGGTCAGCTTCGTGCCCTAGCTGCTTTATCCCCAGGGAGAGAGTCTCCTGTACCCAGTGGACAGAGGATGGGTGGGTCCCAGAGTCAGTCTGCACGCTGTGGAAAACAGAAAAGTCTTGCAGTGCTGGGAATCGAATCCGGGTCATCCAGTCTATAGCAGGTTGCTGACTTTGTACATTCTGTAATAAAAAGGAAAATCTTTTGAGGAAGTCAGTTTACTGGGTTTCACTGAGACAGTTTGCCGTTATGTGTGGTCAAGTCTGTGATATCAATTTAAATGTTGATGCTAAATCTCTGTTGAAATTTAGAGAATTGTATAGTATGAGGATTTTGTGTGCCTATTCATGTGGCTTGTGTAGCTTGTTTACTCCACTTTTAGTGAATGTTGCCACATCAATCTACAGTACTTGGCATGAAAAGTAATGTTCAATGAAAGTTTTGTTTACAAGCCACTGACAGAACTGGAGGTGAAAGTTATTGTTCCCTCGCTGTAGCTGTTGTACAAATTGTGCATGGAACTGCTCTTGCAGTGTACATCAGACTGCAATCAGAGAGGTGCTTTTTTCTCATACAGTCTGACAGTTGCTAATCAATGAATTTATGTCTACCACTTCATCTTAATTCTGCACATTACATTCACTGTGGTTAGCATGTGCATGCAGCATGAATACTCCTGTTTCCCTCATCTTTCGGTGTGCAATTGCATACACACTTCTTTTGGGTTGCTGCTGTGGTTACTGTTGTCATTACTTTGCTATCAGAAGTAATGTGAGCCATAAGCAAATGCAGAAGTAGTATGAGCTTGTTTTGTGACAGTGAAGACTCCACCACATGGACACATGAAAAGAAATCAATACCAAAAATTTCAGGTTCCATAACTCTGACACAGTGGTAAATTGAACAACTGTTTATTTACATGTTCTGTTGAAAATTACTGCAACTTCCTCCAAAATTTTGACCGGACGAATTTGAATTGCTCTGTGCATATTTGTTTTGTTTCTAAATGTTGCTCTTTAATTTCAGAGCTGGAGGCCAGGCATGTCGACACCCTCATTTGGAGGTGAACAGTCCAGAGATAATGAAGTTCATTAAGTCGGTCCCTCCAATTCAGTGTGGAAATGACACTGACTGGGTGAAAGTTAATGGGAGTACTGTCTTCATCACAGATGAGGCTCGGGCAAGGCATGGCGACATTCAGTGTGCTTTTACAGGTCAGTTCAAATGGAAGGGCATACAGTATCCTCTCATTTAACCTCTATCAGAAATTCAAACTCGTGAGCAGCACCTAGCAGTGTTAAAAGAGTACTGAAATTATACAAAAAGTGGAAGGTACCTTTAAAACTTGAACTACCATGTGAAGTTGGTGTGTTATTAACTGAAGGACGTTGCAAAGTGACTATTTTTTGATACCGCAGTATAATGGAAGTATAAATAAGTTCATGTCTCGTCAACAGAATGCTTTAATTAGTCACACTATAAAGTCCTTCAGAAGTGTGACAAAGATCAAATATGTGAGAGTGACATAACAGATCAAAATTAGATTCAGAAACATAGGAAGGGCAGAGTAAATTTGGGAAATACTCATACTTACTATTATTCACTTCAGAAGCTTTTGCCTTCTCAATTCTTATCTAAGAATGCAATGATTAAAATATGTGGTGCAATCCAAAAGTTCCCGAAATCTATATAAATAAAAATTATTACATCTTACCTAGATCTTATTCTGCACCATCACCTTCAAAGTAGTCCCCTTGGGAGCGCATACACCGATCCCAGCGTTTCTGCCAATTTTCAAATGCATCCTGGAAGTCTTTCTTTGTTAGGGTGTTTAGTACCTTCTGTGTTTCTGCTTGAATTTCCTCAACTGTATCAAATCTTCGCCCCTTCAACTTGATTTTCATCTTGGGGAAGAGAAAGAAGTCGCATGGAGCTAAGTCTGGCGAGTACGGTGGGTGGGGAACAACTGCCATCTTGTTTTTAGCCAAAAATTCCTGCACAACGTAAGCCATATGTGGTCGTGCATTGTCATGGTGGAGTACCCAGTCGTTCGTGCGCGACTTTTCTGGACGTTTTCTCCTCATGTTCTCCGCNCACCTTAGAACATCACGATAGAACTCTTTATTGGCTGTCTGACCAGGAGGGACGAACTCCTTATGAACAGTCCCATCAATACGAGTATCAAAAATACAGATCAACGTGGACTTAATGTTGCTCTTGTTTTTTTTGGCCGAGGTGAAGAAGGGCTCTTCCATTGCAACGATTGCTGCTTGCTTTCAGGGTCGTAGCCATAAACCCAACTTTTGTCACCAGTGACAACCTTCGAAAGAAAGTTTGGATCCTCTTGAAGCTGTTGCTGAAGTTCCCTGCAGACTTCCAAGCGATGCTGCTTCTGTTCATTTTGCAGCAGTCGTGGCACAAACTTCGCCGCAATCCTCCTCATGTTCAGTTCCTCTGACAAAATTCGTTGACATGTACCATAACTTAGTCCCAAGGTGTTACAGAGGTCTTGGATGGTCAGTCCACGATCTTGCAGAATCAGATCCCTAACTTTCGTGACATTTTCTGGTGTTTTGCCTGTTGACGGCTGTCCCGAACGATCGTCATCATCAGTCAATGTTTGGCCATTTTTAAAACGCTTATACCAGTTGTAAGTTTGTGTCTGGCGTAAACTGTTTTCATCAAAAGCTTGCTTCAACATCTGGCGTGTTTCTGCAGCGGTTTTCCCAAATTTGAAACAAAACTTTATACAGACACGCTGCTCTCTCAAGTCAGCCATCGCAAAACCGCAAACTCACGGAAACACAACAATGGAAATACGTTCACCAACAATAAACCCAACCACTCTACTCGACGCCGCTTGCCACACTGATTCAAGAAGGATGTGTGAGGGGATACCTAGCGGTATTTCGATGTACTTATAACCATTCGCACGTAAAATTCAAATTTTGGAAACTTTTGGACTGCACCACGTATACAAAACTGTAATTTCACCTCTTGTTTATATCGTAACACTTGGTGACTAACCCTTGGGGAAGAACATAGTTTGAGGGTGTTTGAAGACAAAGTGCCAAGGAGAATATTTGGATCTGAGAGAGGAATTAACAGGAAGAAGGAGAGAATCGCATGATGATGAACTTCATGATTTGTACTCTTCAACAGATATTACTGGGGTGATGAAGTTGAGGATGATAAGATGTGTGAAGTATATAGCATGCACTGGAAAGTTGAGAAATACATGCAAAATTTTAGCAGAAAGCTGAAGCTAGGGGACAACTGAGAAGACCTAATCATAGATGGAAGGTTACTATTAAATGACTCTTATTGAAATAGGGATGAACATATTGCCACCATCTTCAGGGTCAAAGAGTAAGCCAAATGAGAAACTTGTGGGTTTGCTTGGCACCTGCTTTCATGCTAGTTTCTTGCACAGCATATTTTTTGACCCTGAAGATGGTGGCAATATTTTCCTTCGAAATGTCTTTGGCTTTCAATGCACTACATGGCGTTATATCGTGGAAGATAGAACCCTTCATAACCACTGCTGTGAGAATCTCAAATGTTACATTAATTACATACTTTCAGTTCTGTCACGTGACTCATTGCCTTGTAAACCATCACATCACTGATCACTTAGTGTTTGTTCTTGTCTCTGCAGAGTGAGTTATGATATGTCCTGTAACTTTTAGGCCCTCCAGCTGTGAAATTTGTGCTGTTATCCTCTTTCTTCATGGTAGAAACATGAGTGCTGCAGAAATCCTTTGGGAATTATGTGCAGTTTATGGCCAAAATGTAATGAGTGAAGGAACTCTAAGACAGTGGCATGGAATGTTCAAAGATGGGCAGACAGATGTACATGATAAAGAGCAAGGTGATCGACCATCTGTAGTGGGAGATGATCTTGATCAAAGTGTTCACCACAAAATTTGTGAAAGATGGCGCTTCACAATTTTGGAACTTTCACGTGAATTTTCACAAATTTCATGCACTGTTCCCTACGAGTTTATTACAATTACACTAGGCTATCACAAGTTTTGCGCAAGATGGGTTCTGAAAATGCTCATGGGTGCATACAAAATGCAGAGAATGGCTTTGGCTTTAAATTTCTTAGAGCAATACCACAGAGATGGTGATGCAGTTCTCAGTGACATTGTGCGAGTAACGTATGATGAAACCTGGTTTCATTTGTGAATGTTGAAACCAAAGATCTGTCAAAGTAGTGGATGCACTCATTCACCAAAGAAGATGAAAAAATTCTAACAAATGTTGTGTGCCTGCAGAAAGCTGATGACAGCTGTTTTCTGTGATAGGATGGGAGTGCTGATGGTGGAATTCATGTAACAAGGGATCACAATGTTAGCAGTGTACTGCAAAGCACTAAAATATCTGTGTAGGGTCATTCAGAACAAAAGGCGTGGAATGCTGACATTTGGTGTAGTGCTCCTCCATGACAATGTGCATTCGCATACAGCTTCTCACACTTGAGCACTGCTGGAGCATTTCAGCTGGGAGTTGTTTGACCTTACAGCCCTGACCTCGCTTAAGCGACTACCACCTCATTGCTTGTTTTGTTAACAACTCACCAGAGGTTACTTTTCAAGTAGCCCTTGTATATTCGTGTAATGTATGTTGGTGTCGTCTTGATAAAGGTTAGAGAATGATATGTAAGTAGGCCTATGTTCATGGTAGAACTAGTTATTCACATGTTTCTTGTTCTCTTTTTAAATATCCATATGTCTGTATGGTATTGGTTTGTTTATGAAAAGGTTATATGTGTTTTAATTTATTTCACTATGTAAACATCTTAAACGGGGCACATCAGCTGTTGGTCTATGCTGATGATGTGAATCTACTGGGTGATAATATAGATACCATGAAGAAAAACACACAGACTTTAATTGATGCAAGTAAAGAGGTTTGTCTAGAAGTAAACAGAGAGAAAACTAAGTATATGTTGCTGTTTCGTCACCAAAATGAAGCGCAAAATTATGACATAACGATAGGTAATAGATGTTTTGAAAATGTGACACAGTTCAGATATTTGGAAACAACGTNGCAATTCCATATACAATTATAGAGTGAGCATTGGCAAAATATATCACTTTTAAATCATTAATAGATAGTAACGATTTCAGAGACCTAATGGCAAAGCAAGCAGAATTTAATTTCTTTATTGTTTTAGATATATGTCCTTGCCAAGATAAGGATGGATCCAAAGACCATGAGACCGTGAGAACCGGTAAAAGCAGTCTGTTCTCTTGTTCCTAACGAAATATTATTTTGTCTCAAAACAGATATACTTAGAGTGAATGACCACAGCACACATGATGGAGTTACTACACAGACACACACTGAATACAACCTGGAGGAAAGTGACTTTGTTCGTGTTCTCTGCAAGACAAGTAAAGGAGAAACGTATGTATAATAACTCTCATATGAACCATATTTTGAAAACACACTTTTCTAAGCCTGTGACAGGTTTAGTTTACATCTTTAAACTTGTTTTATAATTGAGGTATAGTCCTATTTTTTTTACTGTGACTTAAACAAGATGTCTGTAATTCCTTGTGATACAGTGATAAAATTGAATCCTTGCAAACACTAAATGCTGTAACATAATTATAACATGAAATCTGGCGTGAGTTTATCTGTCACACATTTATGGGATATAGAATTGAATTTATTGTCACATTTTTGGGAATCGTTCATGTGATTAGATTGTCTGTTTCAGTGTATTTAATAATGCCATGCAATTACAACATAATATTATTTCTCTTACAAAGAACAAACATATTTCAGCTTTTAAAAGGCCATCGTTAGGAGTACACCTTCATAACTGATACCTAACATAGTTGCTCAAGGTTTTTGTTATTGATCTGTCATCTTGAAATTCTTTTACAATTAATAAAAGTAATTTTAAGCAATAAAAAAAAAACTCCATAGCCTGTAGTCCACAAGCGAACTATACTGACCAAGTGACTGCCACTTGTCAGCGAAGTTAGTTACAACTTTTGTGGATACAAGGTGACGTGTGGTCAACGCAATGGATCCCCATGGCCGTTAATCTCTGTTTTCTAGACTGGAGCCGCTATTTCCTTGAAATAGCTCCTCAGTTATCCTCACAAGGCTGAGTGGACCCTGTTTCAGACCTACTACTTCTCAGAAAATCTGATAGTGCCGGGAATCGCACCCAGGACCTCTGGAACACAGAGGCGGTCATAAAAGTCACTTTTATAATGAGTCAATATTGCTTTTCAGTGTATAATTTTTACACATTAGATCGAGATTAAGGGAATTATGGCTGCATAATATTGAGAAATATCTGTGTTATATGAGGTAAAAGTGCAGTTTCCTTCCTTTCCACATATGAGTATGGGGGTGAGCCATAAAACTGGCCCTAGCACTGCGACCTTCAATGGTCTATTGTGCTTCCCCTTTGGATTAATCCTTTTTTAATCCTACACTTTGAATGAAATGTAGGA